>NC_041730.1:63304587-63604587 GCF_004115215.2 Ornithorhynchus anatinus | reverse complement strand
TTTAAAGCCTCGTGTTTTAAAGGGACAGTGTGCTGAGGAAGAAGGTCTTGGCGCTATCATTTGGAAAACATTTCCAGTGGTTTTTTTAGAAGTATAACGAGCTGTTCCATTTACTGTATTGAAACACCTGAGAAGATAGGTCAAATGTTGGTGTATCAGTGGCGTCGTCTTTCAACTCACTGATTGACACCAGGCAAAAAAGTAGATTTTTCCAATGCTGTTGTCCATTGCATTTCCATTCATGGGGGCTCATTAGGAAAGACCGGTTGATATTCAGGAGGCGGATTGAGATATACATTCGATCGCACAGCTGGAATTGAAACCCTGAGATTTCTTGTTATTAAGGATTCCCAAAACATGGACCTAAAATTCCCTCTGAGCTACAACATTCCTAGTCCATTGACATTTTCCCACAATTGTTTCACTTTTATTTTTAATTGCACTTTTTATTGGGTGTCTGGCCAAGGAAAATGCCCAGGGCAGATGGTGAATCTTCTGACGCACAGGGAATAAGTGGTGTGTATGTAGCATGGCGGGAACTGGAGTTGGGGTGTGTGGCGGGGGTCGGCGGGGGGAGGAGCCGTTTGGATCTTAACCCAAGTTGGATCGTGATGTCTCAAGATCCCTGCAGTTCAGGTGTCACAAAGCATCCCAGTGGAGGAGAATCACAAAAATGTAATTCTCACCTCCACTGGCAGTGATTTTCTTGTGGCCAATCCAGAGGCCCCTTGAGGCTAAGCAGCAAACAGACAAGCATCCTGAATCCCAAGAATATCCATGGCAGAGCTCTATTCCTTCAATTGAATTATTTGGATAAATATGTTATCCTATGGAGTAGCTGTTCAAGGATTTGCAAAGGCAGATTTCAGGATTCAAAATATGCCAGAGTCTTTGGGTCTAAGCCTAACACCAGCATCCTCTCAGCTCTTAATACTAATCTAGTTTTATATGATTACTAATATTGTTATTATCCTTAACCGTAATGCTATTACCAAATACATTTAGATAGTGGAGATCTCTTGCCTTTGGGGTTCACATCTAATGGTTATCTCCTGGGTTTATGTCTGCTGGATTTTGAAGGTGTCTGTAAATATCCAAATAGAGGGCTTTTGTTGTTTGTTTTTTTTTTTTTTGCCATCTTGCAAGACTATTTTTCTCTCCCTGAAAAGCTTTTTCCTTTTTATCTCCCCCTGATGTTCACACTCCCACACGGATGTTTCACTGGACTGGGAGGAAATCCTCCAGCTTGCTGCCTGGCCCAACCCGGCCCTTTGAGGATGATTTTAGTCATGCCCCCGTTCCCACCCCCTGTCACCCCAGAGAAGAAGGAAAAAAAAAAAAGAGGGAAAAATCTAATTTCCGGCAAAGAAATAGAATCATTATCTTGATTGAAATAATATCTTTTCCCAACCTGCAGCCCGATAAAACATCAAATTGCTGGAGTTTCCTTATCAGTTCAGAGAGTTTGCAGGACACAAAGTAATGGCCTGTCAGCTGCCTGCCATGGGGAGGTGTTAGTAATATGGGCCTAGCAAGTCCAGTGGCCCCAGGGCTGGGTATACAAAGCTATTCTGATTATATTTTAATGAGGAGATTGAAAAAGGCCCCTGAAATGGTCACAATTGGAAGCTCAAGGACAGGATGGAGCTTTTATTAATCTTTATGGATTTGGTTCCTCTGAACTCCTGTATCTGCTGACTCTGAAAGCCTGATGAGAGAGATGATGCTTTGGGGACCCACTGACTACGTGGCACTGGTTTAATCGGGACGATGGGACCACTTCTTTTAATTGACTGGAAAAGAGACTTCCCCAGAGGTTTGTAACTTATTGAGGATCAGAGTGGTAATACTAATAATAGCACTGTTCTAAGCACTGTGGACAAGTTTGTACTTGTCCCACATAGGGCTGAAACTCTTAATCCCCATTTTAGAGATGAGGTAACTGAGGCACAGAGAAGTTAAGTGACTTGCCCAAGGTCTCACACAGCGGACATGTGGCGGAGCTGGAATTAGAACCCAGGTCCCTCTGACTCCCAGGCCCGTGCTCTATCCACTAACTCCCTCTGCTTCCCAACTTCTTCACACAAATGGATAAACTCACAATCGCTTGGCCACAGACACGTAGACATTTTCTACTTAGTAGGAATCATCAAATGGGAGATTCCTGAGCTGTAATGGGACCTCAAGGGCTCATCTTTTCCATCCCCCTGTCTCCAGGCAAAACTCCATCATGCTCAGCCTGGATAGATGAGTGCCTGTCCTTGATGTCAAGCACAGCAGAGAAGGAAATTCTACTACTCTCTTGGTGTCTAATCCTGGAAGGTGCCAACCCCACCGTGTTAGGGAAAAGATGAACTAAAACCCATTTTCTCAACATCATATTTTCAAGAACTGTGTTTGTCCACTAGTTTCAAAGCCCCAAAACTACTCCAGTCATGAGCTGAAAAATGACCATCGTAATAGAATTATGCAAAGGTGTGTTTGGGGAATTATTGTTAATGAAGGAAATGGTAGCACTCTATTTAGGGAACCCTAGAGAGATTCTAAAGGAGTTGAAGAGGCATAGCATGTCCGTGGGAAGAATTGAACTCGCCCTTGCTGAAAAGACATATGCCCTTCCTATAGCTTGCACTTCATTAGGGCAACTTGATTTGAGAACGGAAAATCAGAGCAGGATACTGCACACAAAAAGAATCCAACAAAGATCCTACAATTAAATGAAATTTAATTTTCATTCATTAAATCAGTCAATGAATTGTATTTATTGAGTATTTTGTGCAGGGGCCTGTAGTAAGTACTCTCTCAAATACAGTACGCTTGGTAGACACTATCCCTGCCCTCAAGGAGTTTACAGATCAGGGTAACCAAACAAAAAGGGCTCAGAGCGTGTGGCTTCCTTGCCCCAGTGGTTTTCATAAAGAGAGTATTTTGGGAACAGGGTTGTAGAGAAGCAGCATGGGTCAGTGGAAAGAGCCCGGGCTTGGGAGTCAGAGGTCATGGGTTCGAATTCCGGCTCTGCCGCTTGTCAGCTGTGTGACTGTGGGCAAATCACTTAACTTCTCTGTGCCTCAGTTACCTCATCTGGAAAATGGGGATTAACTGTGAGCCTCACGTGGGACAACCTGATCTGCCCCAGCGCTTAGAACAGGGCTCTGCACATAGTAAGCGCTTAACAGATACCAACATTATTACTAGAGTTGGAGTGAAACTGGAATTACAAAGCTCAGTCCTCTTCTTTTCTCCTAAGAGAAGGACATGGGAAGGAATGCAGTCTGGGTCTGTGGAAATACAGTTTAGATTTTGCATCCAGTTTCAGCACTCTGCCCTGAGTCTGCAGAATAATATTTCCCTGAAAATCCTGCTCTCTCTAGTTCATGGTCCAGGAGGATTTTTCCACCTTTGCTTCCCATAGGCAGAGGGAGGTGCTTCCTGTTTTTGTCCTGACTCACTGATTACTGCTTATCTCATGAAGATTCTTGGATCAAATAGTGTGACGTCTTTCAAGAGCCGACACTGTTAGACCTCAGAAGAGTTTTCTCCACATAGTTCCCAAAGCTCAATCGCAGATTGTTTTATGGCTGAAGGTATCTTGGAGAGGCCACACCTAAGTCATGCCAAGCAGGTAAGAGTCCATCCTGTTTGGAAGACCCCGAAGAGATTCAGTTTCAAGCCAACCTAAAGCCCTAATGTAATAAAAGAATGCTCTAAGGCCCGGTGCCATTGTTGACTTTGCATATATAGAAATTGGATTCATTTGGATTCAAGTGCCTTCCTGGGAAGAGGAGGACAGTGGGAATCCAGTAGGAACATGCATAGCAATTTTTATTCAAACACCTAATGTAGGATGATTCTGAGCCTGAGAATTATTCCGGGACACGACCTGCACAGATTGGTGTCCAAAGGGAGCTTGTAGTTGACCGGTCGATTCTTCGTGTTGAACTCAGCAGCTAGCCACCGAGCCAACTGCTTCAGCTTTCAGTGGGCCGCAACTGGGATTTCAATCCCAGCCTCTGGATCCCTTTCCTCCAGTTAGAGCTGTCAGAGAATCACCGCTTCTACGGGAGAGACTGCTTTATCCCCTGTGTCTGAAGTCTGTCAGACGTGAAGCAGGTCAAGAGTCTTATGTCATTGTATGCTAGAGAGAACTGGATGGACCCGATAAAAGCATTTACTTGAAAGAACATCTTCTTTATTTTCAAATAGGACAATGCATCAGAGAACTTCCCGGGCCCATTTTGACAAGGGTAAAAGACGGGAGCTGATATTTAGATTTTAATGGAATGAAGAGCCGAGACTCTGAGGGCTTGAAATTAATTTGGAAGAGCGAATTCTACTGAATTTCCTCGGCTTGAATTGGTCCCCCAAAGGGTCCGTTGCAAAAGATGATGGGGGAACCTGATTTTTCCTTTCGAATAGCCTTTCTGTTCTGCTTACCGAGGACCCTTTACTTATAAAAAGATGAAATGAAGTTGGAGCGGGGAGCAGCAGAGCGCACCCTTACCCCAGGACCGGAAAGGGTTTTGCTGGTGGTCCTCGGTGGGGAAGCATTGCCGTGTGCTGGGAGATGCACGGAGGGATTTGGTGCGAAGCTGGTGGCCGGTGAGGAATAGATTGAATTGCACCATCTGGCTCCCTTTTCGGGGATTTCTCGGACTGGTGGGAATGGTAACGGACCCGCACGATTATCAGGGCAGTTCTTTTCTGCTCTGAGCAGGAGAGTGTACTGTATCCTTGAGAGAGACACCGTTTCCCAATCCTGGCCAGTTTAGGGTGGTCAGCTGCAGCTCTTGCTGAAAGGATTGCCGGGCAGGTAGGTTCAGAGACATCTGTATACAATTCAGGGAAAACGGCCACATTGGTAAAAATTATCATTGCGGTGCTGTTCAAGTGCTTACTGTGAGCCAAATGCTGTACTAAGTGCTGGGTAGGTACAAGATTGTCAGGCCTCACACGGGACTCACGGTTTAAGGTATGGAATCCCCATTTTGAATATGAGGGAACTGAGGCACAGAAAAGTTAAGTGACTCACCCAAGGTCACACAGCAGACGAGTGGCAGAGCCAGGATTAGAAGCCAGGTCCTCTGACTCCCAGGCCCGTGCCCTTTCCACTGGGTCACGCTGTTTCTCCAAACATCCTATTTCTGATCTTTTAGGAGAAACCCAGATAACAAAAGAAAAGAGCTCTGTCTGATCCAGGAAAAGCTCGAGATCGGCACTTGGCTGAAGACGTGATTCCCGATCCCCAACTAAAGCCCCGATAGCAGCCACCACGTTGGGCCTTGTCATCTTCCCCTCCCGGGACGGCTGCTGAATCAGAGCAGGGGAATGTGAATCGGGTGGGGCCAGGCGGTTTTGCAAACCGTGCTTTTGGATGGAATCGAGAGGATGGTTGCATAACCCGCTGGCTTCTCCAGGCTACGGGGAAAAGGGGCAGGTGAAAGATGAACCTTCCATACGTGGTATTGGAATCTGGTTCACTCTGTCAGTTGTATTCACTGAGCACTTACTGTGTGCAGAACGCTGTACTAAGCGCTTGGGAGAGTACGATATAACAATATAATTCATTCATTCAGTAGTATTTATTGAGCGCTTACTATGGTGCAAAACACTGCATTAAGTGATTGGCACGTACAAATCGGTAACAGATAGAGACAGTCCCTGCCATTTGACGGGCTTACGGTCTAATCGGGAGAGAATATGACAGACAGGTTCTTTGCCCACAATGAGCTTACGGTCTAGAGGGAGTTTACAGTCTAGTGGTTCTGCTCCTATTACACTCCCCTGACACTTAGTACAGTGTTGTAAGCATAGGAGGCGCTCAGTAAGCACTGGTGACTGACTGACTGACTGACAGGCTGGTGGCCTGCCAGACTGGATCATGGGCAGCATGATGCCTGACCTCAAAAATAATAATCATAATAATAATGATGGTATTTGTTAAGTGCTTACTACGTGCCAAGCACTGTTCTAAGCACTGGGGGGGGGGGGGGATACAAGGTAATCAGGTTGCCCCACATGGGGCTCACGGTCTTAATCCCCATTTTACAGATGAGGCAAAGAGACTTTAAGTGACTTGCCCAAAGTCACACAGCTGACAAGTGGCGGAGCCGGGATTAGAACCCATGACCTCTGACTCCTAAGGCCATGCTCTTTCCACTGAGGCACGCTGCTTCTCATCCAGCTCCTCACCAGCATATGTGCATGCACACTGTCACTCCGTTGCTGCTTCCTCACAACCTCCCTGGCTGGGTTCCTTCGTTGCATTAGAGTAGGCCTGATAACTCCTCCTGTGCACACACTGCTGCGGCGTTCTGTTTTCATTCATTCAATAGTATTTATTGAGCGCTTACTATGTGCAGAGCACTGTACTAAGCGCTTGGAATGTACAATTCGGCAACAGATAGAGACAATCCCTGCCCGTTGACGGGCTGACAGTCTAATCGGGGGAGACGGGCAGACAAAAACAGTAGCAAGAAATAGAATCAAGGGGTATACATCTCATTAAAACAATAGCAATAAATAGAATCAAGGGGATGTACATCTCATTAACAAAATAAATAGGGTAATAAAAATATATACAAATGAGCCGATGAGCACAGTGCTGAGGGGAGGGGAAGGGAGAGGGGGAGGAGCAGAGGGAAAGGGGGCTTAGCTGAGGGGAGGTGAAGGCAGAGAGGCAGCAGAGGGAGCAGAGGGAAAAGGGGAAGCTCAGTCTGGGAAGGCCCCTTGGAGGAGGTGAGCTCTCAGTAGGGCTTTGAAGAGGGGAAGAGAATTAGTTCGGCTGTTTTCCGCCACTGCAGGAGAGGAGCATCCTGGGACAGTAAAGAGCAGGCCGTGAACACCTATTAGGGAGGGAAGGAAGCGGTGCGATCTAATGGAGAGAGCAGGGGCCAAGACGTCAGAAGGACCTGGGTTCTAATCTTGACTCTGCCGGTTGTCGGCTGTGTGACCTTGGTCAAGTCACTTCACTTCTCTGGGCCTCGGTTACCTCATCTGTAAAGTGGGGATTGTTACTGTGAGCCCCACGGACTGTGGGCTTGACATGAACTATGTCCAAACTGATTAGCTTGTTTCTACCCCAGCATTTAGTACAGTGCCTGGAGCATAATAAGTGTTTAGCAGATACCATCTTTTAAAAAAAAGGATCTGGGGGGAGTTCCACACAGTATTGCTTCAGCATCAGAAATCCATTTTCTTTCCACCCTTTCTCGATCCTGATGGGGCATTACAATTGCGGTACTGTTAAAGTGCTTACTATGAGCCAAACACAGTACTATGTGCTGCGTAGATAAAAGATTGTCAGGCCCCAGCTGGAACTCACAGTTTAGGGTATGGAATCCCCATTTTGAATATGAGGGAACCAAGGCACAGAGAAGTTAAGTGACTCACCCGAGGTCACACAGCAGACGAGTGGCAGAGCCAGGAATAGAAGCCAGGTCCTCTGACTCCCGGGCCCGTGTCCTTTCCAGTGGGTCGTGCTGTTTCTCCAAACATCAAACTCCAAACACACAGGAGTAAAGAAGGGGCCAGAGCAGATTTCAGAGTTGGTTTGGGGCCAAAACCTACCAAATTATCTCAAGACATGTCCTGCCCTGCACTCCTTAGAATGCCTGCATCTTACAGCTTTGTAGGAGCTTCCAGGAGGATTGGGACCCAGAACTGCAGAGGACCAAGGCCTCCAGGTGAAAATCGGGTAAAAGCACTGTCACTCCTGACCCAGGGCCATGAATTCCTTCTGGCTCTCGGCCCTTACTTGGACATCTTGAGAAAACTGGATTTGAATCATGGTCAAGGATGATTGACTTCAAACTCTTCCCAAACTAGGGAGGGAAAGTTCCCAAGCTTCGAGGTCTCCAGGCAGGGCCACCTTCCTGCTGTCACTTGGTTTCTCTGTGCCTAGGTTTCCTCATAGGTAAAATGGAGCTGAAATTCTTGTTCTCCCTCCCCCTTAGACTGTGAGCTTCATGTGGTACAGGGACTGTGTCTGATCTAATTATTGCAAATTTCCTAATATACAATTACATATAAATTGCATGGGAAAGAAGATTCAATGTAAAAAAAAAAAAAAAACGCTTGAGGACAAGCAAGAGAAATGCCTGTCTGTCATTAGGAAGCGCAAGAGGGAGCTGGGAGTTTTGGCTGTTAGCAGAATTAGATCTGGATAATTCGGGAAGAGGGATATTTTTATTAGGGACAAGGGGGAGGGAGGAGGGGGAGGCAGGGAATACAGTGGCTTAGTAGAGAATAGGACCTTCCAGGACGAGAGAATGCTGCATTCCATGCTTTGATTGGGGAAGGGTCCCAGGCAGGGTATGGGAAAGAGATCTTCTTGGCTGGAAAAAAAACAGGAGCAGGAGAGACAAGGGAGATGGAGGTCACATTAGATATGGAGTGTCCAGTGGAAAGAGCTCAGGATAATCATGTGAGAGGAATAACCCAAACAGCCTAGCAAAGTGTTTCATTAAAAACAATTGACGTGAAGACAGGAGAGAGAAAAGGCTAGCCTAGAATAAGACCCAGTATTGGATTGAGCTTCCCCCTAATCCCCCTCACTCCCTTTAACAAGAAGCGTTACAGGAGGGAGCAACAGTGGAACTCAGAAACTGGCCCTCTCCATCTTTGCCCTATCAATCAATCAGTCGTATTTTTTGAGTGGTTGCTATGTGCCGAACACTATGCTAGGTGTTTCTGCTCTCTGCCCTCTGTCCCATGCTCTGTTCCGTTACTTTCCAGGAACTCTATCCCCTTTTGCTCCTCCACCCCCTGTCACACCAGATGTGTTGAGTAACTGAAAATGAAAACTCAGGAGAGATGCTGTAAGAGCTTAGCCTTTCAGTGCTCTCTTATCTCCCTCTCTCCCAGGCTGCCATTAATTGAGGCCAGGAGGTTGGCTGAATCACTCAGTGCGAATTTAGGAGAGGAAGGAAATGCAAATAGTTCACCTAAGGTTGAGCTGCCGTAATGGGGGAAGGGCTGACCAGCAGGCTGTAGGAGAGGGAGAATAATACTAACAATTCTGGCACTTTTTAAATACTTACGATGCACCAAATGCCGGAGCAGATAAGTGCTGGATAGTTACAAGATTGTCAGACCCCACATGGGACTCACAGTTTAAGGTATGGAATCCCCATTTTGAATATGAGGGAACTGAGGCACAGAGAAGTTAAGTGACTCACCCGTGGTCACCCAGCAGATGAGTGGCAGAGTCAGGATTAGAAGCCAGGTGCTTTGACTCCCAGGCCCGTGCCCATCAGATCAGATAATAATAATAATTAATAATTATGATACTTGTCAAGTGCTTACTATGGGCTAAACACTGTTGTAAGGGCTGGGGAAGATACAAGTTAATCAAGTTAAGACACAGTCCCTGTTCCACACAGGACTCACACTCTTAATCCCCATTTTACAGATGGGCATTTTTCTGAGGCCCAGAAAAGTTAAGTGACTTGCCCAAGGCCACACACAAGCAGACAAATGGCAGAGCTGAGATTACAACCCGTGACCTTTATGTGGATCCACCCCAGCCTGGCACTTAGTAAGCACTTTACAAATACTACAGTTATTATTATCATTAGCTTAAATCTACCCCAGCACTCAGTACGGTGCCTGGCACAAAGTGCTTAGCAAATACCGTACAAAGAAAACAGAAAAAGAACCTGTCCCCTGAGCCCTCTAAGGACTATTCCTGACTTCTTTGATGTGCTCTTCCTTTCTCTTCTTTTCAGGCCTTTCCCACTTGGACTCAAGTTTGCACAAGGGGAGGGCAGGGGAATCTAACTTCTCTTTCTCTTTTAACCAGAAAGTCCTGTTTGTTACCCAGGGAACTCCCTGTAATGGGCTGTAAAGAACAGGCAGCTTGGGGGTTAGATATTTGTGAGAGACCAGGACATCCCTTCCTGCCGCTGAATAGACCATTAGCTCGAACCAGCAGCTCTAGTTCCAGTGTATTTCACCACCGCAAACCCTGTGATTCTGAAAATTATTTTTAAAATGAGACCACTTCCTTTGGGTTTTTCACATTGGAAAAGACAAATGTTAGAGGGTAAATAAAGACATGAGGATGGAAAAATATCTTTGCTCCCAGTGCCCAGATCCCTCCTTTGTTCTTACCATCCCTCGACCTTACTGAAAGTACATCTCCTCCAGGAGGCCTTCCCTGACAAAGAAACCCCTTTCCTCTTCTCCCACTCTCTTCGGTGTTGTCCTGACTTGCTTCTTTTGTTCTTCCCCACTCCCAGCCCCACAGCACTTTATGGACATATCTGTAATTTACTTATTTATATTAGTGTCTGTCTCCCCGGCTCTAGGCTGTAAACTCGTGAGCAGGGAATGTGTCTGCTTATTGTTGTATCGTACTCTCCCAAGCGCTTAGTACAGTGCACTGCACAAACTAAGCGCCCAATAAATACTATTGAATGAATAGACCCCCCAGGATGGAAGTCCCCTACACTTTGAGAGTGAGAGATTAAGATTTCCTTTGGTCTCTGTTTCTTAGTCCACTGGGGCCTTGACAGGTAACCAGGGAGCAACTTGGAGATTATCCTTTTCCTCTAATGAAATTATCCCCAGTGATGGGCGATATTCAAACAGTGAATGAAGAATGGAAAAGATATTTTGCACAGGGCCTTGTTTGGGTTATGTGTGTGCTGTAGAACATGTTCTGTAAATAGTTGTCAATTATTACCCATTATGCTTAAAGGAACATTGGAGCTGGGGTTCCGTCTACACTTCATGGGCGATAAAAGAGAATTGCAGTTAAGCCACAGGGAGACTCCATTGTGCATGCAGTTAGAGCACAATTGATTGCTGAAATGCACATTAGAGGAGTTCCTCATTGCTGGAGCTAACGTGCGAAATGAGAGGAGCTCAAGTGGAGCTTTTAATAAACAGATAATGGAATGACATTTTAATTGCATTTTATCTCAGGTGGTAATCCGAGGTTTATTGGACATTAGCTCCCTCTGATGTGTTTTAAGATACCACAGGTGGGGGCAGGGGTGCAAGGGGAGATTGAATGGCACAACCTCCTTTCTCACCCTCTTCCTCTCTCCTCCTTTTTTGTTTTAAAATAAAGGGGAACTGGATGGTTTCCCTGTGGCTTTGTTCCCTAAATCTTTGGCTGTGTTTTCTCCTGTTGATCCAGAGCGAGGTGATACAGGGCCCTCCGCTGCCCCTTGGGAGGTGAGCATCTCCTCGGGAAGTGCCTATTTGTCAATGTGGCCCGTGAGAAAGAGTCCTGAACTGAAAAGCAAGGTGCCTGGGTTTTATTCCACTTTTTCCCCTCTAGTTGGCTGGGCGACCTTCAGAAAAATCACTTTGTCTCCTTGTGGTTCGGTATTTCCTCATCAATGAATCACCTCAGAGGGGAATGGGGAAGGTGACTGGGAGAGTGGCCAGATCTGCATGGGGTTGGTGATTTTTGGCCACTGGTTATCACACTTGTGTAAATTCAGGGTATTTTAGGCAATGAGTAAACATAAACGAGGATCATGTGATAGTGATAGAGTGGATGTTCTGGAACCGTCACCCGTTAAGGGCATCTGATTCCAGCTCGGGAATCCTAACTCTCTCAGTGGGTCTGCTTGATTGATGGAAAGCATTTGCGGCTTTAGCATCTTCTTCCTGCCTCCCCGGAGCCCTAGTCCCCCTGCACCCTGCCATCAAAGCCTCCCTGCCTCAAGCGGCCCCCAACTTTCAGGTAATCTGGCAGCAGAATGAGGACTTAAAGCAGAGGGTCCAGGATCTCAGGGCATCAGGTGCTAATCATGAGGACTCCAAATCCAATCAGGCGGCCTGTACAAGGAGGCAAGTGCCCTGACTCTACGACTTCAGCTCTTCCTTGCGCAGCTGGAGCAAAAAGGACTAATACACTATTCCCCTTATATGACTTTCCCCTTACCTTAGCAGACTAATGGGTGAAGTATCGTGTATGCCATTCAGATTCACATAGATTCTATGACATTTTTTCTCAAACTGCCTTTAGGCTGCTCCAAACAGATATGACCACTATTTCCTGGAGCTCCTTAGAGAAGGAATTCTCTTTTCAGGCATTTCAAGAGTTATTTTTATAACTAGGACCAGTTGAGAGGGATAGGAGGAGCTAGGGCGCTAGGCCCTAGGCCCTGTGAGTTCCTTTGCTAAGAAGGAGACTATTACAGGGCACAATCTCCTGCAACCCAGACTAACACAGGTGGGGTTCCTACAGAAGAAAGTACTGCCTGGGTGTGGCCCTAGGTCACCCAGCAGACATGTGGTGGAGCCAGGATTAATAATAATTATAATAATATAAATCTGGTATTTGTTAAGTACTTACTCTGTGGCAGGCACTGTACTAAGTGCTGGGATGGATTTAAGCAAATTAGCTTGGACACGTGGGATGTGTGTCCCACGTGAGGGCTCACGATCTCAATCTCCATCTCGCAGTCGAGGCTCAGAGAAGTGAAGTGCTTAGAGAAGCAGCGTGGCTCAGTGGAAAGAGCACGGGCTTTGGAGTCAGGCCTCATGAGTTCGAATCCCAGCTCTGCCACTTGTCGGCTGTGTGACTGTGGGCAAGTCACTTACCTTCTCTGTGCCTCAGTTCCCTCATCTGTAAAATGGGGATGAAGACTGTGAGCCCCACGTGGGACAACCTGATTCCCCTATGTCTACCCCAGCGCTTAGAACAGTGCTCGGCACATAGTAAGCGCTTAACAAATACCAACATTATCATTATTATTCTTAAGTGACTTACCCAAGTCACACAGCAGACAAGTGGCAGAGCCGGGATTAGAACCCATGATCTTCTGACTTCCAGGCCCGGACTCTCTCCACTAGGCCACGCTAGTTCTGCTGGACCTAGGTCAGTGCTGCCCCACAGAGGAAGCTGTGGCCTGGGTTGAGTGACATCGTCGTCGGGTTTCCACAACAAACATGCCGCAGCAGCATAGTCTAGTGGAGAGAGCATGGGCCTGGGCGTCAAGAGACCCAGGTTCTAAATCTGGCTCTGCCACTTGGCTGTTCTATGACTTTGGGCAAATCCCCTAACTTTTCTGTGCCTCATTTCCTCATCCGTAAAATAGGGATGAGGCACTTGTTCTCCTTGCCCTTTAGACTGTGAGCTCCAAGCAGGACAGAACTGTTTCCAGTTTGCTTAAATTGTATTTACCCCAGTGCTTAGTATGGTGCTTGGCACATGGGAACCCCTTAATCAATACCACAATTATTACTGTTATGCCAAATTTACTCAAAAGACAATTGCATGGTTTTTGCTGATTGGAAATGTGCATGTACTATGTCACTTCCTGATTTGCCCCCTTTATTCATCCCCCCTCCCAACCTCACAGCACTTATGCACATATCTGCAATTTATTTATTTATATTACTATCTGTCCCTCTAGACTGTAAGCTCATTATGGACAGGGAATGGGTCTGTTTATTGTTATACTGTACTCTCCCAAGCACTTAGTACAGTGCTCTGCACACAGTAAGCACTTAATAAATAAAATTGAATGACTTTCATGAGAATTCAGCCTGTTTGGTGTAGACGACTGGCTTGCGCTGCCTTAAGCCCATCAACACAGGTGCCCGAGGCTCCGCGCTCTGCAGGTCGGGATCCCCTCTGCCTTGGTTTAGGTTAAGCCATTGTCAGTACAAGGAATAGAACTAATATTGATGGGGACTGATGAGGGGGTGTATTTTGCCAGCCGCTAAGGCCATAGCCAGGCGTCAGAGTTTGTTTTTCAGTTTCTGTCACCATTTTCTCCCCCTCTGATGCAGAAACACTCTGAAAAGCTGCTAAAACAGCTTCACGTGGGTGGGTACCTTTATCCTTCTGTTGCTGCTTTCACTGGAAACTTTTAACCAAGCAGAATACAGAAAATTATCGTTTCAAACATACCATTCAGGGTAATTGTATAAGATAGACAGTAATTGCCCTAGTGTCTTCTCCAAGAGACCTTGAGAGCCACTGGCTGCTATAAAAGAAACAAGAAACTTCGGTGACTATTAATCCTGTTGAGACCCATCCTTACTAATTTGGTTGTTCCATCAGGAAAAAAATGAAAATATACATATGGATGAATATATGTAACACCTCACTCTTTATTGAAATGCAGTGTCCGGGCTGCTTATTCCACATTGCTTTATCCCCCAACTGCCAGGATCTTGCCGCTTCTTGTCTCCTCTCATTTTCCCTCCCTTGAGTCCACTGCTTTTCAGCCTGGTGCAATGGGGTGTCTCTGCGCTGTAGGTATTCAGCAGCCCTGAACCTTTCAAAGGAAAAATCTGTGAGGAGCCAAAGAGGAAAGGAAAGCCGGAGGAGTGAATGATTCAGAAGCGGGGTGGGGGAGGGCAGAACAGGGAGCTGCAGAGGGAACCGGGACTCAAAATAGATGGGCAGTGGGAGTGAAGGGGTGAAACGGTCAGAGGAAATGGACAGGAAGGGGCCTGGGGAGGAGGGGGTGGGAGGAGGAGGGAAGGGAGGGTAGTTTTGAAGATGGATGTCCCGAGTCCATGGAAAGTTCTGGAAATAGCAATCAGGCAAGGGGCTGGGGAGTCCACACGGGGAGAGTAAGGTGGAACATCATTGCTGGAATCAGAGGGTAACCTGGCTGTAGATCTCTGCACTTCCCGAAGGACAGGGAGCTGACGTGCCCCAAGTCCGATGAGGCTGCAGTGGGGCCACTGAAAGAACAGTTGCGTTTGGCCAGCCAACCGTGAGGCCTTCGACGGAGAAGGGAGTGGACGAGGTCACTGGGGGGTTGACCTTGGAACGGAAGCTGGAAAGACAGCTATAGAAATGGAGGAGGAGGCAGAGACACTTCAAGTGGTGGCCCGGGGAAGACTCATTTTTGGAAAGCCAAAAGTTAAGAATGGGCATCTTGCCTGTGGGCTCATTCGTATGTAGACTGATGATAAGGCAGAATCTTGTCTTTGGTGCCTTTTTATTTAATGGTATTTATTAAATGCTTACTATGTGCCGGGGAATGTTCTAAGCTCTGGGGTAGATACAAAGTAATCAGGTAGGACAGAGTCTGGGTTCCATATGGGGCTCACAATCTAAATCCCCATTTTACTGATGAGGTCAATGAGGCATGGAGAAGTGAAGTGACTTGCTCCAAGTCACAAGGCAGACAGGTGGCAGGCCTGGGATTAGAACCCAGGTCCTTCTGACTACCAGGCCCATGCGCTAGCCTCCAGGCAACAGTGTTTCTCACTGTAATAATACCTGAGTTTTTATTTGCTGCTCTTACTGCCAAACCACCTTACTTTGGTTTTTTTATTTACTCCCCACAACACCCCTTCAGGGTGTGGTTCGGGCATTATTATCCCCATTTTACAGCTGAAGATACTGAGACATGGGGCGATTAAGTGGGTTAAGTGGCAGAGGCGAAACTAGGACCTGGGACCTCTGACCTCCAGGACCGTGGCGCTCTCACTGCACCACACTCGCCTCCCTTTCTGACTCCCAGACACGTGCTCTATCCACGCTGCTTCAATCCGCAGATTTGGGCCATCCAGAGCACCTCCTTGTGTGAGGGGAAAGACTTCTAGGACTACCTGGAGGGAATGTGTCTATTGTTGTATTGTGTTTTCCCAAGTGCTTAGTAAAGTGCTCTGTAGGCGCTCAATAAATATGATTGAATGAACTGAATGAATGCCTCATGAAAACAGTATGATGGCTAGAACATCTAACTGAAGACAACAACTAGCCTGGAGGCGCGAGGCCTAAAAGAAATCAGGCAGTGGACGGCATGAAAACTAACCTGTCATATGTCCTGCCTCCTGTTTCCTCTTTGTAAAAGACTTTCACGAGGCTGTCTGGGGAACTCTGCCATTACTGCAGGCAGGGGCTTGTATTCTCTTTATCTGGCAGTTTCTAACCATCTCCTTAAAGGAGACAGATAATGCTGCAAAGTCGCTATGCCTCGCAAAACTCCTTTGGTCTCCTTTCTTCAACCCGCGGGCGAAGAATTATCGATTTGTTATTATTTAATTAATTATTGATTCAGCATCTCACAAACCAAGCTCTCAACTAGGCCCTGCCCGCTGAGCGTAGTTTCTATCTTCCTGGCTTGAAGTTCTGTGCAAGGCTCGACAGGTTTGGCTTCGTTCATCTGTCGAACAACAGATTGTTCGGGTGTTCTCAGCCCCTCTCAGCCTTTAGGTGAATGTTGGAGGTGTTGTTGGGGGGGGTGTGTGTGTGTGAATGTGCGTATGTCTGCAGGCGTGTGCATACGTGCACTGACTTTGGCTTATCTGCATTTTGTTCATTTTGGTTCACTTTCTATTGGTTTTCGATACCTCTCTGCTTTCCACTGCTGGGTTTTCCTATTATGAAAGATGAGCCAAACTTTTCACTGTCCTTCCTGAGAAGATGTGTGAATCTGTTGAATCTTGGCTTATGTGCTCCTCACCAGAACACTTTAAATAAGTATAATGAGAGAAGGTGCGATCGCCTATCGGTCAATTAATCAGTCAATAATATTTATTGAGCACTTTGTGCAGAGTGCTGTAGTAAGTCTGTGGGGGAACGCCATACGCAGTCCTTGTCCTCAAGGAGCTTACAGTCCAGCAGTTTTCTGAATTTCCCTGGATTTTGGGACGCCTCCTGATATCTCTAAGAGGTGGGGGTGATTACCCCCATGTTACAAATGAAGGAATTGAGGTACAAAAAAGTTTAAAATAGCCCGCCTAAAGTCTTGCTGTCTAATAGTCGTCTGATTTCCAAGCCCCAAGAAACCTGACCTACTTTCACAAGGGCTGTTTTGAGTCAGGATTATCAGCCACCATTTTGTTGCCAGCCAAGCTGGCCTTTGCGGAGTTGCATTATCCAGACCCGAAATCTAGCCTGGAAGCCCAGCTGCACCGGTCCACCCATCCTTCTCCGGCAGCGCGTGTGATACTCAGAAATCCCTCTTCACACCTTTCCTTCCCAGGGCCCCCTGCTGCTACATCCTCTTGCATCCTGACCACTGGACCTTTTTGTGGCATTTGTTAAGCTCTTTACTGTAAGCCGGGCACTCTACTAAGCGCTGGGGCAGATACGTTGATTGGGTTGAGCACGTTCAATGCTCTACATGGGGCTCCCCATTTTACGGATGAAGTAAATGAGGCACAGAGAAATGAAGCGACTTGCCCAAGGTCACACAGCAGACAAGTGGTAGAGTTGAGACTAGAACCCAGGTCCTTCTGATTCCCAGGCCCATGTTGTATCTATTAGGCCACACTGCTTCTCTATCCATGCTGCTCGACTGGCTCCTAGGCCTGTGAGAGATCTGCAGGGCCAGCCTTGAAAACATCGCACTTGCCCCTCTCTTTGGCAGCTTTCTATGGCGGGGCATATGTAGAAAGGGGGTCAGGGATTGAGAAGGAGGATTTAGGTAGAGGGGAAAGCTGTGAAACCTGCTCCAGAGAATGTGACCTTCTGGATATTTTCTCTTGGAGAAGCAGTGTGGCCTAGTGGAAGGAGCACAGGCCTGGAAGTCAGAGGTCGTGGGCTCTAATCCTGGCTCCGCCCTCGTCAGCTGTGTGACTTAGGGTAGATCACTTGACTTCTCTGTGCCTCAGTTACCTCATCTGTAAAATGGGGATTAAGACCGTGAGCCCTACGTGGGACAACCTGATTACCTTGTACTAACTCCAGCGCTTAGAACAGTGCTTGGCATGTAATAAGCACTTAACAGATGCCACCCTTGTTATTATTATTGTCTATTGATACATCGACGGTATTTATTGAACACTTCCTATGTGCAGGGCACCGTACTAAACACTTGGGAGAGTATGATAGCAGACACGTTCCCTACCCATTAATTGAGCTGAAATACTGTGCTGTATTGACTTGCTTGCGGCTGTTGAGGCGTCCACCTTGTCACCTCCACTTTCCCCTGTTTGAGTGGGTTCAGAGGCCAGGGGCCTGAGCCCGCAGTTTCCATCCCTCCCCTCTCCTGCTTTGGATCCAGCCACATCCCTTTTCCTCGTCAGCGTGCACTCCCAGTCCTCTCTTCTGATCGGGTAGAATATCTCCATCTGTCTGTATCTTGAGAGCAACCGCAAAGGTCTTGGGAAGAGATGGGGAGATGGAGAAAGTAGTTCCACTTAATGAGCCTCCTTAGGCTAATGCAATTTTGAAGCAGAAAAGCCACCCAGCAGAGCCGTATAAAATATCTGGTCGCCAGGGCATTCGGGCCCAGCCCACCGGAGGGGCGAGAGATGCTGGCTGCTTGTTCCCCATGAAGGGACAGGCGTTTTCCAGCATCATAATTCAGAGCAGAGAGAAAGCTCCCGGAGCCCTCCCCTCGCAAACCTGGAAAAGCTCATTTGCTGTCCTTAGTCAAACAGTATGTTTGCCAAGCCTGCCTGTTGTTGCTTCCCCCGCCGTCAGTTGGCATCCTGTGCTGCGGGGGGAGGGAGATGCAACCGAGGTTGCTGGCCATCGAGTTGGGTGAGGGCAGAAGAGTTACTGCTTCCAGGAGGCCTCTAGAATTGCCTGATCCGTCCTCCCTCGCCCCATTTTCCAACTCCTCCTTCGCTCTGGCGCACGAAGATCCAGCCACCTGTGTCGTAAACCACCTTCACCCTTCGGGTCGCCTTCTTCCAGTCTGCGGCAGAGCCCTCCTCGTTCTGCCTCGGCACTGCTTCTCAGATCTGCCTCTTCCTCTCTATTCCCATAAACACTGTCCTAGTTCCGTCCCTTGGACTTGTGCCTGATGACTCTTGCCGTTCTCCCTGCCTCCAGCCCGTCCCTCGTATAATAGCAAAAATCATCTTTCTCAAGCCTTTATCGCATCACGCCAGTCTTCCAGAGACCCAGAGTGCTTCCACAAAGTGGAAAGCATTCAGTCAAGCACTCAGTTAATCGTATTTATTGAGCACTCACTGTGTGCAGAGCACTGCAGTAAGCGCTTGGGAGAGTACAACAGAGTTGGAAGACACATTCCCTGCCCTTGCACCTCATTTAGAGTGGGTGTTCTTCAAATGTAAAATGGATACCCTCCCTACCCTCAAGGAGTTTGAAATCTGGGACCGTATTTTTTCATTTAAGCAGAGTCACCTTCTTGGAGTCGTTTCCTCGATCATTTTGGAGTTCTGCTGGTTGACCTCTGAACCCGTGGCCAACTCCACCCATTGATTTAGTCATTTTCGAGAACCTGGAAAAGGAAGAGTGAATGGTGAACTTTTGGATGGAGGGAAAGAGAAGATTCATTCATCCAATAGTATCTATTGAGCGCTTACTATGTGCAGAGCACTGTACTAAGCGCTTGGAATGTACAAATCGGCAACAGCCATGATGCCATTTCTCAGTCTGGAAAGGAGCTCCCTGTCCTTCAGCAATCCTCTCTCCAGCCTGCTCCTTCTCTCCCAGATAACATCCCAAATAAAAATAATAATAATTATTATGGTACTTGCTAAGGGCTTACTATGTGCCAAGCACTTTACTAAGCACTGGAGTAAATACAGGCGAATTGGGTTGGACACAGTCCCTGTCCCATGTGGGGCTCACAGTCTCAGTCCCCATTTTCCAGATGAGGTAACTGAGGCGCAGAGAAGTGACTTGCCCAAGTTCACACCGCAGACAAGGGGTGGAGCCGGGATTAGAACCCATGACCTCCAGCAGTAGGGTGGAGTTACTTGGGAAGGGGAAGCCCCTCACCCGTGCCTCCTGTGCACCATGTCTCCCAGACGTGCTGCTCACTCAATCGATCAGCGGTATATACTGAGCCCTTACTGTGTGCAGAGCACTGTACAAAACGCTTGGGAGAGTATGCTGTAACAGAGTTGGAAGACCTGTACCTCCTGCAAACCATGTCTCCCAGACGCTCTGCGCATCGCATGCATTCATTTATTCATTTATTCATTCACTCATCCAATCTCCAGGACTGTGGGAGATGGGCCCCAGCGCCCTGCTCCCACCCTCCCCCAGGTCACCAGGCCCCGTTCGCCATCGCCCCCGGGACGGGGGATTGATGCCGTTGGCTGCTGCTGCTCCGGGAGCACTGCTCCTGCTTCCTACTCCAAAGGCAAACAGCCCAGGCCGTTCTCAAACTAAACCTCGTGGGCTGGCCAGGCTGGGGAGTGGGAAGACCCTTTATGATAATTAATAATAATTATGGTACTTGTTAATAATAATAATGTTGGTATTTGTTAAGCGCTTACTGTGTGCAGAGCACTGTTCTAAGCGCTGGGGTAGCTACAGGGTCATCAGGTTGTCCCTCGTGAGGCTCACAGTCTTCATCCTCATTTTACAGATGAGGTAACTGAGGCACAGAGGAAGTGAAGTGACTTGCCCACAGTCACACAGCTGCCGAGTGGCGGAGCCGGGATTCGAACCCCAGATCTCTAAGTCCCAAGCCCGGGCTCTTTCCACTGAGCCACGCTGCTTCTCTGAATTCTTCTTCTTCCTCCTTCTTAGACCGTGAGCCCCATGGGGTCAGGAACTGCATCCCAGGTGATTATCAGTGCTCAGAAAACAGTGCTTAAGTGCCTACTATGTGCCAAACACTGTACTAAGCTCTGGGATAGATACAAGATCATCAGGTTGGACACAGTCCCTGGCCCACATGGGGCTCACCGTTTAAGTAGGAGGGAATAGGATTTAATGTCCATTTTACAGATGAGGAAACTGAGGAACAACTAAGTGAAGTGACTCACCCAAGGTCACAGCAGCGGGTAGATGGCGGAGCCGGGATTAGAGCCCAGGTCCTCCGACTCCCGGGCCTGTGTTCTTTCCACGAGGCCGCGCTGATTTCTCCATCCCAGATTTTGCAACCTTCATCTTCCCCACTTCTCCCCTGTCTCTGTCCCCAGGACTGTGCTCTCTAGCCGGCCCCAGACATGGATAGAGCGGGGGCGGATGGGAGGGGAGGGGATCTGGAAGGAGGAATCTTGGAGATCCAGTGGCTTCCCCTCTTCACCCCGCCTTCCGCAGCCCTTGTCCTTCGTTTAGCCCTTTGGCTTTCGTCCTGCCGGCCGGACGCTCGGAGCAAATCTTTGGCTGTCGTTGAATTCCTCCTCCTACCCTCTTTCACCGTCCTCTGCAGGCTGCTCTGTCCGGGGCCCGGGGGAACCCCGTCGGAGGGGCCGGCCGAGCCTGAGGCGGGAAGATGCGGAAGGCTTTCGGGGGAGCAAACCACAGAGCGAGGTGTGGAGAGGCAAAGGGATGAAGAGAGGCACTGGGCCAGCTAATGAGATCATCCATAATGCTGCCCATACAGCATCACATGAGCAGCGGCCAACTCTCCCTCCTCTGCGGGTAGCCAAAAGCCTCAACTCGGGCCAGGGCTCAGACCAATGATCCCTCCAGCCCAGGATTCAGTCTCTGACCACGGTGACCGGGTGTGTGGAGGAGCCACGTGATGCTTTACTTCCTGGGTATCCGTCCTCCTTCATCCCTAACTTTTCCCTCTTCTTCCTCATTGCTAACTTTCTTTCTAATAATCCATGATGGAACGCTTATCCTTCTCAAATGTAGTGATATTTTTGGGCAGTGGTAACAAATTCCATCTGCTTACGACCCTCAGTCGATCGGTGGCATTTTTTAGAGTGTCTGTTACTGACGGTATTAATACCTGTGGTACTTAAGTGCTTACTTAGTGCCGAGCACTGTGCTAAATGCTGCAGTAGATAATAATAATAATAGTGATATTTGTTAAGCTCTTACTCTGTACTGTGTGCACTGTTCTAAGCGCTGGGGGCGATACAAGGTCATCATGTTGTCCCAGGTGGGGCTCACGGTCTTAATCCCCATTTTACAGATGAGGTCACTGAGGCACAGAGAAGTGAAGTGAGTTGCCCAAAGTCACACAGCTGAGAAATGGCCAAGCTGGGATTAGAACCCACGACCTCTGACTCCCAACCCCGAGGTCTTTCCACTAAGCCACGCTGCTTCTGATGCGGTGCAATCAGCTCAGACACAGTCCCTGTCCCGGATGGGGCTCACAGTCCAAAGTGAGATGGGGGAGAACAGGTATTTTTATCCCCATTTTGCGGACGAGGAAACTGAGGCACGGAGCTGTTGTTAAGCGACTTGCCCAAAGACACACGGAAGGCAGGTCTACTGGAGGCTGAACCCTGCATTAAATACTTGGGAGAGTACAAAAGAAACACAGCACAAGCTCCCTGCCCTCACAGAGGGCCTGGTCCAAGGGGGAGACAGACCAAAATCAATTCCGAATAGTCGGATGTTATAACCCTCCTAGGTGATGAATTATTTACCTTTGAGCCTCCCGCCATCACATGTCAACAGGTGCTGTGGGATACGTTGAACAGCAATTGAGTTTCGCTTTGTCCACACTCCTTGCAATCTTGTAAACTTCAATCGCGTCCCCTCTGGAAGAGTCTAAGGCTACTCCGTCTAGCCTCATTTGCGATCGTCCCCCATTACCTCGTTCGTCTTTTTCTGAACGTTTTCCAACTGTACCTTTCCTAAGGTACGGGTCTGTCGCGGTTTAACCTAGGGCAGGGCTTAACCTTTCGTTTTATTTTCGCTCGCCTTCCCGGTGGCGCCCCGTATTTCATTGTCCTTCGCCACCGCCCCACGCTAAACTGATGATCTGAGGGAACGGTTGACAGTGATCTCTTACCTGAGTCAGGACTGATAGGTCAGAGCCCCTCTTGATTTTAGGTGTAGTTGACATTCTCCTTCCATGAGAAGCAGCGTGGCTCGGTGGAAAGAGCCCGGGCCTTGGAGTCAGAGGTCATGGGTTCGAATCCCGGCTCTGCCACTTGGCAGCTGTGTGACTGTGGGCAAGTCACTTCACTTCTCTGGGCCTCAGTTCCCTCATCTGTAAAATGGGGATTAACTGTGAGCCTCGCGTGGGACGACCCGATGACCCTGTATCTACCCCAGCGCTTAGAACCGTGCTCTGCCCCGAGTAGGCGCTTAACCGATACCAACATTATTATAAGGACATCACGTGGCCCGTTCATCTGTAATTCTGCATCCTCCCTCAGTTTTATGAGGTTGCTTCACAGGTTATCCCTGCCCGGGAGGCAATTCACCACCCGGAAGAATTTTGTGTCATCTGCAAACCTGAGTGCTTCACTGTGGCAGCGTGGCTTAGTGGAAAGAGCACGGGTTTGGGAGTCAGAGGTCGCGAGTTCTAATCCCGGCTCCTCCATTTATCAGCTGTGTGACTTTGGGCAACTCACTTAACTTCTCTGGGCTTCAGTTACCTCATCTGTAAAATGGGGATTATGACTGTGAGCCCCACATGGGACACCCTGATTACCTTGTATCTACCCCAGCGCTTAGGACAGTGCTTGGCACGTAGTAAGCGCTTAACAAATACCGCCATTATTATTCTTCCATTAGATTATAAACTCGTGGAGTTTGGCACTCAAACCTTTTCTCTTCACTGTATTCTCAAAAAAAAAAAAAAAATGCTTACTGCAGTGTCTGAGTAGCAGTGTGGTCTAGTGGAAAGAGCACAGGTCTGGGAGCCAGAGGACCTGTGTTCTAATCCCTGCTCTGCCATTTGTCTGCTATAATAATAATAATTGTATCTGTTAAGCAGTTACTATGTGCCAAGCACTATTCTAAGCGTTTGGGGGTTTAAAAGGTAATCAGGTTGACCCACGTGGGGCTCACAGTCTTAATCCCCATTTTACAGATGAGGTAACAGAGGCACAGAGAAGTGAAGTGACTTGTCCAAAGTCACACAGCTTTGCGACCTTGGGCAGATCATTTGATCACTCATTCAATCAATAATATTTATTTGAACGCTTTGCTATGTGAACATCACTGTGCTTTGGAGAGTATAATATAAAAGAGTTGGTAGATATGTTCCCTGCACACAATGAGCTTACAGTCCAGAGGGGGAGACAGACATTAATATAAATAAATAAATTATGGATATGTACGTGAGTGCTGTGGGACGGGTGAACAAAGGATGCAAATCCAAGTAGAAGGGTGATGCAGAAGGGAGAGGGGGGAGAGGAAATAAGGGCGTAGTCAGGGAGTCCTCCACTTAGCTTCTCAGGCCCTCAGTTTCCTCATCTAGAAAATGGAGATTCAACAGAGAAGCAGCGTGGCTCAGTGGAAAGAGCCCGGGCTTTGGAGTCAGAGGCCATGGGTTTGAATCCCGGCTCTGCCACTCGGCAGCTGTGTGACTGTGGGCAAGTCACTTCACTTCTCGGTGCCTCAGTCACCTCATCTGTAAAATGGGGATTACCTTTGAGCCTCACGTGGGACAACCCGATGACCCTGTATCTACCCCAGTGCTTAGAACAGTGCTCTGCACATAGTAAGCGCTTAACAACTACCAACATTATTATTATTATTATTATTATTATGGCTGTTTTCCCTCCTATGTAGATTGTGAGCCTGATATAGTGAGCCTGCTAAGGGACAGGCACTTTGTTCCTGATTTTCTAATATCTACTCTAGTGCTTGGTACAG
The DNA here is from genome assembly GCF_004115215.2 of Ornithorhynchus anatinus. Taxonomy (NCBI): domain Eukaryota; kingdom Metazoa; phylum Chordata; class Mammalia; order Monotremata; family Ornithorhynchidae; genus Ornithorhynchus; species Ornithorhynchus anatinus. Next base: position 63,580,211 of record NC_041730.1, on the reverse strand, counting down.
TTCTTGACACGTGGTAAGCGTTTAACGCGTACCACCATTATCATTGTCTGCCCACAGTAGGCGCTCAGTAAAGTCTGTACTTTGATCGGTCTTAGAAATCCATTTTGAAGGTGATAAACTGGTTTTAGCGCTAGTCCATGGGAAGAGCCACCAGTTTCAGTTCTCCAAAATAATAATGATGATAACTATGATTAATAATAGTAATAATAATAACAAGAATAATAATAGTCTATCCAGATAGACTTACATTGTTGGAAGAATGATCTCTAATTCCAAAGCAGTCTTCTATCTCAAATGCACAGTGAAAACCCACATTGTAGAGTGGACCTCCAAGTCTGAAACAGGAACACAAATCAGAGAAAGTTGGCTACACTGACAAAAGCATTTTGGGATTTTTTTTCCCCCATCTCCTTTGGCAATAAGGTAAAATTTCTGCTCTCTTTTTCTGAGCTTTGGGCTTGGAGGAAGGGCTAGAGGCGCGTGACTCTTTAAAGTCATCTATTTTACCTGTTTGGCCCAATCAGCTTAGTGGAAAGAGCCCAGTCTTGGGAGTCTGAGGATTTGGGTTCTGATACCTGGCTCTGCCACTTGCCTGCCATGTGACCTTGGGCAAATCACTTCATTTTTCTGTGCCTCAGTTTTCTCCCCCATAATATGGGGATTCAATACCTGTTCCCCCTTCTGTTTAAGTTATGAGCCCCAAATGGGACAGGGTCTGTATCCAACCTGATTGTCTTTTATCTACCTCAGCACTTAATACAGTCATTAGCACATAGCAAGCACTTAAGAAATGCCATTATTGTCTGTACATTAGGTTGGGGTTTGACATTACTTCCATTAGAGTGAAAGCTCTTTGGGGGTAGGGACTCTGCATTTTACCCCCATTGCCCTCCCAAGTGCTCAACTGAGTGCTCCGCATATGGAAATAATCCTGGAATCTCCCATCCAGGATGACAGACCAGCTTCAGTTCTAAGACTGGATATTCAGGCATGATCTCTGTGAAAATGTGTGCATGTTTTTCAACGGCATTTGTTAAGTGCTCACTAAGTACCAGGCACTGTACTAAGCTCTGGGGTGGATACAAGCTAATCAGGTTGGACACAGTCCCTGTCCCACATGCGGCTCACAGTCTTCATCCCCGTTTTACAGATTAAGGGAATTGAGGCACATAGTATTGAAGTGACTTGCCCAAGGTCACACAGCAGTCATGTACTGGAGTGGAGATTAGAACCCAGGTCCTCTGACTGTGTGCAATGAGAATCAGACTTGCATCATCTCCCACTCCTTCTGTGTTGCCCTGACTTGCTGCCTTTGTTCTTCCCCCCTCTCCCAGCCCCACAGCACTTATGTATCTATCTGTACTTTTATTTATTTATATTAATGTCTGTTTATTTGTATTAATGTCTGTCTCCCCCCGGCTAGACCGTGAGCTCACTGTGGGCAGGGATTGTCCCTCTTTATTGTTGTACTTTCCCAAGTGCTTAGTACAGTGCTCTGCACACTTAATAAATATGATTGAATGAATGAATGAATGATATCGGTTTAGCAGCCTGTTGTCAGAACTCAAAATCATGATTTATTAAGGGCTTAGAATGTGCCAAATCCTGGGGTTGAAACAAGGCTATGAAATTTGACCAGGTCCTTGTCCCACATGGGGCTTACCATCTGATTTGTCCCTGTTTTACGGATGAGGAGCTGAGGGTCAGAGAGGTTAAGTAATTTGCTCAAGGTCACACAGCAGGCCAATGGCGGGGCAATGACTCGAACTCAGTTCTCTTGGTACCCAGTCTCACGCTCTAGAGCACGTGCATTTGTGCTCTACTCTGCTGCAGAGACTCAATTCAATAATAAAAAAATAAACTCATTCACCCCCACCTAACAGGGTGAGGGCAATCATCACTGGACCCACTTTACCAAAGATGCGAGCAAGTGTTTATGATTTACTCCCTTGTCACTCAAACCAGTTAGCGGTGGAAGTCAGAAGGTTATAAAAACGTGGCTCAGTGGAAAGAGCCTGGGCTTCGGAGTCAGAGGTCACGGGTTCGACTCCCGGCTCTGCCGCTTGGCAGCTGTGCGACTGTGGGCAAGTCCCTTAACTTCTCTGTGCCTCAGTTACCTCATCTGGAAAATGGGGATTAACTGTGAGCACGTGGCTCAGTGGAAAGAGCCTGGGCTTCGGAGTCAGAGGTCACGGGTTCGACTCCCGGCTCTGCCGCTTGGCAGCTGTGCGACTGTGGGCAAGTCCCTTAACTTCTCTGTGCCTCAGTTACCTCATCTGGAAAATGGGGATTACCTGAGAGCCTCAGGTGGGACCACCTGATTACCCTGTATCTACCCCAGCGCTTAGAACAGTGCTCTGCACATAGCAAGCGCTTAACAAATACCGACATTATTATAAAAATCGTGTCCATGAGATTGAATGCCAGCAGAGAGAAGTTTCCATCCTGAAATTCTCAAAATGAAGAGCTCCGACTGGCTGGGCTGAAGAATGGACTGGGGGAGGATTTTCAGCTCCCTGGAGGTCTGATTGCGCTGGGTTTCTCTGTCTGCCCCGGAGGCATCACTAACCTTGCCTGGGGACGTTTTGGAGTGTGTTGTTTTGGAATCCCGGGGTCAAGGTACTAAAGGCTTTTCTTCATGAGAAGCAGCGGCGGGGCCTAGTGGATAGAGCAAGAGCCTGGGAGTCAGAAAGATCTGGGTTCTAATCCCAGTTCCTCCACTTGTCTGCTGCGTGACCTTTGACAAGTCACTTCATCTCTCTCGGCCTCAGTCCCCTCATTTGTAAAATGAGGGTTAAAACTGTGAGCCCTGTGTGGGACAGGGACCGTGTCCCACCTGATTTTGCTTGGATCCACCCCAGCATTTAGTGCAGTGCTTGGCACTTCATACATATCACAGTTATTATTATTAATTATTATGCTGCCTGAAGCAGTTTACTGCCCACCTCGGAGGGAGGATGGAACGTAGGACCAGATACACTTTTGCACAGAGAGACCACATCAGGGAAATTGAAAGTCAGGAAGCAGAGAGACCTAGTGGAAAATGGATGGGCCTGGGAGTCAGAGGATCTGGGTTCTAATCCCGGCCCTGCCAATTGCTTGCTGTGCGACCTTGGGCAAATCCCTTAACTTTTCTGTGCCTCTATTTCCTCAACTGCAAAATGGGGATTCCATACCTGTTCTCCCTTCTTCTTAGATTGCAAACCGTATGTGTCCAACCTAATTAACCTATACCTATGCCAGCGCTTAGAACCAGTGTTTGCAACATAGTAGACGCTTAAAAAATATCGTGGAAAAAAAATATCGTGGAGTTGTTGCAGTTACAGCTGCAAAGACTAGCACTGGTGTGAAATGGATCCTTTAAAAAGGGGATTATTTTAGAGAAGACAATTGGGTCACCATCATGCTCACTCTCAGTAACTGCAGAAAAGAGACTCTGTTTAGGCTGCCGTGATGAATACGTTTGCGAAACTTCCAATCTTTCGCTTCCTTTTTGTGATGAGGGTGATGTGAGAAGATGCAGTTACACTATAGAGTCTCCCAACCTGTTGAAAAAGCGAACCTTGGGATGAGATTAGAGAAACGGCGTGGCCTATTGGGAAGAACACAGGCTGGGGAGTCAGAGGACCGGGGTTCTAATCCTGTCTCTGCCACTTGTCTGTTATACCGCCTTGGGGCAGTCAGTTAACTTCCCTATGCCTCAGGTCCCTCACCCGCAAAGTGAGGATTCGATACCTGTTCTCCCTCCTACTTAGATTTTGAGCTCCATGGGGGACCTGATAATCTTGTATCTATCCCAGCACTTAGTACAGTGTTTGGCCCATAGTAAGTGCCTAACGAGTATCACAAATATTATTATTATTGTCATCATTCGGGTTGAGATTCGTGGGAAAGTGTTCAGTAGAGCTATCAGAGTCAACTCAAACGGTGAGGACAAGAGACTGAAGTTTGTTCACTGGCTTCTTCCCGGCTGGGCCGTTCAACTAAGGCAGCAGGTCCGTCTCCGACTCCAGGCTTTTCTGTCTCATTTTCTGAGCATCAGAAGAGCAGTCCGAAGCAGCTGCCAGAAGCAGTACAAGCCCAGTGTTCTCTGCTTGCTCCAGATGGGATTCTTTTCTCTTCTCCTCTTCTCTCTCCTCCCTCCCCATCCTTCTCCTCCATTCTCCCTTCGTCCCCTCTATCTGGTTTCCTGTCTTTCCGAAGGGGGGCCGAGTGGGCTTCGTCCCACGATGGGTTAATCCCGTAGGCGGCAAGCTGCAGATCCACTCCCTGGTAACTTGGGTGGGTGGGGAGGTCGGAGGAGCTCTAGCTGTGTGAAAATGTGTAGGAGAGGCTAAGAAAAACATTCCCGGCTGAGAGGAGGGCTTGGGGTGGGGGCGGCCGAGAAGGGAGGGTTGGGGGGGAGGAGGCGGGGGAGGTTGAGGTAATATCCAGTTTGGAGCGATGCGGAGCGTTTGAGGTTACATCACATTCCCGATGCCGTTTTCTCATGGGTTGGGGGCCGGGGGCTGGTGGGGAGGGGAGAGGTAGGCCGAACCAGCCCAAACCGGCTAGACGGCTAAAGGGGCGTTGGCCTGGTACTTCGGGCCGGGTACACGGGGGTGCCCTGAACTCGCCCAAGGCCCACAGTGGCCCTGAGTTCACTGGTTCTCTCTCCCTCTCCTTCTGCAGCGAGGCTGGCTCTCTTCCCTCCCTGCGCCTCTCATTCCCTTCTCTCTCCCCTCCTCCTTTCCCTTTCCTTCTCTCTCTCTCCCTCTCTCTCCTTCTCTCTTCATTTGCCCTCTAAAATTAGCCCCTCAACCTAGATGCAGATGGGCAGGAAAATTGGGCTTGGGAGATGAGAGATTAGCACACTTGGACTGCTTCGGCCATTTTCACCCTCACACCTTCATTTCCACCCCCACCGTGAAAGTGTGACTGCAGCCAAGTACGGGTCACGCTCTGGGAAAGGCTACCGATGTGGGAAGAAGGCTGCGTCTCCCTTCCTCTGTCACACTGTTACTGTTACTGCTACTTGCCTTTTGTATGACCTTGGGCAGATCGCTTTTTATCGAGTGCTTATTACGTGCAGAGTATCTTACTAAGCATTTGAGAAAGTCCAATAAAGGAAATAGACGTGATTCCCGTCCCCAAGGATCAGCTCTCTCTTCCTCTCTTACCTATCATTCATTCATTCATTAAATCATAATTTTTGAGCACTTACTGTGTGCAAAGCACTGTCGTAAGCTCTTGGGAGAGTACAGTATGACAATAAACAGACACATTCCCTATCCACAATGAGCTTACCGTCTAGAGAGGGAGACAGACATGAATTCATTCAATAGTATTTATTTATTGAGCGCTTACTATGTGCAGAGCACTGTACTAAGCGCTTGGAATGTACAAATCGGTAACAGATAGAGACGGTCCCTGCCCTTTGACGGGCTTACGGTCTAATTGGGGGAGACGGACAGACAAGAACAAGAGGAATATTGCTATTGCTAGCAATTAATATAAATAAATAATTCAATTACAGATGTGTAATTAATAAATTGTCTTGTCATGCCGTCGAGTCGTTTCCGGCCCATAGTGCCACCTCGGACACATCTCTCCCAGAACGTCCCGCTCTCCATCAGCCAGCTTTCCGGTAGTGTATCCTTGAGTTTTCTCGGTAAAAATACGGAAGTGGTTTAACATTGCCACCTTCCGTGCAGTAAATTTGAGTCTCCACCCTTGACTCTCTCCCATGCCACTGCTGCCCAGCTAGGGTGATTTTTGACGTGTAGTAGATTGCCTTCCACTCATTAGCCACTGGCCAAGCTAGGAATGGAATGGGTAGGCCTCTGTTTGACTCTCCCTCCCTCAGCTGAGACTGGTAGAGTACTGGAAACTCTCCAGGTGCGACCCTGAGAGGGAAATAAATGAATAAATTAGAGACATGTAAATGAATTACAGCTATTCTCACTCTTCTCTCAGTACAACCCAGCCTGCACACTTCACTATTTAACATCAACCAACTTACCGAGCCTCGATCTTGTCTCCGGCCATCAGCCTCTTGATCCCGTCCTCCCTCCTACCTGGAATTGCCTCTCTCTTCATATCTGGCAGATCACAAGTCTCCTCATCTCCAAAGCCCTATTAAAATCACACTTCCTCTAGGAAGCCTTCCCTGATTAATCTCTCATCTCCCGCTTCATATCTGGCAGACTGCGAGTCTCCTCATCTCCAAAGCCCTATTAAAATCACACCTCCTCTAGGAAGCCTCCCCTGACTAATCTCTCGTCGCCTGTCCCCTATTTTCTGACCTGTCTGCAGCACCTATCAATGATATTTACAGTCCTCTGTACAGAGTAAGAGCACTCAATAAAAACGATTGAATGAAGGAATGAATTGAGCACTTACTGTGTGCGGAGCACTGTGCTACGCACTTGGGAGAGTACAATATAATAGAGTTAGTAGACACATTCCCTGTCCACCTATGCACTTGAGTCTGGCCCCACAAAGCACGTAAGTGTTTAACCTGCAAACACACAGCACTTAGGTACAAACCCTATCCTGTCTGCAATTTATTTTAATGGCTGTCTAGTTTCTCTGTGCTTCAGTTTCCTCCCCTGTAAAATGCGGATTAAATATCTGTTCTCTCTCTCCCGTAAGACTGTGCAACCCACATGGGACAGACCGTGTCTGAGCTGATTATATTGTATCTCCCCCGATATTTAGCATGGTTCTTAGAATCTACCCTTAAGAAATATCACAGTTATTACTATCATTATTATGATGATTTTCCATTCATTCATTCATTCAATAGTATTTATTGAGCGCTTACTATGTGCAGAGCACCGTACTAAGCGCTTGGAATGGACAAATCGGCAACAGATAGAGACAGTCCCTTCCCATTGATGGGCTTACAGTCTAATCGGGGGAGACGGACAGACAAAAACAATAGCAATAAATAGAATCAAGGAGATGTACATCTCATTAAAGCAATAGCAATAAATAGAATCAAGGTGAAGTACATCTCATTAACAAAATAAATGGGGTAATAAAAATATAAACAAATGAGTGGACGAGCACAGTGCTGAGGGGAGGGGAAGGGAGAGGGGGGAGGAGCAGAGGGAAAGGGGGGGGGGAAGGGGGCTTAGCTGAGGGGAGGTGAAGGTGGGAGGTAGAGAGGCAGCAGAGGGAAAAGGGGAAGCTCAGTCTGGGAAGGCCTCTTGGAGGAGGTGAGCTCTCAGTAGCATTCTTCTCTCTAGAAAAATCTTGTGCAAGCCTCCTGTTGCTCCAGTCCCCATTTGGATGGGAGGAGGTTGTGGCGAGGTGCCATATGGGATTGGTGACCGAGGTTGGTGAGTTTGCCGTCAAGAAGGGCTTGGAGCTCCTCGGCCAACTGGTAGCCCTGCTCCCTGCTTAGGACAGAGAATGCCCTTGTCACGATTGCCCTAGGTTTGTTCTCCTTAAATTGGGAAGTAGCATGGTCTAGTGGAAAGAGTACGGGTTTGAGAGTCAGAGGACCTGGGTTCCAATCCTGAAACTGCCATTTGTTTCCTACGTGACCTTGGACCAATCATTCAGCTTCTCTCAGACTCACTTCCCTCAAGTGTATAATGGGGATTCAATTCCTGTTCTCCCTCCTACTAACACTGTGAACCCCACACAGGACAGGGACTGTGCCTGACCTAATTAATTTGTACCTACCCCAGGGTTTAACACATAATAAGCGGTTAACATAGGCCATGAAGAAAAAGAATCCACATATTCTTGCAGGAGTTTGGGGGAGGCTTGTTCCTCTGGAAACCATTATTCAGCGAGTCACAGAGGGGAAATGCTTGTTTTGGAACACAAGAGGATAAACTTTGGACTTCAACTAATTCTTTTGCATTTGGGGCTTCCCACGGTAGTTTACCACAGAGGTGTGTATTCAGCGACATTACCCGGAGCAACAGCGTCTGCATTTCTAGTCCGTCCCAGCTCAGATTTTCAAATGCCCATAAATTTGGATGCAAGACTAATTCTGAGTTTGCCAGACTAGGGAGTGCCAGGTGTGAATAATGAATTATTCTGAAAGTTGTTCATGCATTAGATGCACCTAACATCTTAAAGACTGTACCTCCTTGCAAAGACATGTTGGCTCCTGCAGGTATCCATGTGGGTGTGGCCTAGGCATTTCCTTGGGAAAGTGAGGGCCCCAGATCTGACTTCATTTGGGATAGGAGATCCTAGACGGCTTATCATCATCGTCACTGGTGCTCTGTATTGAGCACTTCCCCTCTCAGGGATGCACTTGGAGAGTTTCCAGTCCTCTACCAGTCTCGGGTACGAGAGGAACAATCCAGCAGAGATCTACCCATTCCATTCCTAGCTTGGCCAGTGGCTAGCGAGTGGAAGGTTATCTGCTACAAGTCAAAACTCATACATGCTGGGCAGCGGTGGCACGGGAGAGAGTCAAGGGCGGAGATTCAAGTTCACTGGGCGGATGGCAGCAATGGTAAACCACTTCTGGTTTTTTACCAAGAAAACTCTATGGATATGCTACCAGAATGACTGCAGATGGAAAGCGGGGCATTCTTGGGGAGATGTGTCCGTGGTGTCGCTATGGGTCAGAAATGACTCAACGGCATAAAACAAGACAAGATTGAGCACTTGGGAGAGTACAGTAACTCTGAGTTGGTAGGCACGCTCCCTGCCCATGACAACTTAGAGTGGCAATTCATTATTCAAGGGTTCATTATATACCCTCAGGTAATAATAATTTTGGTATTTATTAAGTGCTTACTGTGTACCAAGCACTGTATTAAACACTGGGGTATTTGCAATTTAATTGGACAAAGTCCCTGTCCCATATTCATTCATTCATTTATTCATTCAGTCGTACTTATTGAGCATTTACTATGTGCAGAGCACTGTACTAAGTGCTTGGGAGAGTACAATGCAACAGTAAACAGTCACATTCCCTGCCCACAATGAGCTTACAGTCTAGAGGGGGGAGACAGACATCAATACAAATAAATCAAATTACAGATATTTACATAAAAGTTGTGGGACTGGGAGTGGGGAAGAGCAGAGGGAGCAAGTCTGGACGACACAGAAGGGAGTGGGAGATGAGAAATAGCGGGGCTTAGTCAGGGAAAGCCTCTTGGAGGAGATTCTGCCTTCAATAAGGCTTTGAAGGGGTGGGGAGAGTAATTGTCTGTCTTATTTTAGAAGGTAGGGTGTTTCAGGCTAGAGGCTGGACATGGGCTGGGGGTTAGTGACAAGACAGGTGAGATCAAGGCACAGTGAGAAGGTTAGCACTAGAGGAGCCAAGTGTGAGGGCTGGCTTGTAGGAGAGAAGCAAGCTGAGGTAAGAGGGGTCATGGTGGTGGAGAGCTTTAAAGCCAATAGTGAGGAGTTTTTGTTTGATGCGGAGGTGGATGGGCAACCATTAGAGTTTTTTGAGGAACGGGTTGACATGTCCTGAATGTTTTTGTAGAAAAATGATCCAGGCAGCAGAGTGAAATAAGGACTGGATCCTCATTTTACAGATGAGGTAACGGAGGCCCAGAGAAGTGGTGGAGCAAAGTCACACAGCAGACAAGTGGTGGAGCTGGGATTAGAACCCAGGTCCTTCTGATTCCCAGGACGGTGATCTATCCACTAGGCCTTTTGGTCATTTCCTTTACTCTTCAATTCCTCCATCAAAAGATGAGGAGGTGGGAGAGAGTGGAGATCATCAGTTTCTAGACTGTTTCTACACCATTCTCTAGACTTTAAGGTCATCCTATAGAATGTAAGCTTGTTGTGGGTAGGTAATGTGTTACGTTGTACTCTCCCAAGTGCACACAGTAAGTGCTCAATAAATATGATTGATGCCTTAGTTGATTGTTTCATCAGTTTAGTTCCTTAATAAGTCACCTGGGGAAAGGGCTTAGCTGACTCAAAGTCAGACAATAAGAGGGAGCAGAGGGTGTATCAAGTTAGACCTATGAATTTCAATTATTCATGGTTCTGTCCCCAAGTACGTGATTAATGGTTGGGTGCACTCAAAAACACACTTTTCTATGGTATTTGTTAAGTGCTTACTACATGTCAGGCAATGTGCTAAGCGCTGGGATAGATACAAGTTAATCAGCTTGGACACAGTCCCCGTCCCAGGGCTGACAGTCTTAATCCCTATTTTACCGATGAGGTAACTGAGGCACAGAGAAGGGATGGGAGGCGGCGGGGGTGGGTGGATGTGGGGGGAAGGGTGGAGCTGTTTTCTCCATTAACCTTTACCCCCCGCCCCGTCCTCTGCCAAAAGGGAGTTCAGGGCTGCTATGTTAGAGAACCTCCAGGATTGCAGGAAAATGCTGACACTGACAACTAGGGCGGCCACTAATGACACTCAAAAATACCCAGGTGCCCCCTTAGCAACCTGAAAGGAACAAGCTGACATTAATTAGGTGCATTAATGACTCAATCAATCCTATTTTTTGAGCCCTTATTAAGCGCTTGGGAGGATACAGTAAAACAGAGTTCATAAACACGTTTCTTGCCCACAACAAGTATACAGTCAATAAGGGGAGACAGACATTAATATAAACAAATTAGGCATATGTACATAAGTGCTGTGGGGCTGAGGGAGGGGTGAATAAAGGGTGCAAATTCAAAGGGTGCAAGGGCAACATGAAAGAGAGTGGGAGAAGAAATGAGGGCCTAGTCTGGGAAGGCTTCTTGGAGGAGATGTGCTTTCAATAAGGTTCTGAAGATAAGGAGAGTGATCGTCCATTGGATATGAAGAGGGAGGGCATATCAGGCCAGAGGCAGGCTTTGGGCAAGTGGTCAGTGGCAACATAGAGGAGACTGAGGTTTAAAGAGTAGGTTGGCATTAGAGGAGCACAGTGTGTGGGCTGGACGGTAGTAGGAGAGTAGCGAGGTGGGATAGGAGGGGTAAGGTGATTGAGTGCTTTAAAGCCAATGGTGAGGAGTTTCTGTTTCATGCAGAGGTGGATGGGTGACCACTGGAGGTTCTGGAGTGGGAAATATGGACCGAATGTTTTTGTAGATAAATGATCTGGGCAACAGAGTGAAATATGGACTGGAATGGGGTGAGACAGGAAGCAGGGAAGTCAGCAAGGAGGCTGATAGAGTAATCGAGGCAGGGTAGGGTAAACAATTGGATTAACACGGTAGCAGTTTGGATAGAGAGGAAAGGGCAGATTTTAGTGATGTTGTGAAGGTCAAACAGACAGAATTTAGTGATGGATTGAATATGTGAGTTGAATGAGAAAGAGGAGTCAAGGATAATGGCTGAGGTTATGGGCTTGTGAGACAGGAAGGATGATGGTGCTGTCTACAGTGATGGGAAAGTCAGGAGGAGGGCAGGATTTGAGTGGGAAGATAAGGAGTTCTCTTTCAGACACGTTAAATTTGAGAAGTCGGAGGGACGTCCACGTAGGGATGTCTCGAAGGCAGGAGGAAATGTGAGGCTGCAGAGAAGGAGAGAGATTAGAGCTGGAGATGTAGCACTTTCTTGAGCAGGATTTGCTCATTCTGTGAAAAGTCTGATTCAACCAGATTGGGAAAATAAAAGTGAGGCTCTCTGAGAGTCAGAGATGAGACAGAGGAGGTGCTTTCCCCTACAGGCCCCCAAACCCCTACTTGGTCTGCGGTCACAGAGCTTTTTCCCCTTCATCTCCTTGCTCCGGCTGAGGTCCCACCAGGGCCTGCCCCGTGGAATAGAAGGTGTTTCAGCATAAAATCTTCCAACAGAGGAGATTCCCAGGCCTAGCAAGAAGTCCATGTGAACGGGACTGGCCTTTGAATTTCTACCCTGCCTCTACAACTGGAACTGGCTTTCCCCAGAGATCTCGTGAACTTTTAATATGCATTTTGGCTCTTTGATTTGCTTTCTTTATATCACTCCTGGGGCCCCTCTGTGACTTCCACCAGCTGAGGGAAGGAAAGCGGGAAGAACTGAGGAGACGGAATCCGAATTCCATCAGAGGCGGCGGCCGCGGTTCGTTCATCCGATGTTCAGACCGAACTTGAAGTTACGAAGACACCGAGCACTAAATCTGAAAAATACAGCAGGGACCTAGATTAAACCTGTGGGATACACATAGCCGATGGAAGCCAGATGAAGATTAATGGAGTATAAGGAGATTACAACAAAAATGAAATGATCTGTGTTGGACCTGAGCTTATCCTGGAATGGGGAAGAAGGTCTAATTAAAACCCTTTGAAGATATAAAGGGTCATATAAATGCTAACGAAACAATAAATAATATCTAGTTCAGATATATTAACATGGAACTGTTTGTCGGCTGCTTTTATGTTTCTTTCCATCTTCCAAACCTAGCTTGGAGGATTTTTCATTTATCTTATTAGGAAGAATGTAGTACTAGGCGGCTTGTGTCTTCCACTGGTTGTATTTTGCAAAGATTGAGGCAGAAAGGCCTAATGCACGTAGGAAATGGAATAGTAAATGGTGGCAGAGAGAGAAGAGAGGCTTGAAGCGAGGTAGAGAGAGAATAGCTTACAGGTTTAAGGAAGATGCTTGCAAGGCAGGGTGATGTCTCACCGGGGAAGGTGACTGCATTATATTAGCCATAATAATCCACCTTGTCATAACTTATGCTTGGCATGAAATTGAAGGAAAGAGACCGGGATCCGAGAAAAACACCATTTTGAATGCAAAGACATATAGCTACTTATAGAGCTACTCCTCTGGCACCCAAGCTGGAAGGTTTTGTTCAGATGGGAGTCTGACTTGGGGAGGAAGCTGAGAAGCTAGCGTCAGGCGATTATCAAGCAGCATGGCCTAATAATAATAATAATGTTGGTATTTGTTAAGCACTTCCTATGTGCAGAGCACTGTTCAAAGCGCTGGGGTATTCATTCAATAGTATTTCATTCAATAGTATTTATTGAGCGCTTACTATATGCAGAGCACTGTACTAAGCGCTTGGAATGAACAAGTCGGCAACAGATAGAGACAGTCCCTGCCCTTTGATGGGCTTACAGTCTAATCGGGGGAGACAGACAGACGAGAACAATGGCAGTAAATAGAGTCAAGGGGAATAACATCTCGTAAAAGCAATGGCAACTAAATAGAATCAAGACTAAATAGAATCAAGTAGACACAGGGGAATCAGGTTGTCCCATGTGGGGCTCACAGTCTTAATCCCCATTTTACAGATGAGGTAACTGAGGCACAGAGAAGTTAAGTGACTTGCCCACAGTCACACAGCTGACGAGTGGCAGAGCCGGGATTCAAACCCATGACCTCTGACTCCAAAGCCCGTGCTCTTTCCACTGAGCCACGGCCTCTTGGAAAGAGCATGGGACTGGGAGTCAGAGGACCTGGGTTCTCATCCCAACTCTACCACTTGCCTGCTGCTTGATAAGGGCAAGACAATTAACTTCTCAGTTCCCCAGTTTCCTCTTCTGTAAAATAGGAATTCAGGGCCTGTTCTTCCTTATACTAAAAATGTGAACCCTGGTTGGGGACAGGGACCGTTTCTGACCTGAGTACTTTGTATCTACCCCAGTACCTAATACAGTGCTTGATATGTAGAAAGTATTTAACAAATACCACTGCTATTATTATCATCAAGAAATCAGTATTCTTATTAAACACTTACTCCGTGTAGAGGGATATACTAAGTGTTTGGGAGAGTATAATGGAGATAATAGATGTCAACCCTGCCTGATTATCGTAATGATAGAATTTAATAAATGCCTATTCCTTGCCAAGCACGGTGCTGAATGTCGGGGTAGATTCAAGAAGATCAGATGGGACTCAGCCAGGCAGCACCTTCTAAATTGATCATTCAGTGGTATTTATGGAGCGCTTACTGTTGGCAGAGTCCTGTAGTGAGCTCCTGAGAGAGTACACTACAACAGAGTTCATTCGTTCGTTCAGTAGTATTTATTGAGCGCTTACTATGTGCAGAGCACTGTACTAATTGCTTGGAATGTACAATTGGAAGACACATTCCCTGTCTACAAGAGAAGTCGCTTGGCCTGATGATAAGAGCACAGGTTTGGGAGTCAGCGAACCTGAGTTCTAATCCTGGTTCCACCACAGCCTGCTGTGTGACCTTGGGCAAATCACTTCACTTCTCTGTGCCTTGGTTACCTCATCTGTAAAATGGGGATTAAAATTAGATTGTGTCCAACCTGATTAGTTTGTATCTACACAAGTGCTTAGTACAGTGTCTGGCACATAATAAACACTTGACAGATTCCATTAAAAAAAAAGCTTACCGTCTAGAGGTGTAAAACCATCTGTTTTAACACTGCAATGACTCTGCCCTAGGATACTCCTTTGCAGCCATTACCCCATAATACAATGGTATTATGGGTGGGGGTGCTATGAAACTGATGCTTTTCACTTCACGGAGAAGCAGCGTGGCTTGGTGGAATGAGCCCGGGCTTTTGGCAGTCAAAGGTCACCGGTTCTAATCCCGGCTCTGCCACTTGTCAGCTGTGTGACTGTGGGCAAGTCACTTAGCTTCTCTGTGCCTCAGTTCCCTCATCTGTAAAATGGAGATTAAAACTGAGAGCCTCACGTGGGACAACCTGATGACCCTGTATCTATCCCAGCACTTAGAACAGTGCTCTGCACATAGTAAGCGCTTAACAAATACCAACATTATCATTATTATTATTATTACATGAGTCCTTTAATACCTAGCCGAGGGGCCAGAGTGCTCTCCGTAAACTGAAAGCTCCCAGTCCTCAGGAGAACTAAATCAGGAGAAACCTCTTCCCGGAGAGGAATTTTGGTGGTTGGTATCTCTAGCTAGGTATTGTGGAGTCCCTCAGATCGTTTCTGACATCCGATTCCATGGATCTTGCTTCAGACTCTTTTTCTCTGCCTATCCAGACCGAGGGAAATGGGCAAATGGTGCAGTGTGTGATCCCAGTGGAAAGAATGTTGGACCTGGGCGTCAGAAAAGCTGAGTCCTTGTCGTGGTCTTGCTGGAAATTTGCTGGAAGGCTTTAGGCAAGTCATTTAACCTCTCTGACCTCCGTTACCTTCTTTTTTGTTTTTTTAAATGATATTTCTTAAGTGCTTACTATGTGCCTCCACATCAGTGAGATGAAGGCATTCCAAGGCCTCACTGGTCAATCTTATTAATAACGCTAAAAATAATGATGGTATTTGTTAAGCCTTTACTGTATGCCAAGCATTGCTCTAAGCACTGGGGTAGCTACAAGTTATCCAGGTTGGACAAAGTCGTGTCCCACGTGGGGCTCGCAGTCTTAATCTCCATTTTACAGGTGAGGCAACTGAGTCACAGAGAAATGAAGTGACTTGCCCGAGATCACACAGCAGACAGGTGGCAGAGCCAGGATTAGAACCCAAGTCCTTCTGACTTCCAGGCCCACGCTCTATCCACTAGGCCACGCTACTTCTCTATTAGGTTATCTATCAGTCAATGATATTTATTGAGTGCCTGCTGTGTGCAGAACACTGAACTAAGCACTTGGGAGAGTACAGTCTAACAGAGTCGGTAGACACATTCTCTGCCCACAAGAAGCTCAGAGTCTAGAGGATGAGCTTACGGTCTTATTCCAAGTAGAGACGTCCTGAAGGAAGGAGGAAATGTGAAAATGCAGAGAAGGAGAGTGATCAGAGCTGGAGATGTAGTTTTGAGAATCAACTGCATAGAGGTGGTAGTTGAAACAGTGAATGAGTTCTCCAAGGAAGTGAATGTAGATGGAGAAAAGGAGGAGACCCAGAACTGAACCTAGAGGTGCTCTCACAGCTAGGGGGTGGGAATGTGTGGAAGAACCTGTGAAAGAGACTGAGAATTAACAGCCAGAGAGATGAGAGAACCAGGAGAGGACAGTGAGAGAGAAGCCAAAGTTGGGTAATATTTCCAATGTCAAAGGCAGCTGAGAGTTTGAGGAGGATTAGCATGGATTGCCTTTGCATTTCACAAGGTGATCATTGGTGACCTTTGAGAGGGCTGCTTCTGTGGAGTGAAGGCAACAGAAGCCAGTTAGGAGGAGGTCCAGGAGAGAACTGGAAGAGAGGAACTGGAGACAGCCAGTGTAGACAACTCGCTCAAGGAGTTTGGAGAGGAATGTTAGAAGGAAGGGGGGGGCGTTAACAGGAGGGAACAGTGGAGTAAAGGCAGGGTTTTCTGTAGTACAGGAGAGACGTGAACATGTTTGAAAGCAGTGGAGAAATAGCACTTGGAGACCAAACAGTTGACGATGGTGGTCAGGGAGGGAACAAGAAGAGAAGAAGGGAGAGGTAATGCTTTGATAAGGTGCACCGGGATCCTTGAGATACTATTGGGAAAGATGGCACAGTTGAAGAAGGGGCAGGAAGAGGAAGGGGCCAGAGAGGAAGAGGGGAGATTTTAGGGAGATCACCCTGAACAGTTCAAATTTTCTTAATTGGCAAAGGTAATGGGCTTGGGTGTCAATGAGGATGGAGAAATCATTTTTCCAGACAGAGAAGAGGGCAGAGTTAAAGCACGCAAGGATGAAGTTGAGGTGGATGATGTTGGTCTGATAGCTAGATTTCTGCCAGCAGTGCTCTGTGGCTCATGCACAGGAGAGAAGTAAGCAGACTTGTGGAGGCGATTCAGGGACGTGGGTCCAAACGTTACCAGGTTGAGAAAGGGATAGGTGAGCGAATAAGTTGAGTTCACTAGAGAGGGTGGCGCTGAGAGCATCAATTTGATCGTCAGTGGAAAGTAGTTTGGGTATGAAAACTAAATGGAGCATGATGATTTAAGAAAAATCGGATAGGGTCAAAAGATTGGAGGTCTCTGTAGGGGAACAGGACAAATTTGTGGGGAGGGTGTGTGTGGGAGAGAAGACGTGTGAAGAGGTTGTGGTTGGAAGAGAGATTTCAGTTTGGGTGAGAGTAGAGATTGTACGGTGACTAGAGATGATGAGTTTGAATGAGTTCAACTCGGTGAGTGGGTGAGGTGGGGTGGAGCAGGAGGTCAGTGGTTTAGAGAAGTGATAGAAAGTGGGCAGCGGAAGCGTTGTCGGGAACATCTGTATGGATATTGAAGTCCCCAAGGATCTGTGTAGGGATGGGGAAAGGAAGAAGGAATGTGAGAAAGGGATGAAAATGGTTCAAAATGTTGGAGTGGGAGGCCTAAGTGGTGGTGGTAGATGAACGTGACTAGTATCTGGAGTGGGTGGTAGAGATGGACGATATGGGTTTTCAAAGGAAGGAAAAGAGGGATGGGGGAGGTGGAATGGTGCAAAAGCAGCACTCGGGAGCAAGAAGGAAACCGACTCCTCCCCGTTTCCCATGTGAGTCTGGGGGAGTGGGTGAAGATGAGTCCCCCCTCTATAGAGAGCATCAGGGGAGACTGTCATCTGGGGAGAGCCAGGTTTACTGTCTCCCTTCAAAGCCGCATTGAAGGCACATCTCCTTCAAGTGGCCTTCCCTGACTAAGCCCTCCTTTCCTCTTCTCCCACCCCCTTGTGCATCACCCTGACTTGCTGTCTTTACTCATCCCTACATTCCGGCCCCACAGCAAATATCTGTAATTTATTTATTTATACTAATGTCTGTCTGCCCCTCTAGACTGTAAGTTCATCGTGGGCAGGGAATGAGCCTGTTTATTGTTAAATGGTACTCTCCCAAGCACTTGATACAGTGCTCTGCACACAGTAAGCACTCGCTAAATACAATTGACTGATGGCAAAAAGAAGCATTGACTGGGTCAGAAATGCGTCATAGATGAAGGGAGGCGGCATGGCTTAGTGGCAAGGACACGGGCTTGGGAGTCAAAGGACATGGGTTCTAATCCCAGCTCTGCCACTTATCTCTTGTATGACCTTGGGCAAGCCTCTTAACCTTTCTGGTCCTCAGTTACCACATCTGTAAAATGAGGATTAGGCCCACATGGGACACCCTGATTACCTTGTATCTATCCCAGTGCTTAGTAAAGTGGTTTGCACATAGTAAGCACTTAACAAATACTGTAATTATCATTATTATTATTATTAAGGAAGATTTTTCCATAATGGAGCCAGAGTACCACACTTGGATGAGGCTGTGGTGGAATTGCAGGGGGAGGGAATGGTGCTAGAGGTGGGGAGGGGTTGGATGGGAATGAGCCGATGGGGGCAAGTGCAGGAGGAGGGGAATGAGGAATGGTGCTGGGATAAGGTGACGGGGATGGAATTGGGGAGAGGGGTGGGGGCGGTGCACTGTCAGATCTCCTCTGCCCTTTCCGTGTATACACCTGGACATTGTCTTCCCCAAATTCTCAACCTGGATTTTAAGGTAGGGGAGGAAATACAAGGCAAAGACAGTTGGTGGAACGGCTTTCCCAGTGCCCTCAGGAACACCGAGTCCTACTCTTCTATGTGAGGGCCCACTAGACTCTTGCCATGTTTTGGGTTGATTCCTCCATCTTACATTTTAAATGAAATTATGCAGGAATTTAAGAGCTGTAAACAACTTCTGTCTTTTCACAGAATCCCTCCTGTTTCAAAGAAAAAAAAATCACCGAAAAAAATACAGAAAGAGATCTTTCCTGGATTTCAAAGAAACTGGGACAAAGTGACAGGTTCTTAAAAGATTGGAACACCCTCCATGAGACCAAACTGCCTCTCTCTTTCAGTGTGGCCTCAGCGGGCTGGTCTTTTATTGACTGTAGAGTCCCCATTCACTCTAGAGTGAGCACATTCCCCCTAGAGAGCACTGGATGCTGACTCCATTTAAATGAATAAAGAGCAGGTTGGTACCCTTGCAGAGAGGACTTTGCGCAGCTCTAACATGACAAAGGTCCCAGAACAGTCTTTCAAGGGAAGATCTGGTGGGAGGATTTGGCCTAGTGGGTAGAGCACGGGCCTGGGATAGTCTTAATCCCCATAAGGTAAGAGGCACGGAGAAATGATTTAGAAGTGACTAATTCGGCAGAGCCAGAATTAGAACCCATGATCCATGACCCCCAGGACCATGCCCTATCCACTAGGCTACGCTGCCTTTCTGACTTTGATAGGAAAAGACTTACAAACAAGTACTGTGAGGGGGTAAGAGGTAGCTCTTGAGCCCTTGGAGTGACCCCGGGTGGCTTCTCGGGAATCCAGAGTTTGAGGTTCTCCACGTATCACGGAGAGATCCTAGCTGAGGTCAATTCCCACCTCGTACCATTCTCCCGGCCTGGTTCACTTCCCCCAAACACCAACCCTGTCCTCACCTACCATTATCAAAGCTATAGGATGGGGAGACAAGAAAAATTGAGTTTTGGAGGGTTAGAGAAAAGGACCAGCCACTTTTTCCCTCAGGTTTTTGGGCCTGCGAACCACTATGGGAGAGCAGTCGGGCGAGGGGCACAGTACCAAGTTGGGTGGCAGCAAACCTGGCCATTCTAGGTCAGAACTGGGGAACAAAGCGTGTCCGCGTCTCGGGGCCCACCTTGGCAGGCTCGGCTCAGTACAGTGCTCTGCACATAGTAAGAACTCAATAAATAGGAGCAGTTGACTGGCTGGACTAGCTAAGCAAACCGAAAAGCCCTCTCTTTAGAGGTCCCGGCAGTGCCCAGCAGAGGGAGAGGAAGGGAGCAGGGAATCCCATTTCCCTAGGATGCAGATGGTAATGGACCCGGGAGAACATCCCTGGCAGTGTTCCCGAGTGCTGAGCCAAGCTCCCAGCCTCTAGGCTCCCCGCTGCCGCCCGCAGCACCTCGAATGCCCCCGGAATAGGGAGGGGAAGGCAAGGGTGGGGAGATGGGTGTCTTCCCCAGCCCCGCCTCGGCTTTGTTGTTTGACCCGGAGCAAGCCACTTCTCCTGTCTATGCCTCAGTTTCTCTGGCTGCCAAAAAAGACGGTGAGCGCCCGCCACCTATTCTGCAGGTGTGCTAGGAGCACTGACAAGCGAGGGCTTGTTCGGAGCCTCGAGGTCCCCAGAGGAAAGGTGCCGGTCGTGATTTTGTTTTTCTTTTGTGGGGGAAAACAGTGATTCATTCATTCAGTAGCATTTATGGAGCGCTTACCGTGTGGAAAGCACTCCACTAAGCGATGGGGAAGAACTCCATCTAGGGTGCCCGGGGGGATCCGTGCCAGCCGCCGGCGAGCACAGGTCGGAACTTGGATCGCCTGACTCCGGCCTCTGCACGTCACCGGGTTTATGGGCCTGCCTGTTCCACCTGGAGAAAGTCACTCCGGGGACCTTTGCTTCTGTGTGCTACCGAGACCCCTGAGCAGATACGGTCCTCGGGCCCCGGACTACTGCGGGGAGCTGTGGCAGGAAGAACAAGACCTGATCTCTGTCCGCAAGGACTTACACGTGGCTGGAGATGAGATGAGTTCACCGTGGCCAGGGAATGAGTCAGTTGTATTGTTATATTGTCCTCTCCCAATCGCTTAGTACAATGCTCTGCACACAGTAAGCACGCAATAAATAGAATTGACTGCTTTGCATAAATGTGCAGAAAAAAGGGGATGAAAGGGACAAAATATAAAGACATAGGATGCAAAAGTTCATAAGTGTAAGCAACAGAAACTTAAATTCAAAATTTGCAGGGGGATGTATAGGTGGGATCAGGGGGCGAAGCTGGATCGTCTTCCATATCATCATCATCAGTCGAGCACTTACTGTGTGCAGAGCACTATACTAAGCACTTGGGAAAGTATAGTATAACAGAGCTGGTAGATGCGATCCCTGCCTACAGGGAACCTTACAGTCTACAACACTGACAGAATTTTGTGAGGGTTACTTTTGTAAGGAACCACAGTAGATGACAGAAGCAGGGTGACCTAGAGGAGAGAGCATGGACAAGGGAGTTAGAGGAATGGGGTTCCAAACCCAGCTCTGTCACTTTTCTCCTATGTGACCATGTGGGCAGCTCACTTCGCTTCTCTGTGCCTCCATTTCCTCATTTGAAAAACAGGGGTGCGATAACGTTTATCCCATCCCCAGCCTGCGGAGCCCCTACGTGGACAGGGACTGTGTCCGATCTGATTATCTTATATCTACTTCAGGGCTTAGTACAGCGCTAGGCACATAGGGAGGGCTTAACAGATAGTAGAGGTAGCTTAACCTAGTGGAAAGAGCACGGTCCTGGAGTCTGAGGACCTCTGTTCTAATATCAGCTCTGTTAATCGCTTGCTGTGTGACCTTGGGCAAGTTTCTTAACTTCTCTGCGCCACAGTTACCACAACTGTAGAATGGGGATTAAATACCTATTCTCCCTCCTACTTAAACTGTGAGCCCCGTAAGGGACAGGGACTGCGTCTAACCTAATTAACTTGAACCTACCCCAGGGCTTAGAGCAGAATTTGACACAGAGTAAGCAGTTAACAAATGCCACACAAAATATACCATTATTAGGTGCTGAGAAGAACGATAATAATGTTGGTGTATTAGAACAGTATAGAGCACTGTTCTAAGCGCTGGGGTAGATACAGGGTAATCAGGCTGTCCCACGTGAGGCTCACAGTCTTAATCCCATTTTACAGCTGAGGGAACTGAGGCACAGAGAAGTTAAGTGGCTTGCCCACAGTCACACAGCTGACAAGTGGCAGAACAGGGATTCGAACCTATGACCTCTGATTCCCAAGCCCGGGCTCTTTCCACTGAGCCACGCTGCTTCAAAAGAATAAGGCAAGAACCTGATTAGAATCGTTGGAATCTAACGGGACAAGCAAAGATCGTGAGCATATTGCAAGGTAAAGTACAGGAGCCAAAATAATAGAAACTGGTGCTAAAAGCTGTGATATAGACAGAAGAGTTGAAGCAGCTGAAGTGGATGGAATGACCGATTTAGTGGGTGGGAAGAGCGGAATGGGTGTTATAAACTGGGGAAGGAGTCATGCAGAAGGTGGATATTTTAGGAGAGCCTTGGGGCGGGGGAGTCTGTGGTTTGCTTTAGTAGAGGGAAGAACAGGAACATTCCAGACAGAAGTAGGTGGAATTCCCAGTTGATTACAACTCTCTTGCACTGTACTCTTCCAAGTGTTTAGTACAGGGCTCTGCTCACAACAAATGCTCAATAAATACCACTGATGGTGATGACTGGGAAAAGCGTAAGAGCGGAAATCGAGAGTTCAGTGGGTTTATTCTGTGAGTCTTGGAGAAACAGCATGGCACAGTGGATAGAGCACAGGCTTGGTAGTTAGAAGCTCATGGGTTCTAATGCCAGCTCCACCACTTGTCTGCTGTGTGACCTTGAGCAGGTCACTTCACTTCTTTTTGCCTCAGTTGCCTCATCCATAAAGTGGGGGTCAGGACTGTGAGCCCCACGTGGAACAGGGACTGTGTCCATCCCGATTTGATCAACCCACTGCTTAGTACAGTGCCTGGCACATAGAAAGCACTTAACAAATACCATTATTACTGTTCTTAATAATGGTAAGTCTCGGGTCCTCCCTGCGGGGTGCCCTCTTCAACTGCCATTCTGTTTTCCCAATGACTGATGTCCTTTACCACCCTGCCCTCTCAACTTTCCAGGCTTGGTCTGGGGTAGATTTTTCTCCTAAGGTTCTTGGTCCTGTGTGTCCTGCAGGCTTGATGATTGGCCTTGTGTCTGGCCCATTTCTTGAATGAGGGTGTCCTGTGGCTCTGGACTTGCAGGGGTCATCCTCTTTCTCAGGGTAACAGGCAGGAAATTGCTAATTCTGTTGTATGTACTCTCCCAAGTGCTTAGTGCCTTGCTGTGCACATAGTAAACACCCAAAAAATAACACTGATTGCTTGATTGGAGAATGGGGATATATCTGTTTTTCCTCCCTCTTACGCTGTGAACAGTGGGACAGAAACCGTGTCAAATCGGATCACCTTGTGTGTACCCCAGCACTTAGTACAGTCCAGATGAGGAAACTGAGTCCCAGAAAAGTCAAGTGATTCGCCCAAGGTCACGTAGTAGGCAACTGACAGAGCTGTGATTAGAATGAGATCTTTTACTCCAATGCCCGTGCTCTTTCCACCAGATCATGCTTCTTCTCCCCTCTCCCCTCCTCTAAAGACGAGCAGAGTTAGAGGGAGGTTTTGCTAATAGATCGCTCATCTTGTACTTGGGTGAAGTCCCTGCCGTTTTTTCTTTTCCAATGCAGTAATGGGCATGGACCAAGTTGAAGAGTGGACTTGTGTTCTGGAGTGAAAGCAGGGATGGCAGGCCTCGGAGATGCCAAAGAGGTTCCAAAGTCTCACCTGAGTCCTACAACACATTGGTGGAAAATTGGGAAGATGATCTATATCTATCTACCTAATCTGTCTATCCATCTATCCATCCATTTATCTATCTATCTAATGTTGGTATTTGTTAAGCGCTTACTATGTGCCGAGTACTGTTCTAAGCGCTGGGGTAGACACAGGGGAATCAGGATGTCCCACGTGGGGCTCACAGTCTTAGTCCCCATTTTACAGATGAGGTAACTGAGGCACCGAGAAGTTAAGTGACTTGCCCACGGTCACACAGCTGACAAGTGGCAGAGCTGGGATTCGAACTCATGACCTCTGACTCCAATGCCCGTGCTCTTTCCACTGAGCCACGCTGCTTCTCTAAGCACTTCACTTCTCTGAGCCTCGACTGCGAGATGGAGATTGAGATCAGAATCTGATTATCTCGTATCCACCCCAGATCTTACTTAGCAGTGTTTCAGTGCACAATAGATGCTTAATAAATACCTTAATTATTAGTATTAGTATGATTAAATATTGGAATTAGACATGGGAGTCATCCACCATTTCTGGGGTGTTGAACAATCCCATGGCTCCCCAGAACAGTGGGAAAAGATACTAGTAATTGTAACGTATGTTTAGTGCTTACTATGAGCCAGGCATTGGGGTTGATACCATGTAAGAGAAGCGGAGAAGCGGCGTGGCTCAGCGGAAAGAGCCCGGGCTTGGGAGCCAGAGGTCATGGGTTCGAATTCCGGCTCTGCCACTTGGCAGCTGTTTGACTCTGGGCAAGTCACTTCACTTCTCTGTGCCTCAGTTCCCTCATCTGTAAAATGGGGATTAAGACTGTGAGCCCCACGTGGGACAACCTGATGACCCTGTATGTACCCAGCGCTTAGAACAGTGCTCTGCACAGAGTAAGCGCTTAACAAACACCAACATTATTATTATGTAAGCAGATTAGGCACAGTCCCTGTGCCACAGTGTAAGGGGGAGAACAGTTTTTTTTTTTTTTTATCCCCATGAGCAAAGTGATGGGGGGAGAAATAAAGTGACTTGCCCAAGGTGGCACAGCAAGCAAATGGCAGAGCTAGGATTATTTTCTTTCTTTCTTTCAATAGTATTTATTGAGCGCTTACTATGTGCAGAGCACTGTACTAAGCGCTTGGAATGAACAAGTCGGAATGAACCCGTGTTCTCTGACTCCGAGGCCTAGGCTCTTTCCACTAGGCTGTGCTGCTTCCCTATTCTCTCTCTCCCAATTCCTCAGGATGCCCCCCTATGGTGCAAGAGGCAGAGATCCCTGAGGCAGATTGTGGCTGGGGGAAACCATCACAGTCACGCTCCCACCCCCTTCCCTAAACTCCGGAGCAAAAATCCCCCTGAAGCCCCCCTCTTTCCAGCCAGAGGGTGGGAAGGCACAACTTGGGAATCTTCCCAGACAGGTTACCTCCAGTCTGGCATGTGCTGGCTTGGACCATCACCCTGCCAAGAGGAAGGCCTGTGCCACCTTTGTCCCACCCAAGAGCACAGACGAAAGGGCCCTACCCCCAGAGCTGGGAGACAGGGCTGGTCCATTCTGGAGGCAAGATGGTGGAGGATGCAGGTCACCATTGCCATTTTAGCCCCCTTCCCCCAGTCACTGCAACGGTTATTACCACTCTCACAACAACGAGGACTGGTGGATGACAGGGTGAGAACTCGGCAAAGGAACCATTCGGGCCAGGCGGGGCTCTGCTTGGGTGAAGGGTCCTTGCCCTCCTTCTAATGTGCAAGGAATGAGGAGCCTGAAGAGACCTTGGGTGGAACGGCAGGAAGCCCGATCTCCGCTTCTACTAATCCGAGTCACCAGCCTTCCTCCTTCTCCTCCTTGATTAATCAGTCGTATTTACTAAGCACTTACTGGGTGCAGAGCTCTGTACTGAGAGCTTGGGAGAGTATCAGAAAGGGTAGACACATTCCCTGCCCAGGAAGTGAGGTGCCTGGCACACTAAAACCCTCACTGCACGGTCACTGGAGGAAATGCAGAGGGGAGGAAGGGACAGGGCGTGGGTCAACCCACTTCCAGGACCTCCTGGCCTGACAATGCCATTTACTATAATTAGGCCGACCATACAGCCTGATTTAGCTGGGACGGTCCTGGATTTTTGTAGGCCGTCTTGGGCAGTTTTAGAAAAATGTACAAATGTCGTGGAATTGGGCTAAGCTGGTCAGACTCCATTTCACTGACCCCCACTTCAGATGAACGCCTGGGACTTTCGCGTCTCAGCCTCAGCCTGCGCGATACACTCTCGGCTTAGATTCCAGAGCTCTGCCCACAGTAAGCGCTCAATAAATACCATTGATCGACAGCCTTCTGGGACTTGTAGTATCCCATACGCCGCCCCTCACCCACAGAACTGCCGTCTCCACTCTGACAGTCACCGAGAGGGAATAGGTAGGTGGGCTAGTTTATAATGTGGTCCCAGTGTCCCCGACTTCAACCGAAATAACATGGTCAGCCTTACCACAATGCAGGCCGTTTTAGCTGGTCTCCGGTGACACAGACACGCCCCCATCTTATTCAGAGACTTCACTATTCTTCTTTGTGACTCTTTTATAATCCCTTTCCACCTCCTCCCTCTCTCCCCCCCGCCCCCTCGCCCCCACAGCCGTTCCTTCCCCAACCCAGGTCTCTTTGACGTCCATTTCCCCGCTCCCAGACAAGAACTGCCAATGAAGGAGTGAAAAGGGAGGGGGCGAGGGGTGGGGTCCTCCAGTTCATCCACCCAGGGAGGTTTCCACTAGGAGTGTCAGGAGCAGGAAAGACAGTGATTAAGGGGGAGTGAGTGACATTTACTGTCCAGTGCAGGACTGGGCTGGTGTTTGCTGGACAGATTCCAGGCTCTCCCTCCGGGTTATCTGGGACCAGGAGTATCATTTACACAGGCTCTGCTTACTAATTTACCCAGGCACTCCTTAAAAACACAGAAGCTGGAGAAGCAGAAAGGAGTGGTTTTTCTTCGGTCTTGGAGGCAAACCGGCAGGCGTGTTCGGAAACGCCGCCGCGTAGGCCGTCTTCCCCTCTCCCGCCCCTGCCGATCGAACTGCAAGCGCTTAGTACAGTGCTCTGCACACAGTAAGCGCTCAATAAATACAATTGAATGAACAAATGAATGAACTCATGTCCAGTGGCGCTGGGTTCTTTTAGGAGAAATCCGAGGCGTTCGGTCTTTTTGAATCAGCTCTGCCCCTCCTTCTCTCTCCCCGAGATGACTGGCAAATGTATATATCGATAATTCCATTCATTTGTATTGATGCCCGATTACTTGTTTTGAAGTGTACGTATCTATAATTCTATTGATATTGATGGCTGTTTACTTTTTCTGACATCTGTCTCCCCTCTTCTAGACTATATGCCTGGTATGGGCAGGGAATGTCTCTCTTTACTGTTGAATTGTACTTTCCAAGCGTTCAGTACAGTGCTCTGCACACAGTAAGCACTCAACAAATATAACTGAAAGAATGAATGGCCATCAACTGGCAAAATTCCCACTCTATGCACTCTGGTCCTCGCCTCACTGCCAAATCGGGGTAATTTCATAGGAATTTGACCGGCAGTGGACCACAGGACTCAATTGGGTTTTAATGAGGGATTCTGTGCTTGTTTTGGTTAGATGTAGGTCCCTTTCCCATTAAGTCTTTGTGATTTAGAAATTTGAAAAATATATATTTCGCTTGGTCTATTGTTCACCAGATTTGAGAACTGGAAAGGTTGACTCCTCAGCCCTCTGCTGGACCGCATCCCCATTTCTTTCCAATTTTCTATTCATATTTATGATCCTCAAGGGCAGAAAGATGGAGGCTATATGAAGCAGCGTAGCGTAGTGGAAAGAGCCCGGGCTTGGGAGTCAGAGGTCGTGGGTTCTAATCCAGTTACCTCATCTGTAAAAATGGGGATTAAAAAATGTGAGCCTCACGTGGGACGATCTGATTACCCTGTATCAACCCCAGTGCTTAGAACAGTGCTCAGCACATAATAAGCATAACAAATACCGTAATTATTATTATCTTCTTCGAGATGTGAGAGAAGGGAAGGCAGCAGAAAGCTCCAGTTAGGGGATGGAGCATGGCCTAGTGGTTAAAGCACAGGCACCGGAATCAGAAGGACCTGGGTTCTAATTCCGGATCTGCCACTTGCCTGCTGTGTGACCTTGGGCAAGTCACCTCACTTCTCCGTGCCTCAGACCCAGCGGATTAAAATGTCAAATGAGGATTAAGATTGTGAACCCCATGCGGGACAGGGACTGTGTCCCACCTAATTTGCTTGTATCTACCCCAGAGCTTAGAACAGTGCCTGGCGCATAGTTAAGCGCCTAACAAACGCCACAATTATGATCATGGTTATTATTATTCAGTGGTGTGACCAGCCCTGTGGCCCAGGTGGGGAAACCCCTCACCATTGCTTTTAAAGCGTTCAGTCACCTTGCCCCCTGCTCTTCTACCTCACTTATTTCCTACTACGACCCACGTCACTGACTTCACTCCTCTAAAGCCAATCTACTCACTGTGCCTCTACCTCTTCTGTCTCACCACCAAACCCTCACCCACATCCTGAATCCTGCCTGAAACTCCCTCCCTCTTCAATTCCAACAGACCTTCCCTCTCCCCACCTTCAAAACCCTATTAAAATCACATCTCCTCAAGAGGGCATCTCCGACTAAGCCCTCATTTCCCCTACTCCCTCTTCCTTCCGCGTCATCCTTGCCTTTGGATCTGTACCCTTTACTCACCACAACATTTATGTGCATATCTGTGATTTGGTTTAATGTCTGTCTCCCCGCTAGCCTGAGAGCTCCTTGTAGGCAGAGAACATTTCTACCAACTTTGGTAGATTGTACTCAGTGTGGCTTAGTGGAAAGAGCGTGGGCTTGGGAGGCAGAGGTTCATTCATTCAGTAGTATTTATTGAGCGCTTACTATGTGCAGGCCACTGTACTAAGCGCTTGGAATGTACAATTTGGCAACAGATAGAGACAGTCCCTGCCCAATAACGGGCTCATCGTCTAAACAGGGGGTTCTAATCCCGTCTCCTCCACTTGTCAGCTGTGTGACCTTGGGCAAGTAGTTTCACTTCTTTGTGCCTCATTTACCTCATCTGTAAAATGGGGATGAAGACTGTGAGCCCTACTTGGGACAACTGATTACCTTGTATCTACCCCAGCACTTAGAACAGTGCTTGGCACATAGTAAGCACTTAACAAATGCCAACATTATTATTATTATTACCATTACTCTCTCAAGGACTTAGTACAATGTTCTGCACACAGTAAGTGCTCAGTAAAAATCATGGATTGATTGATTGATTGAGACCCAGAGAAATCATGTCTCTTCTTCCAGGAGACTGGGCAATTTAGAGGTGGAATGAAGCCTGGGACTTGCTTGGAGTCTTGGGAATTTCAGAAGACATCCAGTCCAGACCCTTGGATGACAGTCCACAGCATGGGCGTTTTCTGGAACTGTGTAGGATGAGTGAACTTCAGGAAGAATGTTAGATTCTCTGCAACTTTCTGAAAAGCTTTTTGCAGAATTTGTAATACCCATCCGAAATTGGCATCAGGTGTTGTGCTCTTGGCATTTCTAAAGCCCCTTCCTGGAATGATTTGCTCTCGCAGAGGAGAAAACATCTCTTGAGAGCCCGGTTCAGTTATCCGGGTCCTAGATCTCGGGAAAGCCATTTCCACCACCACCACCCAGTCCTGCACCTCAGTTCATCTCGGGAAGGGGGTTGTAATTAGCATCCCCAGAATCACGTAGCTTGTCGTGACCCTTTGTTGGAAGAAGGTCTCATCTGTGTTCTTCTCATTGAGGGCATTTTCCTGTTTTTTACCCATTCGAATTACTACTGTGCTGTGTTTGATTTTGTTAAGTTATGCCCAGAATCTTTAAGGAGAAAACATGTAATTCCAGTAATTTTATTGAGCTCAGGTTTCAGGCAAATGGAAGTGAAATGGCCTTTAAAAAATGAAACACACACACACACATCCCAAAATGAATAAAACAATCACAACCCGTCCATTATTTTAGATAAACGGTGTAAGGCGTTTTATGATAGAGAGCAAGAGAGAGCACGAGAGACCCAGGGGGAAGAAAAAAATCCTGCTTTCATTTCTACTTTTCCCTTTCAAAGAACTTAATTTGCTTGTTATAAAGTGCAGCATGAAAAGCTCCTGGTAAAATTGGTACTTGTCCCACATGGTGCTTAGAGCTTAATAGTACAGGTGGACGCAAAGGGCTAACTGCCAAATTCTTTTGGTTTAGAGGGAGTGGTGGGAGTGAATTCTCTCAACCACTCCTGGATGGCTTAACTTTCCTCACACAAATCAATGACAATCTCCAGGCTGCTGCAGACACCCATGAGCAGATTTACCACTTTATTTCATATAAAGCAAACCAGTGAGTTTTATGATTGGCGCTGGGCTGGAGAAAGGAGATCGAGGGACGTAAAGGTGGGTTTGAATTCGGCTGCCTCTTCTTCTCCTTCTTCGATTCCTTCTTCTTCTTCTTCTTCTTCTTCAGCTCGCAGACTGGGGTAGGGAGGAGACGGCTCCAGGAAGGGACTGGAGAGGAGAAAGGAGGGGAAATGGTCTGTTTTGAAAAGTTTCTGCTGTTGGTTTAACTCAAGAGAAGCTGGCTGGCTTTCCTAATGTGCGGGCTAAACAAACATTTTCCTTTTATAAAGTGATCTTGTTCTCTGGGGTGCTGGTTTGCCTGGAGGAATTCAAGAAGCAGTTTTTTCTCATTCATAATTTGTCACATTCTAAATGGGCTTTAATTGTGGATCGAGCCCACGGCCGAACCTCCCCCCTCCATCTCCTCCGTCCCCCTCCTGCCCCCACTGACTCCCTGGGTTTTCTAGCTGCTTCAGCCTGTTGGCTTAATGTGGAGAGTGGGCCCACTCCAATACATTTTTACAAAGACAGGTTGGAATTTTCAGAAATGCAAAAAAGAAAACAGAAGGGTCTCTGTAGTTGAATAACTCTGCTAATAAGAGAGGCATACACTGGGGGAGAGGCGGGGGAGTGGGGGAACTTAGGTTGATGTAAAAGAGAGTAGAGGGTGATTGAGGTTTGATGATTTTAAAATACATCTTTGACCTTAATTATTGTTCTCTGCAGAATTCTTTTTTAAAGCAAAGCCTTATAAAGTGTATGAGGAAAATGGAATGGAACATTCATTTGATAATCCTTTGCTCTGTGGATTATGTGTGTTGTGCTATAGTGAGGGCTAGGGAAATGATTCACTTTCCTCAAAGAAAGCTGCTTTTAGGCCAGAAATATAAAGTGGTCCATTTCAAAATCAGCAAGTCCATGCCTTTGGTGTTCCAAGTGGCTATTTGGAGCAATCTCGGGGCCAGTTTTCCTTCCTTCTAAACAGGACTGCTGTAGACATGCCCCGGTGACACAGCAAATTCAAACTGTGTTTGTTTTCCAGTGTGTTTGGTTTTGAGTTGTGAGCCTCAGTGATGAGGATGTTGAGAGAGGGAGAGACAGAGACAGAGACAGAGAGCGAGAGAGTGCAAACAGCACAGCAATCCAGTTCCTGTAGGTGACTTGGATCTGAGCCGTGTGCCTGCCTTTTGGATTTTGAGTTGTTTCTAGTTCTGACTGTTGGAAGATTTTGCTGGAGAAATAGAAGGGAGGGAGGAGGAGCAAATAACTTTCAAGAGGGTATGAGTTTGTATTCAATTTTTCAAGGAAACCTCTGACTCAGGGGCTGGGTAAATTTATTTGACATAAATCCCTTCAGTCACTTTTCAGAGGTCTGAATTTCTCCAACCTGGCTGAACCGAGTCTGGAGAGAAGTTCCAGAGGTTAACACAGAGTATTCCAGAAACGGCAATCGGTGTTTCAGGCTCAAAACCCCTCAAATGCGAGTCTAATAAATTTGGATTTTCGAAGGACGAAATAGGACGGAGAGAATTTTGCTGTTTTTCTCTTGCTTTGGTATTGTTGATATTATAGAGGTCTGGCGGTGCCAGACACAAACTGTACCAAGCCGCAGCTTGGCCTGACGCTACTGTCGGTCTAAAGGAAGACTCCCTCCCACACCCCAAACACACCTTCCTTCGGAGCAGGGGTTCCGCAGAGAGGATGGCAATCTCTGGTGCCCGTCTTTCTTCCCAACTCTCACTTCTTTTCCCTAGACACCCAGACAAGGGCTAGTCTATGACTGAAAGAAAATAAACTCCAATCACCACACAAGTACATAAATGGCTTTCAGTGCAGCTTTGACAAATCTATGAAAAGACACCCACAAGTCACACGGTTAACTGGACACGTGGCCTTTCAGGAGAGCAAACCGGACTTTTTGCAAAATAACTGTGGTATTTGTTAAGCACTTGCAAGGTGCTAGGCACTGCACTAAGCGCTGGGGTAGATGCAAGCTAAGCAGGTTGAACACAGTCCCTGTCCTACATGGGCCTCACAGTTATAATCCCCCTTTTAATCCTCCTGTAAGGTGAGGTAACTGAGGTGCAGAAAAGTTAAATGCGACTTGCCCAAAGTCACACAGCCGAAAAGCGGTGGAGCCAGGATTAGAACCCAGTTTCTTCTGCCTTCCAGGGCCGTGCTCTCTCCGCTAGTCCACGCTGCTTCTTGAAAGAAAGGAAGATGCCATAGAAAGATGCTACAGACTTATCGGGCGCCCAATTCTTCCTGCACCCTTTCCTGGTTTTCTTGCAGTTCTTGTCTTTTTTTCCTCTCTGGGCCTGTGCTCCCCATTTTATATACGGAGTCTCCATGGGGCAGTAATTAGTAATCACAAATTCTTTCCAGGACTTATTATAGTACTTCGTACGTTCAATCAATCAGTGGTATTTCTTGAGCACTTAGGGTTTACAGAACAACCTACTAGAGCGCTCACCAGCCGTATGATCGATTGACTGACTTCCCCTGCCTTGGCAGGATGTAGCACGTTGACTTCCGTAGGGACCGGGTTCTGATGGAACATGTGAAGGGCAGGCATCCATCCAGGATGGCCAGCAACAGGCCGAGCCCTAGGCCATGCTTTCCCATCTTGGTCCTCTGAATAGCTGGGAGGGGTCTTACTTCCCAAGTCCTGTTTTCGGGCCTGTCGGATCAGGTGTGCCCCTCGACCCACCCGAGGCTGCGATGGGAAGGCACCCAGAGCGCGTTCCCTCTCCCCCCGACCTCCAAACACACCCAGCAGCTCCGCTCCGCCGGAAGGGGTTCCCGGCCGAGCCAAGAAAATGAGCGGTGCTGAGGCGACGGACCCGCGGTGTCATCCCCGTAGCATGTCGATGACAGTCATTATGTTTCACAAGGCTTCGGGGCCACGATCAACGTTTGGACTAAAAACCCGCAGTGGAATGTCGGAACAGACTTTGGGCAGCAGCGGCGTATTTCTTTTGGATCGAATGCTATCCCTTCTGAAATGTAGTTTATTGATGTTCCGGTATTTCTCCGTCTGAGTGGCCTGGCGTATCTGGTCTAAGCAAACACCGGGCAGCTTTCGAGACGGGACACCATTGAACAGGCTTGACTGTTTTTGCTGGAAAACTCTCCTTCTCTGACTGTTTGCTGAGTTGGAAATCACCGCTTCTTCAGTGAACTTTGTTTTTGAGGCGGCGGCCTGATTAATCTTGGCTTAAATATTGCACTGGAGGGGGACGTGGGTCTTTTTTCTGCGGGAGGGCTTGTCCAGAAAGACCACTGTATCTCTTAAGTTCGAAGGGTCAGGATCACATTGTTCGTCCCTCTAACTCACTGGTGCTAGAAAAGATATATTTTTTCCCCTTCAGATTATCCCAGAAATAAAGGAGAAGAGCCCATAGATGAGTGTCTTCTTTGTGTTGACAGTAATAGCACAGGTGTATAATGGTACAGAAATATCTGTTTGCTCAGTTGCCATTAGATCCACAAACAGACAGGTTGGGTCTGTAAGATAGCCACACAGTTTATTTTCTTTTGGCTGGGAGCTGTCGGGGAGAATAGAGGGAGGAGAATCTGGGTTTGGGAGATCCCTGCCAAGAGTGATTTGGAATCTACATCTTATTAGTCAGAGGCTTTGTTTTTCCTTACTGACACTGCCTGCCTGATAAAAAAAAGAAAACAAAAAACTTGGATGGGATTTTTTTGTTTGGGTTTTGTTTGTTGTTTGTTACACCTCTGCCTACAACCTGGCATCAAGAAGAAAGTGCCTATGTGTTTATAAGTTCTTCCCAGTACCTCACAGTACCCCATGCTTAACAAATGTTCTTCATAACGTTTAACAAAAATAACAATAATAATGGCTCTGATCTTGCTGTGATGGAGGAAGATGAGTAGTTCCCCAGAAGAGGAAAGTTATAATAAGTAGTGGTATTGGTTAAATGCTTACTCTGGACCAAGCGCTGTACTGAGTACTGGGGCAGATTCCAGAAAATTAGGTCAGATACAATCCCTTTCCCAAATGGGGCTCACCATATAAAATAATAAAAACCGTAACTGTGATATTTGTTGAGTTCTTACTATGTGCCAAGCACTGTTCTAAGCACTGGAGTTGATACAAGGTAATCGGGTTAGTCACAGTCCCTGTCCCACATGGGGCTCACACTCTTAATACCCATTTTACAGATGAGGGAACTGAGGGACAGAGAAATTAAGTGACTCTCCCAAG
This sequence comes from Ornithorhynchus anatinus, assembly GCF_004115215.2. NCBI lineage: Eukaryota > Metazoa > Chordata > Mammalia > Monotremata > Ornithorhynchidae > Ornithorhynchus > Ornithorhynchus anatinus. Next base: position 63,546,500 of record NC_041730.1, on the reverse strand, counting down.
GTCACACTGCAGACAAGTGGTAGAGTCAAGATTAGAACCCCTGACTTCTGACTCCCAAGCCCATGCTCTTGCCACTAGGCCAGGCTGCTTCCCATCTAAGGGGGAGGGAAAACAGGTATTGAATCCCCATTTGCAGATGAGGAAATTGAGGCACGGAGAAGTTATGTGATTTACACAAGGTCATAGAACAGGAAGGTGGCAGAGCTGTGATTGGAACCTAGGCCTTCTGACTTCCAAAGCTGTGCTCTTTCCACTAGGTCACGTGGGGAGTGCTTTCCAGACAGTGTCAGGAAATCAATCGTATTTATTGAATGCTTACTGTGCTCACGGCGTTGTTCTTAATGCTTGAGAGTATAAAATAACAATAATCAGACACAATCCCTGCCCACAACGAGTTTACAGTCCAGAGGGGGAGGCAGACATAAATATAAATAAATTACAGATCTAAATAAATAAATTACAGCTATGTATTTATCTGGGCTCAGCTTCCAGTTTTTCATCATCTCCCCTCTGAGTTGTGGGCTTGGATATCATTGATCTTCTCCCCTGGGCTCAGCACCTGTAGTCCTCTGATCCACTGAACCAGTCTAGTTTGCCGGCCGACTTTTCTCCTCCGTACGATCGGGCCCTGAGAGGCTGGCCTTTTCCCGTCCCTTCCCGGCTCACTCGGACGTGAGAGGATTGAATGGGACCTCAGTCCCACCTCATCGTTATCCCACGACATTTGGATATTTGTAATCCAGCAGGGGGTCAGCTAGAAGTCAAGGTTTCTCCCCGAGCCTGTCGCACTTGGCCGGTGGCAGCGGGTGGTGTTTTTAGGTGTGCTCCTGGAGTGGGGGAGTCTGAGAAACTGGCCTGAGGTTACCCAGCCCCACTAGGCCCTGAGAGAAAGACGATTCTAAATCGGCCACAAAACGAGAGAGGCAACTCCACCAAGGTAGCATTTGTCTTGCACTTTCTGCCCTTACTTCCCCCCTGGCTATTCCAGGGAAAGGGCGCTTTCTTCTGCTTCTTTGCTCACAGATGTATAAAGGTTGTTTAAATTAGCTCTTGGTCCAATTTGGAGTTGGTGTGGGTAGAGCACCCGGTTTCAATGTGTTTTATAACGAAGGGACTGGGAGCCAGGAAAATGACATTCTAGAACCTAGAATTCAACGATCTTCCATAGACAGAGCTCCTTATTACTCGGATTTAAAGAATTTGGGGTTTTCACCAATGTCTCAGCAAAGATTGCTGGTGGCCCTTCTTCTTTCCGCCTGTCACATATGTCTCTCTGCTTTTTATTTCTAGCACGGGAGCCTCGGTCAGGCGCAGTGGATGATGAAGGAATAGGACTAGGAGAAGAAATCAAGAAAAGACCACCAGCAGAGTAGCTGTAATACAATTTTCTACTCCTGAAAAAGGCCTGGGGATAGATTGTAAGCAGGTTCAGATTGCAAGCAGGTATCAGCCATCTTCGTCATTGTCAAAAAATCTATTAATGATAATAGTGGTGTTTGTAGGTTGTTGTTCGTAAGCGTGTGCTGTGTGCTCAGGACTGCACTGAGCGCTGAGATCGATACAGGATAATCAGGTGGGACACGGTCCAAGAGGGAGGGACCACAGGGATCCTGCTTTTACCGATGAGATAATCAAAGCCCTGAAAAGCTAAGTGCCTTGTCCACGGTCACACGGCAGGCAAATGTCAGAGCAGGGATTAGAACCCACATCTCCTGACTTCCCTACACTAGACCACAATGCAAGTGGTGTCTTCCTGGGAGCTGTCAGAGGTTGTTGAGCTTGTAGGTTATGTCCTCTAATTCCACTGTACTCTCCCAAGTGTTTAGTACAGTGCTCCACATAGACTAAGTGCTTAAGGAATGCTATTGATTGATTGATCTGGATCAGTGACCCACGGGATAGCCTAGAAGAGGAGACTGTTTTAATTCTCCATTCAACAGAAGATCTGAATGGATCAAAAGATCTGGCTGGGATAGGATCGCTTTGATTTCTCTGGCCTGGTTTTTTGGCATCCCGGGAACTCCGTGATGACTCCGACAGAGTCACTTCTGGAGATAAACATTTGCGTTGGTGTTGCCAGCTACCTCCCTACAGAATTTGGAAAGCGGCTAGAGGTCCCGGAGAGGTGACGGTTAACTTGGACTCCAGCGGGAGTCAGCCATGGGACTGTGCCTCCTTTTTGGCCTGGAGTCATGGAGGGTCTGGTCCTTGGAACCAGATTCTTGACTTGCAGAGCCCCACGCGGGCCTCCCGTGGGAGGCCGAGTCTGTCCCCGGGCTTGGCCGCCGGGCCCCCGGGAGGTTCCGTCACTCCGCCCACCTAACCGAGCACCTACGCGTCCAGGCGTCTTCCAAGTGGTGACGGTGGGGAGCCCGTGTTTCCGACTGTCCCACCTTCCCCACCTGCAGGGAAGTGGGCCTCAGTTCTCCCACCACCATCTAGTCACCGGCTCCCTCCGGGCGCTGGCCACAGGAGAAGTTAGCTAGGCCATTTGAGGAGATGAGTCCGAGGCTGTCACTGCCCCTCGAGTTGGGAGCTGCTGATCTGTGAATAGCCTCTGTTACAGGGCTATACTCTTAACTTAAATAAGCTAGACAACTTAAATCATGAGCATTTACATCTGTCTGCATCGTACTGAGCTTTCAAAGGGCGATGCCAAATCCTCCCCTTCCCGCCCCTCATGGCATAGTGGATAGAGCATGGGTCTGGGAGTCAGAAGGTCACGGTTTCTAATCGTGGCTCTGCTACTTGTCTGTTGTGTGACCATGGGCAAGTCACTTACTTCCCTGTGCCTCAGTTACCTCATCTGTAAAATGGGGATTGACACTCTGAGCCCCACGTGGGTCAGGGACTGTGTCCAACCCCATTTGCTTGTATCCACCCCAGTGCTTAGTGCAGTGCCTGGCACATAGTAAGTGATTAACAAATTCCAGCGCTTGGTACAGTGGTTGGCCCATAGAAAGTGCTTAACAAATACCCATAATCATTATTTGCCATTTGATGTTTCCCTCAGAAACAGCTGATTTTCTGGGGGAAGGAGATGTCAAAAGTTTCCCTTATCAACTGCGTCTTTTGGGTTCCTATGGAACTGGCCTTCACTTAAATTGCTGACCAACTGGGTAGACATGGATTTGGAGTGCTTTGAGAGCCCATCTGACTGAAAGGTCATCTAAACCCCCAAGATCTGTCTTTTTTATTTTTAAATGGCATTTGTTATTTGCTGACTATAAGCGGGGAACTGTACTAACCGCTGGGGTATATACAAGATAATCGGTTTGGACACAGTCCTTGCCCCACATGGGGCTCACAGTCTAAGTTGAAAAGAGGAAGATTTAATCCCCATTTAAAAGACGAGGTTCCTGAGACACAGAAATGTTAAGTGACTTGCCCGGGGTCACTCAACCGAGGACAAGCGGCAGAGTGGAGATTAGGGCCCAGGTACTTCCGACTCTCAGGCCCATGCTCCAGTCAGTGGACGATGGTGCTTTACATTCTGAGGAAAGCTCTGTCTTTCTGCATGAACAAGCAAATACCTCAGGGGCTATGAGCTACATGCTTGTGCCTGACCTTGCTTCTTCTATCTAACTCTAAGCTTGTTGAGGACAAGGACAGGGGTTTTCGGTCTTCTGGGGTCCTCAGCAGTGCCTGCTGCTCCGTACCCCAGGGCTGCTCATCGCCAGCTCTGGTTACCTCAGAGCTCTGGTATGAGTCTTCCCTCCTTCACTCCCACCTGCCTTCTTCCCACTTCCACCTGGCAGAGGGTGGGGAAGGAGCGGGGTCAGATGGTGGAAGAGAAGGAACAGAACAGGTCGCTTACTCAGAAGCACTCCTCCCTGTTTCAGGGTTTTAGCTCCACAGCCCTGTGGCATGCTATCTGGACGTCTGGGATTTCAGCTGTGCTTTGGGCCCTTAAATCACTATTGTTTAGAAAAAGCTTTGGGCGGTGGCGTTACTGCCTTCGAGCAAAAAAAAAAGACAGAAGGTGAGATGTTCAAACAAATTTAGCACCTCTCCTTACCCAGAGACTCCTCACTGATTGCATCGGAGTTATTACTAGAGTTTGCATCCAAGGAACCCTGAAGGCTTACTTGAGCCGGAAATAGGGCCTCAGTGAAGTAGACCAAAGTAGTAGATGAAACTCCATCAGAGGAGGAAAGATGGCAGGTGAAAGGAAGAGGGTTTGGGTCACCTTCGGGCAGTTAGACACTCTCTGTCCTTTGACAACTTCAAAATAAACCAGTTTGAGGCTAGTATTCTGGGATATTTGGGTATTCTGTGCAACATAGAGAAAATGAGTGTGTATGTGTGTGTTTGTGTGTGTGCGTCGTCTGGTGTGCAGTAGTAAGGAAGAAGTGTGCTGGATAGACCTTGGGACTGGGAGTCATGAGGACCTGGGTTCAAATGCGGGCTCCACCACTTGTGTGCTGTGTGACCTTGGTCAAGTCACTTTACTATTCTGTGCCTCAGTTCCCTCATCTGTAAAATAGGGATTAAGACTGCGAGTCCCATGTGGGATGTGGACTGAGTCCAACGTGATTACCTTGTCTCTACCCCAGTGCTTAGAACAGTGCCTAGCACCTAGTACGTGCACAACAAGTGCCATAAAAAGTAGTAGTTGGAGTAGCAATCATAATAGCAGCATTTATTAAACAACCCGTTGGTGCAGTAATAATAATAATAGTAATAATGACATTTATTAAGCGCTGACTATGTGCTGAGCACTGTTCTAAGAGCTGGGGTAGATACAAGGTTATCAGGTTGTCCCACGTGGGGCCTCACAGTCTTCATCCCCATTTTACAGATGAGGTAACTGAGGCCCAGAGAAGTCAAGTGACTTGTCCAAAGTCACACAGGATGATCAGTGGCGGAGCCGGGATTAGAACCCACGACCTCTGACGCCCAAGCCCAGGCTCTTGCCACTGAGCCACGCTGCTTCTCACGAGGCGCTTGGGAAGTGCAGAGTGATGAAGTGATACGCTCCCTTCCCACAAAGAGCTTGCGTGTGTGGGCAGAGTCCCTTTAAGCGAGACTGCCAGCCTACTTGTGGGTCTCTGAAAGTGACTGGGGCAAGACTGGCAGTCATCAGATCCAGTCCCCGCACCGGAGTCTCTCCCACAGCATTCTGGATAGCAGACACTGTCAGAACAACGTTTCCTCACGGGCAGTAGCAGTAGCTACCGCTTCAGTGGTCGGTTCCAGGTTAGATGGTGTAGTAGATAAAACACGGACCTGGGAGTCAGAAGGTCCTGGGTTCTAATCCCAGATCCGCCACTTGTCTGCCGTGTGACCTTGACCAAGTCACTTCATTCCTCTGTGCCTCAGTACCTTCATCTGTAAAATGGGGATTGAGACTGTGAGCCCCTTGTGGGACAGGGACTGTGTCAAACCAATTTGCTTGTATCCACCCCAGTGCCTGACACACGGTGAACCCTTAACAAATACCACGGTTATTATTATCTCTCAAGGCTGAACCAGGTCAACAATAGTAGTAGTAGTAAATCATTATTATAAATTACTTATGTATTCGTATTAATGTCTGTCCGCCCCTCTAGACTGCAAGTTCATTATGGGCAGGGAACGAGTCTGCTAATTCTCTTGTATTATACTCTTCTAAGGGCTTCGTACAGTGCTCGGCCCATAGTAAGCATTCAATATCGTCGATTGATCGTAGTAGTTTTGATAGTAGTAGCAGTCATAGCATTTATTCAGTTTTGTTCTAAGCACTGGGAAAAATAGATGGTGTGCATTTTTAAATGAATGAATGAATGAATTATTGCTGAACCAAAGCAATGACTCTTGGGGTGGAGATGAAGGGAAATCTGGAGAGAAAGAATAGACAGGATTTAGAACTGACAATGAGAGCTGAAGAGAGTGAAGAGTTGAAGATATGACACCAGAGGTTGTGTACTTTGGGGATAGAGAGAATGGCAATGTTGTAGACAGAGATGTGAAATTTAGGACAGAGGGAAAGGTTTAGGAGAAAAGGTAAGAAATTTGGTTTCAGTTGTGTTGCGTTTCATCCACCAATGGAACGTACATGTCCATATGATAAGTCTTGGAGTCATGAAGAAATGCGGAATTGAGTAGCAGAGGAGAGGTTGAGGCTAGAGAGATAGATTTTAGGAGTCATCTGCATATGATGGTAGCTAAAGCCATGCAAGAGTAAATGCCGAATGAGACGGATTGGACACCCAGAACAGAGAGCCTTGTGGGACGAGAGGAGCAAGAGGAGTCAGGGAGTGAAACTGCGAAGGAATGGTCAGAGGGAGGAGGAGAATTAGAAGGATATCCGTGGGCAAACCCAATATCTGTTAGTGTTTTGAAGAAAAGAGAGTAGTCAAGAGTGAGCAAGATGTCAAGGAGAATATTAGGACTGAGCAGAGTCCACTGCACTTACCTCTGAGGAGGTCGCTGAAGTCTCAGCGGAGTCAAGGAGGTTTAAACCTGACTGTAGAATTGGAGTAGCAGTGAAAGCAGCAGATGCATACAACCCATCCAGGGAATTGTGATCAGGAATGGGAACAGGAAGAGGGAGGCAGCCGAAGGGAGCCTTTTGAGTAACAGTGCGGCCTAGTGGATAGAGCACAGGCCTGAGAATCAGAGGGCCTGGTTTCTAATCCTGGATCCGCCACTTACCTGCTGAGGGATCTTGGGCAAGATACTTCACTTCTCTGTGTCTCAGTTACCTCATCTGTAAGATGGGGATCAAGACTGCAAGTCCCATGTGGGACGAGTACTGTGCCCAACCTTCTGTCTACCCCAGTGCTCAATACAGTACCCGGCACATAAGTAAGCACTTAACAAATACCATTAAGAAGTAGAAGGATCCAGTGAAAGCATTTGTAGTATAGAAGAACTTGAACAGGGTTGAAAGCAGAAGGGAAAGAGCTATCTGAGCGTGAGAGGTTGAAGAAAACAATAAGGAAGGGGAGAGGAATGAGACTGTTTTGAAGAGGTGAAAGGAAGTGTGGGGCTGTGTAGATGGGAATAGTAACTGGTGAGACAGGGACCCCCAAAGTTACCAACGACATTAGAGAGCAGCAGCTCGATCCAAGCAGGTATTTTCTAGACCTGGTAGAAACCTGTCTTTCTCTCCCCATCCCTCTCCGTGGCACTTGAATCACTGGAGATTTTCGAGATTCCTGTGAAAACTGACCGTGAAAAGCCGAGCTTTCAGCCCACACTGGATTTCACAGTTCCCTAATTTAGGTTTCACCGCTGATGGTTTCAAAAGGGCATGTGGTCTTCCCGATGAAGTGAATCTCCCTCGGTAAGACTTGCATGATGTTGAACAGATAGGCCTCGGGAACAGAAAATAAAAGATGATACTTTTATCGTTTAGGGGAAATAGCATAAAAAAAAAAATAGGTGACAGCAGAGTAAGAGCATTTTAAATGGCATTTTTTGAAAAAGCTGAAATAATAAATAAATTGTATCTCAATTTAGTGCAGTCGCTAAATGTTCTAGTGTCTTTCATTACTGAATTGCAGGCCAACCTGGTGGATGAATTCCCAAATAGGTTGGCCAACTAATCTGTGGATCCTGGGTAATCATTTTAGGTGGCCATGAGCAACAATCTGCCCATTCCTTAAATGCTGAAGCCTGGAATGATTTAAGTAGTGGGGGGGGGGGGGGGGGGAGGGGGTATCTGGAATGATTTAAGTGGGGGGGGGGGAGGGGGTATTGGTGGGGTGTCAATCAGCCAGTAGTACTGATTAACTGTTACAGTGTGTAAAGAACTGAAACAAAATTTTGGGGAGAGTACAATCAAGGTAAAAGTCACAGTTCTTGCCCTCAAGGGGCTTACAATCTACCAGGAGAGCCTGGCACAAAGTTATATGCTTATAGGAGGGAAAAAGAGAAAGGAAAGTTGCATAGTGAATGAATAAGTGCTAAAGCAATAGAGTATGCAAATCCATATGAACATAATTGCTGTGGGTTGCTGGCTGGGAGTGCATTAGTGCTGAGATAGACTTGGGTGGATATGATCTAGGGAGAAGAAAATTTATCGGGGAATGTGGACTCTCTTTCACGAGTACAGCAGACAACCTCTAACAGCATATGAATCGGGCCAGCACCTCCCCCGAGACACTTTGGAGGTACTTTCTTGCTGGCTCTGCCTGACCCTTTCTTCCTTCTCTCCCGCCACTCTCCACCATGTTTGTTATCTCCCTTCCCATGTTGCACAGACAAATGGATCGACATGGAAAACCACTACTGGTCAAAATATTTACCCTTTCCCTGAATAGACAGTGCTGCCTAAATAAAGATGCTTTTAATTATCCCAATCATTCAATCATCTTTATTGGGCGCCTCCTGGGTGCAGAGTACTGTACTAAACACTTGGGAGAATAGAACTGGGCAACACGATTCTCCATTCCAAATCCATTTTCAAACAGTGGTACTTATTGAATGCTTACTGGGTGCAAAGCCCTGTGCTAAGCACTTCACAATTATCCTTCATCTGTACCATGTCACCTCACCTTACAAACTTTAACTTCGTAACCTCATCATCAATGTCGTTAACCGTGACATTAATTTACTGAGCGCTTACTATGTGTAGAGCACTGTATTATGGAGAAGCAGCATGGCCTAGTGGAGGGAGCATGGGCCTGGGAATCAAATGGTCATGGTTCTAATCCTGGCTCCGCCACTCGTCTGCTATGTGACCTTGAGGAAATCGCTTGACTTCTCTGTGCCTCAGTTACCTCATCTGTAAAACTGGGATTGAGATAGTGAGCCCATATGGGACAGGAACTATGTCCAACCAGTCTGCTTGTATCCACCCCAACTTTTAGTACTGTGCCTGACACATAGTAAGCACTTAAGGAATACTGTATTAACTCTTGGGAGAGTACAATACAACAGAGTTGGAAGAAATGTTTCCTGCCCACAGTGAGTTTATGGTCTTACCTCCTCAGGAATTGTATCATCTCCAAACCAAAGTCAGAGATAGGAAGTCCTCGTGATGGTAAATTAGCTGCCTAAAACCTTTAGAGTCAATTTAAGAGAAGAATTGGGCTGTAGGAATCTTTTGTCTATTTCTCTCTCAATAAGCCATTTGGGTCAATGTTTCAAAACCTATAAAATAGTATTATTTAGTTAATCTTTCATTAAAATTCCAATCAGAGTTGTCTTCAATTTTCTATTCAGACATCTTAGCAATATTCTTATCTTTCAACCATGCACATTCTCTTGCAAAATCATTTCGATATAATTAAACATAATTAAAACAGATGAGCGAGCTAACTAGAAACAAAATGCTAAGTAACACCAAGGTGATTCAGTTGGTTTTGTAATTGGCTTTGGTTGCTGTGTTGCCATTTGGGATTTTAGAATTTGCAATTTTCCAAGAGTGAGGAGATGTATACAGACAGTTCCTAGCATGTCATCTTGTGCCACCACAGAGCTTTCTTACAACATTCAGATCTGGGCGATACAGCAGTTCAGGTTTTGCCACAGGTGACTAAAATATGCAAGGGAGATCTCAGTGCTTCCCTTATTTCCCAAATCTGTACTGAGTGCCCGCTCTGTTTGGAGTACCGAGTAGCTCCTGAGGAGATTACTGAGAAACCAAATGTAGTTCCTGTCCTTTGGCTGAATACAGCCAAGCCTGTAACCCAAACATCTTGGTGCTCTTCACAATTTTTCTATTCTAAGCAATTTTTGCCAATTAGAGTAGACCAAAGTTAACTCAGATGAGGCCATTTCTAGATCCCACCAGTGGTTCATCCAGCCTCGTATTACATCTCTCACTCTGGCCATGGGATTCTTGGAGAAGGCTTGTGATCAATCCAGTCAATCAGTGGTATTTATTGAGTACTCACTGGCTGTGTAACGCTGTTCTAGGCACTTGGGAGAGAACAATTGTTAGTAGATACCAACCCTGCCCTCAAGGAGCTTACAGTCTAACAGACGATTCCTTTCTGGACATTCATCTCCCTCATGATTCTGAAGTTCCTTCCGGCCAAATGCCCCTCTGGACTGAAAGTCCCCCTCTCGACTGGAAGTTTGTTGTGGGCAGGTAATATTATATTATTATGTATCGTTATATTACACTCTCTCAAGCATGAAGTACAGTTTTCTTCCGCACACAGGTGCTCAATCAATACAGTTGAGTGATTGATTGATTGAAGACTTGGGACAATACCAGGCCGAATTCAAAGGGGAGTGGGACTAGAGATTTTTCCTCATTCTGAGTTTCTCCCGTTCATTACCTATGGCCTGCTCTGGGAGCAGGACCTTAAAGACTTTCCTGGCATTGAATTCACCAGGTCAGGGAGGGTGAAGGGAACAAAAGAGAAAAGAGATAAAATTTCTGCACCATTTACTTTGACCCCATAATGCTCTCTAGTTTTCCTGGTTCTCTTTCCAGGGCTTTTTCCCTCTTTTACATTTTGCGGTTCATTTATTAAATTAACTCAAGAAATAGGCTTCCGTATCCAACTAACATAATCTTTTCAATCTCTGCCCTTTGATCAGGCTGACACTAGAAATCTCAGATGCATTTTATATAACACCTTTCTCTGAGGCATTCTAGGGGCCTTGTGATCACTAATCTATGTTACAGGTTCCCTTATCTTTTAGATTAACGACTTTCTATCCTTCCTCCCCCACAGCTCTCCCAAACTCCACTGTTTCCCACCTCCCTCCCAAAAGAGTGTGCTTAGTTCTGTGGGTTAGCTCAGGAGAAAAGAGATTCACAAGCAGGGATGGGTAAGGAAGGAGGGGGTGAAGGGTAGGGAGTCGGGGGTGGGGGGAGGCATTATCAGTTAGAAAGGGAGGTAGAAAGAACAAGGGCCTGGGAGTCAGAAGGATCTGGATTCTAATCCTGCTTCTGCCACTGTGACCTTGGACAAGTCACTTCACTTCTCTATGCCTCAGTCACCCCATCTGTAAAATGGGAATTAAGACTGTGACCCCCCCATGTGGCACAGGGACCGCGTCCAACTTGATTAGCTTGTATCTATCTATCCCAGTGTTTAGTATAGTGCCTGACACGGAGTAAGTGCTTAACAAATACCGTTTAAAAAAATGGTTGCGATTGGATTGGGTAGGAGGTGATGCTAACCAACCGCTTTACAGCCGGAGGTCTTAGTGCCCCACCCCCATCTTCATAAGTCCTCAATTACTTCTCCCAGTTTGTGTCATCCATTTACGTAGCGGCATCCCCGTGAGAGGAGAGAAGGAATGGAGAATTGCACGGGTTTACTGCAGCGGCGAAACAGAATGGTCAACTGACTTGTCGAGAGTCATGTACGAGATGGTCATTGAGAAAGAATTCGAAAAGGGGGCTGAGAAATGGGGCCAATATCACCTGTCCTTTAATTTTCCTCCCAGTCCTGTGCTTGACCAAGCATGGACAAAGCTGACTCAGATTCTAACCCTGAACAACCTGTGAGCCTCGTGGGGGCAGGGACTGTGTACAACCTGATTATCCTGTTTGACCCCTGTGCTTAAGACAGGACTTAGCACATAGTGAGTGTTTTACAAATACCATTATTATTATTGGATGCCATCATTTAGAACCACAGTCCAATTGTCCAGGTAATACATATTTTGCCTAGTTTATTGAGCTTACATTCAAATATGGGTATTTCTGCATGGAACAATATCCTGTGAATTATTGCTTTGATTTAGAGCACCAGCTCATTTTCCTCTCACATATCGCCTTGCCCTGTCCTCCCAAAATTAGCCCAGCTGGCTCTGATCTCAGCTCCCCAGACCTGTTCAATGAGAGTGAAAATGAGCAAAGTGTATTTCATCCTACACTGGGAGTATACAGTGAGAGGCTCTTAAATTTACGGCACAGGCCATCCTGAGATAAAGACTCGCTGGTATTTTTTTTCCTTTTTGGCTTAGTGGGACTACTCTGCTGGAATGTTTTATTTTGTTGTCTGTTTCCCCTCTTCTAGACTGTGAGCCCGTTGTTGGGTAGGGATTGTCCCTATTTGTTGCTGAATTGTACTTTCCAAGCACTTAGTACAGTGCTCTGCACACAGTAAGCGCTCAATAAATACAATTGAGTGAATGAATCAACGGAATACTTTAGCCCTCAAATATTTAGAGTAGCATAATTGAAGCAATTAATCCATCTTCACAGATGAGGGAAATTAGATAGAAAGCTTCTTCTACTCAACCTAGGTGGAAGATGCAGTGGCGAAGTTTGAAAAAGATCCCCTTTCCACTGCTATCCCTAACTCTGTTTTACGACCCTATTGACCTTTAAAACTGGTTTCTAGGCTACTGAGTTCAATAGCACCGTCATATATCCATCTATTCCATTCCACCAACTTAAGGATGGAAAAGACGCATCAAGCAAAATAAAACAAAGCCTGCTTTTTTTTCCCTCCATAATTATTCCAACTCCCTAGAAGATACACAGTGCGATGTCACTGCCAACGACCTGTACGAACTGGTGGAACAGGATCACAAGCTTCCATGGAGTCCCTGCGGTAGGATGCGATGTGGAGTTATTAGATCGAGCCCCTCGGCTGGCTCTCTTTGCCGCAGAAAGGCCAGAGGTGATCGTTGCCTTCAGGGAATGTAATAAATGAGTCTGGTTCTGCCAGTCGGTCTGTCGGGTGGTTTTTCCCAGTGGAAAATCCCTTATATTTCATAGATGATCGGGGACTGAATGGATTATTTTTTCCTCTTCCATTTGTATACCTAATGATTTAAATCCTCCTCATATTGATGAACGTTTGTCTGGGGGAACATAGTAGTCATGGTTATAGGAGTAATAGTAATAATAATAATAATAATAATAATAATGGTATTGTTAAGCACTTATTATGTGCCAGGTACTAACAAGAAGAATAGTTGCATGTGCTGTGGACTAGGCACTTTAGAAGTACGGGGTAATTAAGTGGCACATTCCCTGTCCAGAAGGAATTTGCCCTCTAAATGGGGAGACAATCATAAAAATATTTTCCACTCTATGCTTATAACTTTTCCTAGTAAGAGTAGGACTCCCAGGACAATAGGCATTGAATAAAGAGAATGTGAGAAAGTGTCTGCTATATTGTACTCTCCCAAGCCCTTAGTACAGTGCTCTGCAAACAGAAGGCACACAATAAATATAATTGCTTGATTCAGATTCACTCAGTTCAATTTACTCTGCCCCCAGCCCGTTCCCCATGGACTTTACAAAGCAGCTGTATGTCTTGTATACACAAACATGTGTGGAACCTAAAGAGTCCCACAACTTGAAGGATGAGGAAATGCAGGAAAGACTCTAGAAGCCAAAAATAAAAGTGACCAAAAGTGTGGACACCTGGCTGAGGGAAAGTGGGAGAGGAATGTTCAGCTTGGAGAAGAGGTAGGCGAAAGAGACAATGAACTGTTTTTTTCAAGCCTAGGAAAGGTTTTAATGAGAGGGGCAATGTGCAGCTGTTTTCCCTCTCCATGAGGGATAAGGGAAACAAACCTTCCCGAGTTACAGACTTTCTGGAAAGACTCACCCAAGCAGGCAAAAGAATCTTTTCAGAACACTCATTCACATTAATCTATCAATCAATCAGTGGTATTTATTGAGCACTTTCTCGGTCCAGGGCACTGGACTAAAACCTTGAGAGAGTACAGAAGAGTAAGTAGGCACGATTGTTGCCTTCAAGGAGCTTCCAATCCCACGTCCAGGAGGCCTTCCCTGATTCATTCATTCATTAAATCGTATTTATCGAGCACTTACTGTGTTCAGAGTGCTGTACTAAGCGCTTGGAAAGTACAGTTCATCAACAGAGATGATCCCTACCCTAACAACGGGCTCCCAGTCTAGAAGGGGGAGACAACAAAACAAAGCAAGTAGACGGGCTACCATCAAAACAGATAAATAGAACCATAGATAAATGTACATCATTACTAAAATAAATAGAGCGATAAATATGTACAAATATATACAAGTGCTGTGGGGAGGGGAAGGGGGTAGAGCAGAGGGAGGGAGTAGGGGCAGTGGGGAGGTGAGGAGGAGCAGAGGGAAAGGGAGGGCTCAGTCTGGGAAGTCTGATTAGCCTGATCAATTCATCAATTTCCCCCCCCCCCTCCACTTTTTCCCCCATTTATTGCCACTTCAACAGTTCCAAGTCACCTAAGCACTTGGGTACTCACTCCTGGCCCCCATCCAGTACCACTAAGTAGGATTAGCATGGTCTAGTGGAAAGAGGACAGGACTGGGAGTCAGAGGACCTGGGTTCTAATCCCAGCTCCACCACCTGTCCGCTGTGTGACCTTGGGCAGGCAAGTTACTTAACTTCTCTGTGCCTCAGGTCCCTTGTCTCCAAAATGGAGATTCAATCCCTGTTCTCCCTCCTACTTAGACAGTGAGCCCCAAGTGGGACCCGATATCTTGTCACTATCCCAGTACTTAGTACAGTGTTTGGTACATAGTAAGTGCTTAGCAAATACCACAATTATTATTTGTATTTGTATTTTGAAAGTCTTTTGCTCTCGCTACCTGGCTAGTTTTCAAGGTCCTTGAGGGCAAGGAATGTGTCTACTGATTCTATTGCATTTTCCCAATTGCTTAGTACAGTGCTCAGTATATTGTAAATGCTCAATAAGTACCACTGATTGTTTGATTGATTGATTGGGATGTTCACCTTGAGTGATTTTGGTCATGTTCTGCCTGGAAGTTGTGGGAAGGATTCTAGAAATTCCCGAGTGCGCTCCAGCCACCATCCTTCCTCTTTCACTTGTCTATGTAACCTTTCTGTTATTGCTATTTTTACTTTTTTGCTTTTGGCACCTTTACTTTTTATCTCATTGTTTCTCTGTTTTTAAGGGTTTGTCCTGTCTCTGCCATTCAACTGATAGCTCCTTGATGGCAGGGATGGGAAGCCACAGGGTCTAGTTGTAAGAGCACAGGCCTGGGACTTGGGTTCTAATCCTGGCTCTGCCTCTTGCTTGCTGTATGATCTCGGGCAAGTCACTAGACTTTTCTCTGCCTCACTTTCCTCATCTATAAAATGGGAACTCAAGACCTAGTGTCCCTCCTATTGTGAGCCCCATGTAGGACAGGGATTGTGTATGACATTAGTTAGCACGTAGTAAGTACTTTACAAAGTAGTAAGCACCACATCATCCTTGCATTTGGATCTGTACCTTCTGGCCACTTGACACTCCCTCAACCGTCCACCTCACTGCACTTATGCACATATCTGAAATTCACTTATTTATGTTAATGTCCATCTCCCGCTGTTGCCAGTAAAATCACTGTGGACAGGGAACATGTCTACCCACTCTGTGGTGTTTTTCCAAGTGCAGTGCTCTGCATACAGTAAGGTCTCAGTAAATACTAACGATTAACAAATACCACAGTTATCATCATCGCTATTATCAGGGACTGGGCCTGAAAGGTTCTGTCAGTCACAGGCCAAAGAATGATCCTCAGGGGTGATCCATCCCACATCAGTCTTTTCAGTTCCATCAACCCATAGAGACAGCAGTACCATCAGCAGCATTATGTGAGAAAGCCAAAGATAACTCCGGGTGGATAGCTCTCCATCAGTATTATTGTAGAAAGTGGAATCGGCAGGGTAGCCTCAAACAAGCGAGCATTTTGGAATGTTGCCCTTTTTTTGATTATGGCTTAAGATACTGGATTATACACCAAGGCTATGGATTTGTAGATTTTTTTTAGTCCAATGTACAGCATCAAACACAGACAGACGCTCCTCCAGCTGATTGAATGGTATGTTGCGATTCTGGTAGGTGCCATATGGAGGGACTAGAAATCGGAGACAGGCTCCCTCCTCTCAGCCCCCAGATCACAGATCTCAGTGGCACTTCCACAACCGATTTATTGTGTTCCAAGGGAGGGGATCCATCTGCATTGCTCATTAGCACATCTGCGCTGACTGATTCTGAAATTAATTTAATTCTGATTTCCGCTCTGTTCTTTTCTTCTTTTTTTATCCTGTCCCCTCCTTTAGCCCCTCCTGGCCATTACAAAAACAATTTAAAAAAACCAACAGATCCATTTTAAAGACACACCTTCCTAGAACAAGTTAATCAGGAAAGCTCATTCTAAAGTTTAAAGTTCTCAGAGCAGCACAACCTTAATAGGATGTACGTTCCAAGAGGAATGCTTTTATTCCTGTGTTTCTGGTTACATGAGCAAATAACATAACAAACATCATCCCGAGAACTAAAGCGAGCATGTCAACCACAGAGAATGTTCAGTTAGTTAATGTTGCTACAGATGATGAATTTTAGAACAGCATTTCCAGATTTCATTTTTTGCCCTGCATACTCACACTGTAACACAAGTTTCAGATGTGTTTGCTCTATGAAAAAAAGTCTGAACGATCAACAGGTTGTCTTGAGCATGAGAGTGAAGTGCACACTTAGGCTCCCACAGATGTCTACACACATGTAGCACATGTACATAGGTAGTACATACAGCACTGTTCTGGTTCTTGCTAAATCACAGTAACAGCTCAGGTAGAGTGGTAATTGAAAGACTTTGTAATTTTAACTTTATGATTTCTGTCTCTAGAAAGATAGATTTGCTTTCTGTTATAGAGATAATAGCAAGGGAAGTCTAGCTGTGAGATGGCACATTCAAATTACAGTCCTCTGTCTAGTTCAGCAGTCAAATGTACATTGTAGCAGTCATCTATATATAATCACTTCACCAGCCATACACTTGAAACTGAACTTCGGCCCCTAAACTTTATTCTTAGTAACATACTAAATGGTCCAGTCAAGGGCCTTAAATCTCCCTCTAAATGGCTCTCAAAGAAGGAGGAAAACAAAGCAGTTTGCATTCACTCCCGGAAAAGCTTGAGAGTTTGTTTTTTTTTTTTTCCCCCCCGCTAAAATGGCTTTTGATGTGACCAGCTGTGAGGCAAAAATAAAATGGAGCTTCCTGGGGCGCCAACAGGTGCCTGCGACTCTTCATCCCCTGGAAATATCGCCGCAGAGGATGTCAGGAAGTTCAGGAAAGATTGATCTTAGTCAATCAGAATCATACGGTGCTTGGGTCCATGGTATGGGGGAGGATGTGGAGGGGGTTTGTGTGTGTGTTGGGGGGGCAGAGGGGGACGTTATGGTGCAGTGAAATCTGGCAGGTCTGGAGGAACAAGAGAGACTCATTTCATTTCATTCATTCAGTCGTTTTTACTGAGCACTTACTGTGTGCAGAGCACTGTACTAAGCACTTGGAAAGTACATTTCGGCAATGGATAGAGACAGTCCCTACTCAACAACGAACTCACAGTCTCGAAGGGGGCACTCCCCATGGCCCCGGGCTGACAACTCTCAACACCCCAGACTAGGATCTGAAAGAGCCCTTTCACTTCCTACTCAGGCTCAGGGACCAAGGATGCCAACATTTCTTCCCAGCCATCTTTTTTTTTGTGGTATTTTTAAGAGCCAGACCCTATGTGCCAAGCTCTGTACTAAGCACTGGGATAGATACATGCTAATCAGATTGGGCACAGTCCGTGTCCCAGAAGGGGCTCCGAAAGACAAAGTAACTGAGGCACAGAGAAGCTAAGTAACTTGGCCAAGTTCACACAGCGATCAGTCAATCGTATTTATTGAGTGCTTGCTGTGTGCAGAGCACTGTTCTAAACACTTGGTAGAGTACAATATAATTCTGCCCACAACAAGCTTACGGTCTAAAGGGGGAGACAGACATTAATATAAATAAATAAATATAATATAAATAAGGATATGTATTTAAGTGCTGTGGAGCTGGGAGCAGGGATGAATAAAGGGAGCAAGTCGAGGTGATGCAGAGGAGAGTGGGGGAAGAGGAAAAGAGGGTTTAGTCAGGGAAGGCCTCTTGGAGGAGATGAGCCTTCAATAAGCCTTTGAAGGTGGTGAGAGTAACTGTCTGTCAGATATGAGGAGTGAGGGAATTCCAGGCCAGAGGCAGGATTTGGGCTGGAGCAGACAGGTGGCAGAGCCAGGATTAGAACCCAGGTCCTTCTGACACCCAGGCCCATGTTCTATCCACTAGGCCAATCTTCGAGGGAGAGTCCACGTTCTCTCCCTGCCTTTCCTCTCTCTTTTACATCGGCTGAACCACTCACAAATGTATGTCTGGCCCACAGACTCAGAGTTTTAAAGAAATTAGTCAGCGCACCAAAGAAGAACCAGGCAATGGGCCAAATGAGAATCAGGCTCTGGACTCAAAGGATTTAAAATGCTCCTTCTCTCCTTTCCATCCCTTTTGGGTTGGGATTTTCCCAGATACCAGTGCCTAGGGAGAGGGGAAGGTGGCAGATTCTGAGGGCAGCGGGTATTTTTCTCCTCTTAGTTTAGATGAGATGTAGAAGGAGGGAGTAATGGTGGAATGTCTACACTCTGGGGACTCACTTGAGTTTACATTTTCCTCCTCTAGTCTTCTTTTCTTTAGCCCCTTTCCATGCCCACATTGGAAGTGGAGGCTGTCTATGCTCAAACACACTGAGCACAGGAAATCAGGAAATCAGGAAACTGGAAGATGTGATTCATGACCACAGCATGGCATTACTGGGGCTAGAGAAATTCCTGTTATTTCCCAGAGTCCTTAACTACCCTTCCAAGGTTTTGTGTTAAAGCAGGGTAATGGGATAAAACCATTTTGAAACAACTGAGAAGTTCCTCCTTCAACTCTCGACTGCCTTCGACCCTGGAGTCCCCGTCCTTCCCTTGGGAACGCTAGCTAAACTTGGCTCTTCTGACACAGTTGTCTCTCGATTCTTTTCTTGTCACACAGGCCAATCTCTCTCAGCCTTTTTCACCAGCTCTTTCCCTGCCTCCCAAACCTTAAATATGAGTGTCCCACAAGGTTCTTGTGTTTTAGGGATCCGCTTTTCTTCTGAATTTACTCTCACTCCCTTGGGATCCTATTTTAATCCATGGCTTCAGCTTCCAAATCTATACAGATGACTCCCTAATCTATTTTGCTAGCCCTGACCTCTCTCCTCTACAATCTTACATTTTCTCTGGACTCCAGGACATCTCTATATACCTGTCCTGGCAGCACCTCTAGCTCAATGTGTCCAAAGCAAAACTGTCATCTTCCCACCCAAATATTCTTCTTCTGTAGTTACTCGTTCCAGGTCACACAGCAAGCAAGCGGCAAAGCCGGGACTGGAATCCAGGGCACCGGACTCCCGGTCTCCCCATGTAGTCTGTTCTTAAAACACTTCAGAGATGGTGATTCCATAAATTCCATCTGGATTACTGAGCCGGTTGTACTGTGAAGATGGGCCCAGGAAAGTGGATATGTTTAGAGCTGCAAGGTGTTTTAGAAGGATAATTCAGTTGAAAAATTGCCTTATGACCCTCACCCCAGTTATACCCCAGATCTCCAACCAGTGACTGAGAAAGAGAATGGGGGGGGGGGGGAGGAAGAATTTTTTGTTTTCATCACCTTTTTTTATAGTATTTGTTTTTTCAATTTTTTAAAAAGATTTACATATAATTATTTTTTATAGTATTTGTTAAGTGTTTACTATGTTCCAGGCACTGTACTGAGGGAAGCAGCGTGGCTCAGTGGAAAGAGCTTGGGCTTGAGAGTCAGAGGTCATGGGTTCGAATCCCAGCTCTGCCACTTGTCGGCTGTGTGACTGGGGGCAAGTCACTTCACTTCTCTGGGCCTCAGTTCCCTCATCTGTAAAATGGGGGTGAAGACTGTGAGCCTCATGTGGGACAAACTGATTGCCCTGTATCTCCCCCCAGTGCTTAGTGCTTTGCACACAGTAAGCGCTTAACAAATACCGACATTATTATTAATATTATTACTAAGTTCCGGGGTAGATACAAGCTATTCAGGTTGGACACAGTCCACGTCACACATGGGGCTCGCAGCCGTAAACCCCATTTTATAGATGAGGTAACTGAGGTACAGGGAAATTAAGTGATTTGCCCAAGGTGACACAGCAGACGAGTGGCAGAGCCGGAATTGGGACCCAGGTCCTTCTGACTCCCAGGCCCGTGCTCTATCAGCTAGGCCATGCTGCTTCTTCTGCCTAACTTGGTGGCCTGCAAAGGGGAAGATGCAAATGAAGACTTGAGATTTGGGACTATGGCTAGCACCGGCACCATGGCTGTCCTTAACTACAGGTAAACAATTTTCTTTCGACGGATGATAGACTTAAGAAAGGGCTGGAATTCAGGACACCAAGTTCCCATTAACAACTCTCTCCAGGTCAATAAATTAGCTGTGAGTCTCAATTTTCCCAGCTATATACCACGAATAATCATCCCTGACATAGGATGCATCATTGTGGGCACAGCCCTGAGAGAGACACAGACGAAAGGGGTTGTCTTATTATTTTAAGTGGTTCAAACTTGTGTTTGTCTTTCCGTTAAGCTACTGGGTAACACCGAGAACTGAAAACAAGGAAATGTTACACTTAAACTCTTCCCTGACTCTTCTGAACAGATCTGTAAATTGATTTACCGACTTCATGTGGCTCAGAGTAAATACTTCCCGACATTGCCCAGGGGGCTAGCCATCCCTCTTCCCCCCTCCCCTCAGTATACTTATTCTTCATAATCATTGCCCCCCCCCAAAATAATCTTTAAATATCCCATCTACTTTATAATACAACAAGATTCTCTGCTTAAATAGACATCATTTGGCTGGCCATATTATTTTAGTTGAAAACCAGGCCCCATTCAAGCTTGTTCACCTTCTCCTTTTCTCTCAATTATTGAGAGAGCAAAGGAAGCTTGGGGCTAAAATCTCCCAGTTTCCTGTGATGCCTGAACTAAAGTCCCAGAATGCCATAGGAGCAAAATTGAGCATGTACTGAGCATGTTCTGGACTGGAAGTGGAATCTTGAGCATTGAAATTACTAAAAGCATTTATAAACTGGTGGAAGGGGTAAGCTTACTAAACAATCCCTGGATTACTACAGGGATTATATATTATTACTATACTACAGAAACCCCAGGCTGCAGAAACCCATTGGTGCATGTGGTCAACCTGCCTTTAGGCTGCTCGGTGGAAGTGCTGGCTCTCTGGATCCTGCAGTTGGGGATAGAAGAATCCCCATGGGGAGGAGAGGAAGAATATTTTTTTATAGCATTTCTAAGCGCTTACTATGTGCCAGGCCTTGTATTAAGCACTGGGGTAGAAACAAGGTAATCAGGTTGGACACAGTCCATGTCCCACCCACGTGGGGCTCACAGTCTTAATCCCCATTTTACAGATGAGGTACCTGAAGCACAGAAAAGTGGAGTGACTTGCCCGAAGTCACGCAGCAGACAAGTGATGGAGCCAGGATTGGAAACCAGATCCTTCTGACTCCCAGGCCTGGGCTCTATCCACTAAGCCGTGCTGCTTCTCATCTTTTCCATTGTTCTCCAGTGCACCTGTTAGGTAACCAAGTGTGGGTTCAGAAGAGCTGCCTCCAGAAAGGGATAATGGCAAAATGTGATCATCTCAGACCCTCACTTGGGAAATCCAAATGGGAAACAAGTGATTACGAATTGTAATTAATCATTTGATTCAGACAACTAGTCTGACAGCAACCAACGCCTTAATGCAATTGTTTCACAGGATTTGCCTTATTATAAGCCTCATAACTTAAGTCTTACTTTATATGCACTAATTAGATAATTAGCTCTATGAAGATGTTGCCTCTTTTCAAAATGTGATTCAGGCAAGATGAAAGATGTCTGTAAAGTAAAGGTTTGCTCCTTTACTTTGTTCTCCCAATTTGGTTTGATGATAGGGACGGACCTAGACCTTGTGAAGCAAATTCTTTTTGGTATGGAAAGGTTCCCGTATGGGAGGTAGGGAATATCCAGTTTGGAGACACTCGTGGCTGTGATTTGCCTCGGGTAGCCTGACTCCTCTGAGTTCCTGTCCTGAACGGTGACCAGCATTGTTCTAAGCTCTGGGGTAGATAAAAGCTAATCAGGTTGGACACGGTCCCTGTCCCACATGGGGGTCACAGTCTTAATCCCCATTTTGGTGAAGCAGCGTGGCCTCGTGGAAAGAGCACGAGCCTGGGAGTCAGAGGACCTGTGTTCTAATTCTAACTCTGCCACGAGTCTGCTGCGTGACCTTGATACTTCTCTTCTCCGGTCCTCAGTTGCCTCATCCGTAAAACGGAGATTAAGACTGCGAGTCCTATTTGGTTAGGAGCTGTGTCCAACCTGATTATCTTGCACCTACCC
Source organism: Ornithorhynchus anatinus (assembly GCF_004115215.2). Classification (NCBI taxonomy): domain Eukaryota; kingdom Metazoa; phylum Chordata; class Mammalia; order Monotremata; family Ornithorhynchidae; genus Ornithorhynchus; species Ornithorhynchus anatinus. The sequence continues at coordinate 63,524,375 of NC_041730.1, read as the reverse complement.
TGGAGTTTAGAACAGTACCTGGCACATAGTAAGAGCTTAACAAATACCATTTTAAAAAAGCACAAAAGGAATCAAAGATGTGATCCCAGACCTCAAGGGGCTTAATTTTCAACGAGGGAAACAGTAACAATGATCATCATCACCGCCGTCGTCATCATCGTCATCATGGCATTTGTTAAGTCCTTACTGTGGGTCAAGCACTGGGCTAAGCGCTGGAGTAGATACAAGTTAATCGGATCAGACACAGTCCCTGTCCCACACAGAGCTCACAGTCTAAGTAGACATAAATTGCCGACTATGTATTCATGAGTGAGAGAATAAATATAAATGCTCATCCTCTAGACTGTAAACTCACTGTGAGCGGGGAATGTATCTATTTGTTGTTCTACTGTACTCTCCCAAGTGCTTAGTGCAGTGCTTTACACACAGCAAGTGCTCAATAAATACGATTGACTGAATGAATCTCGAGTGAGTGTAAAAACAACAAATAAACATCCCTCCCTGAGGGTTGAGGTGACTAAGTGGCTTGGTCAGAGAGGTGGAGGGTTAATCGGGCAAGGGCTCCTGAGGAGATGACTTCTTAGCAGGGCTGTGAAAGGAGGAGAGGGGTGTGGTTTGGTAAGATTTTGAAGTAACACATTTCAGGCAGGGGGACAGGGACGAGCAATGGATTGAAAGTTGGACAGTTGAGAGCAGAGGATGGTTATGAGACTTGCTTGGGAGAAGCAAAGAGAGTGAGCTGGGATGTGCAGACACCCCGAAGACACATCCCTCCAAGAGGCCTTCCTTGATTAAGTCCTCATTTCCTCTTCTCCCTTGAATTTCTCCCTTTATTATTCACCCTTCTCTCAGCTCTGCAGCACTTAAATCCGTAATTATTTATGTTAATGTCCGTCTCCCCCTCAAAACTACGAGCTCATTGTAGGTGGGGGACAGGTCTACCAACTCTTTTACTTTGTACTCTCCCAAGAGTTTAGTGCAGTGTTCTGCGCACAGTAAGTGTTCGATAAATACCATTTATTGACTGCAGGAGAAGACAGGGGATAGGTAGGAGGGAGGTAACGGAGTGCCTTGAAGCCAAAGGTTAGGAGTCTTTGTTTTCTCTGAGGAACAGCAGGGAGCCACTGAAGACTTTTGATGAGGGGCAGGGTGTGCTCCAATGGGCAGATATATTTGTCCAGATAGCAGAGCACTCTCCTTGGAGGTTGAAAAACAGCCAGACCATGTGGAATCCTCAAGAATCCTCTATCTGGATTGGGGCTGGGATACTAAGAGGCCTTTGCCCGGTAAGGGGATCCTGGTGAACAGGGCGTACCTTTTTATGGTATATGTTAAGGGCTTGCTATGTGTCAAGCACTGTTCTAAGTTCTAGGGTTGATACAAGTTAATCGGGGTGGACACAGTCTGTGTTCCACGTAGGGCTCACAGCCTTAATCCCCATTAGGGAAAAGCAATATGGCCTAGTGGAAAGAGCACGGGCCTGGGAGTCAGAGGCCCAGTTGCTTGCTGTGTGACCTTGGGCAAATCATTTAACTTCTCTGGGCCTCAGTTCTCTCAACTGTAAAATGGGGGTTGAATACCTTTTCTCCCTCCTACTTAGACTGTGAACCCCACATGGGACAGGAACTGTGTCTGATGTAATTAACTTGTACCTACCCAGAGCTTAATAATAACCGTGGTATTTGTTAAGCACTTACTATATGTCAGGCACTGTACTAAGTGCTGGAGTGGATACAAGCAAATCCGGTTGGACACAGTCCCTTTCCCACGATGGGCACACTGTCTCAACCCCTATTTCACAGATGAGGCAAACTGAGACACAGAGAAGTTACGTAACTTGCCCAAGCCCACACAGCAGACACGCGGAGTCGGGATTAGAACCCCTGACCTTCTGACTCCCAGGCCCATGCTCTATCCACTTAGTGGCCGACACACATGAGCGCTTACTAGATACTATATTAAAAAAATTACAGATGGGGTAAGTGAGTCACCGAGAAGTTAAGTGACTTGTCCAAGGTCAGTGACTTGCAGGTGCAGGAAGGTAGAATCTCAGGCCCCACGATGGTGGACCAAGGAGTGGGAAAGTTCAGTAGCCATGCTTCCTATAGTCACAAGGGCCCTCCATCTCTGGCCTTTCCTGATCACGTGCTGCTCCTAGGGCCCTGCCGCACCACCCAGACCTTTCACGCGTCTCGCGTTGCCCTACTGGGTCAGAGTCCTATTCGTGGCTTTTACTGCAGCTCATCTTTGACGGTTTTAAGGATTTCTCTAAGATTGCATAATAGCCCTTCACTTTCCTCTCCGGGGGTTCTGTTGTCTGAAATTCATTTCTCTTTTCAGCCTATTTTATTCAATGCTTCTCCGTGGCTTTCGAAGAGCCTCTGATGTGGAAACTTACCAGATGCTTTGGGAAAATCTAAATATGCGAGAATGATAGAACGGCAACCGTCAGCATGTCAGTGGCTGCCTTGTCAGTTAAATCTAAAGTCCTGAGCTGCCACTGTGCGTGGGGTACTGTGTTAGGCAAAACTCAGCACAGTCGGCTTCAGGGATCTACACCTTCAGGCCCCAACTTACCTTCTGGCTCCCTTCACCCACTATTCCCCAACCCTCTGCCTTCACTCCTCCCAAGCCAAAATTCTAGCTATATCTCGCCCTCAACACCCTGACCCCCTGTTCCCTCTCTCCCGTTGTTCCCCAAGTTTGGAAGCCCCTCTCTCTCCACATCTAAAAGATGACAGCTCCCCCCCACATTCAAATACCTCCTCGATTAGACTGTAAGCCCATCAAAGGGCAGGGACTGTCTCTATCTGTTACCGATTTGTGCATTCCAAACGCTTAGTACAGTGCTCTGCACATAGTAAGCGCTCAACAAATACTATTGAATGAACCTCCTAAAATCCTACCTCCTCCTGTAAGCCTTCCCTGGTTAATTTCCCAGCACCCTGAGCCTTACCATCCCTTCAACCAGCTTTAACATTTATAGATTTGTGCACTCCCTCCTTAGCACTCACGTATATACGTTTAACTCATTTATTTTGAGCACTATAATATTTTTATGTTGTCTTTCCATTTAGAGTGTAAGCTTCTTGCGGGCAGGGAGCATGTCACTTCTTGATTCTTACCTTTCCCAGTGCCTATTACAGTACAGTAAAGATTACTGTTCCTGCTGCTACTCCACTGTAGGGAACGTCAGAGAAGTAGCGTGACGTATTCCCCGCCATTATGGGAATAGTCTCCCAGGAGGAAATGAAAAATCAAATCAAATCAAATATGGCTTAATGGAAAGAGTGTGGGACTGGGTCTAATCCTGGCTCCACTACTTATCTGCTGCGTGACTTCGGGCAGATGGCTTCAACTTTCTGGGCCTCAGTTTCTTCATCTGTAAAATGGGGATAAAATGTCTGTTCTCCCTTCCCCTTAGACTGGGAACCCTCGTGTGAACAGTGACTCTGTCCGGTCTGATTATCTTACATCTACCCCAGCGCTTTGCCCATTGTCTGGCACCTACTAAATATGCTTAATAATTATTATCCTTATTATAATCTTGCCTGCTTCACATAGTGTTTAATTTGGCATTGTTATTATTATCATTAATAATAATGATACCGCAGCATAATTACACACCAAAACACTGTGCCGAGCACTGGGGTAGATATGGGGGAGGGAAATGACTTGTGCAACATTACTCACAATAGCCAGATAGCTGCAGAGTTGCGATTACCACCCAGGTCTCATGACTCAGTCCCAGGACCTTTCCATGTTAAATGAAGTTTTTTTTTACTCCTTCGGGATGAATGGAGTGATAGGCACTTGGAAGACACTTTTTCCAAGTCTGCATCAGTGAGAGCCCTTGACTAATTTCCATCTTGATATCCCCAGGAGCCCCCTGATAGAGGAGAAAGTTGGATTTTGTCTCCTGTCCTGCTTCAGACTCTATGGCCTATGTATCTTTCGCTTTCTGAGGCTGTTTGCTGACTAACTCCCGAGCGCCTTTTGAAATACAACTCTTGGCTTCTACCGCTGTTCATCCCCTTCCAGCTTCAGTGAAGACAGTAAGAAAATAGCTGTTTAACCAATATGTGGGGGTTCTCATTCCCAGCCTCCACACTACAGTTGTCATTTCCCAACAGGCCATTTACATTTGTCAATCGCAAATAGAGTTCAAGACCTCCTTTATAGTTCATCAGACCAATCTCCCCAATTTGCTGTTTCTGAAATCTCTCCCACTCCCTTTTGCTGCCCTATTTTTAACTTGCTCCTGGTTGTTTCTAGCTCTCTCCCGATCTTCCTTCTTACCAGGGTGTTTTGTATTCTGAAAAGTCTTTAGTTCCGTGCTTGTGCTACAGTTTTTTCCTGTACATTCCTACTTCCCCACATTGGCCTCTGTAGCCCATTTTAGATCTTAAGCAAAATGAATCTCAACTGCAAGGTCCCTCCAACTGTTTCATATTTCCCACTTTCACGAAGTTGGTTTTCCCTTGTGTTTGAAAATTCCAGGCCTCAGGGTATTCTTGCATTCCCTCAAAATCTGCTTCTCTCTGAGTCTGAAATGTTTGCTCCTTCTCTGTGACTAGTCCACATCTAACACTCCACGTCAGCCTCCTGCAGTTGTCACTTCTGGACAAGTATTTAATAATAATGGTCTTTGTTAAGCGCTTACTATGTGCCAGGCACTGTTCTAAGTGCTGGGATAGATACAAGGTAATCAGGTTGCACACAGTCCTTGTCCCACATGAGACTGACACTCTTAATCCCCATTTTATAGATGAGGTAACTGAGGCATAGAGAAGTTAAGTGACTTGCCCAAGGTCACACAGCAGACAAATGGCAGAGCGGGGATTAGAACCCACAACCTCTGACCCCCAAGCCCGTGTTCTTTGCCACTAGACCGTGTGCTTCTCCTAAGTATTTCTACCGAGTTTCTTCTTGCCCTGTCTTTTCCTTTTCCCCCCTCCCCTCTCCCATTCCGTGCCCCTCATTCTTTGAGAATAGAACCACGGGGCAGGGGTTAGGGAGAGAGGAGATGAATCGATTGGCCAATAAATCAATCAGTCATATTTACTGAGTGCTTACTGGGTGCAGAACACTGTATTAAATGCTTGGAAGAGTACAATTACAGCAGAGTTGGTAGCCACGTTGCCCACTCAGCAGGAGCTTACTTTCTCGGAGTTGGAGGCCTATTCCCACAGGAAGTATGAGGTTGTTTTCTTTCTTTAAGCAACTCTCCTAGTGATAGAAGATTGGTGATCTGAGATGAGTGATAGGAGATTAGGTCTCCCGAGAGGAGCCAAGGGTGAGAAATAAAAATAAAGCCCTGTGAAATAAGAAGAGCATATCTTCCTTCCAGACCTGGCTGCCAGCTCTATCTTGACATGTAAATCAGCACCCCACAGAGGGGACCCCTCAGAGGTATTGCCACCATGGCAACTCAGACCACCCTTGGATGTGAATTCCAGCTTCAGGGTCAAGTGGAGACCCAGTGACCACCCCCCACCCCAGGATGTTGGCCCATTTCTTCCTAGATTTTTAATTTGCCATTTTTCACGCTTTGCTCATTCAGGTGAAAAGATCTGGCCCCCCAACATTCCCATTGGCTGCTGGATCCAAACCCTAGGAGAGCTAGGCTTGGAGATAGCAGCCCCCACCCCCCCACCAATCTCCTCCCCAAACTGATCGAGATCCCAGAAGCCTCTGAAGCCTCTCTTATCTGTAATATTTCCTGATTCCTTTTTCACAAACTACCCTAGAGGTGTAGCACAACATCCAGGAATCCTCTAATGCCATTATTCTGAACTTCTTCACAGTCTCTCCGTTCTGGGTCAGGTAATTTGTCTCTGCAGATTCTCTGTCTTCCCTCTCCACTTTGATGAAAACGCCTTCTGCTCCTTCTCCCCCCAAGCCCTCCACCTCCTCTCCCTACTCATCCCCTTCCTCTTTCTTCTTCCCCTTCTCCTCTTCTTTCTCCTTTTCCTACTGCTTCAAGTTTTCTATCCCTTTGGTAAACTTCACATCCTGGTGTTTTAAATCTCCAGTCTTTCCTGAATCGGCTGGGTCTCTGATTCCAATAATATCATACTTTCCCTTGAAAACATATAATTCCATTTTCAGCAGTCTTCCATTACTTGCGGAGGATGCCTTATATAATCATTCCCCCCTCCCCTCTGATGCTCCCCTTCCCTTCCCCCTGGCAATCTGGTAAACATGCCAGCCTGGAATTTAGGGAAGGGTTCCCTCAGAACGTCAGCCTCCCACCCCCCTCTCCTCTTGCTCCATCACCACTGTTAATGAGCCAAGAATCTTACAGATTTCCTGCTGACTGTTTGCCACCAGGTGAGCAAGGGAAACCCACACTTCAGCAGCTTTAGCTGTGGAATAATTTTCATCTCGTTTCTGGTTAGCATATTTATTTTCCTCCCCATGCTCTGCTTCGGCGACAGCCCCAATCCTGGGGCTTTAATTAGCACTCTTATTATCTTAAGAGGGTCTGCGTTCTCTCTCTCCCATTCTCGCTTTCTCTTTCCCCCTCACTCTCTCTCTCCTCCCCATACTCTCCCCCCCGTCCACACTCTCCCCCCCGTCCACACTCTCTCTTTCCTATCGCTCTCTTTTCTTTCTCCCCCTCACTCCTCTTTTTCTGTCTTATTAAAATAGAATTCAGCTAGCTCAGTTTCTTACAATATCTTCCTGCTCTCTACCCCGACCTTTCAGTCTGACTTGCTGGTCATCCCTTGGGCTGGAAGTGAAGAGAGAGAGAGAGAGAGAACAAGGGTGTCATTTCTTTTGTGTCTGGCATCAACTTATTTTATTCCCTTGGGAGGAAGACGCATCCATATGTGTGAGGGAGAGTGGGTTGTTTCCTTTTTGTAAATTATTTCCACTTTTCCCAAAATCAGTTGCTTAAGGCATCAAATGTTGATATTTGCAGTTTTTCCTTTTGTCTGAAAACATGAAAAGATGAAAGACAATCACCTCGTGGATCCATCTTTGAAGGGTCTTTTGTTTCTGAAGGAGAGTAAGAGGTAAAAGAAAGTATTTCCTTCTGCCGAAAGAGGAGAAACGAGAGAGGAAAAATAAGCGGTTGAAAAATAATTTTGACATTATTAAGCATCCTTGGGAGGGAGCATTCCTGTTGAGACAGATCTTCAGAGTGGTTCCAGATCCATTTATAAATATGTTTCCAGTTTTAAGCACCATTGCTATTTTTTTGAAAACAAAGGTCAGAATTTAATTATATTAAGGCAATCTGGGTGTGTGTGTGGATGATTATATAATACCCACACCCTCATGGAAGCTTAAGGACCTTTGGCTGTGCTCTGTGCCGAGCGAGGCATGTCAGGTGCGCAGCCTGACTACACACTGCTCACACGCCCTGCCATGTCTCATTGCTTTTTATGTCATTCCTTTTTTGATTCCAAGAGCAGACCACACGTGAAAAAATCTCAAACACTTTGCAGCTGAAGAAAATAATCATTTAATTTCCAAGTCAGCAGAGATCATTGCTTGGGGGATCACAGCCTCCTAGGGCTAGAAGAGATCAATCAGTCAATCGATCAATCAATCAGTGGTATTTACTGAGCACTTACTCTGTGCAGAGCAGTATACTAAGCTCTTGGAGGAGTACAATACAACATTCCCTGCCCACAACGAGATTGTGAGAGGTCATCTCGTCCCACCCCCTGCCTCCATCCAGGAACACAGCCGAATCAACCCACACAGAGATTCTCGTCTCTTCTTTTCTTAGAAGATTTCCGGCAAAAGAGATTCCTCAATATCTCCCAGTCATTTGCTTCAGTGTCTAAAAACTGTTCCGTGAGGAAAATCTTCCTTGGTTTTAACCAGTCTCTCCTCCTGTGCCTTATGCACTTAAGACAGTGTTCTAAACACAATTAGTGCTCGATGGAGACTACTGATCGATTGATTGATTATGCTCTCATTCAGTCTTCAGTGAAAGAAAAAAGACAGGCGCTCCCCCCCATTTCTGAACAATAGCCCTTCAAAGTTGAAGACATATAAAACCATCTCTAGGCTATCTTTTTTCTTTTCAGCTTTCCACAGAGATCTCATTTTCCAAGCTTTTCTTCATCTTGGTGGCTCTTCCTTAACATCATCCTTAGATGTTCTCCCGTATTTGGGGCACCCCAAAACTGGAGAAGAAAGAGTCAAACCAATGCTGAGTAGAGGAGGGTGTCCCCGATCTTTCTTCCAGACAGTGACCTTGGTTCCTGCCAGTTTTGTACAGGAATAGCTCAGGAGCCATTATCGTGTGCTTACTCCGTACAGAGCATTTTACGAAGGGCTTTGATAGCCTTAGTGTTGCATGGCAGCATCCTGGGCAACTTGCTAGCCACAACTAACGCTAGGTCTTTTTCTTCCGAACATGCAGACAATTCGTTCTTCCCTCTCTTGCCTTCATTTCTCCATGATAGTCCCTACTGAGTGATGCCGTTTACTTCCGACCAATTTACCAAGAGTGTAGTGAATTGCCGTCCTATCCTGTAAGTTGCTGGTCCCTCGAGTGGGATCCCAATCCCCAGGCACCCACTCTCGGCCAGTAACACACCCCCTCCCCAGAGTCGGGTGGCCTTGACCGTACTTTTCGGCTCAAAGAGAAGTTTGGCGATTGGGTGAGGCCCCAAAGCCTTGCCTCCGAGGTCGTCTCTGTCCCTCCCTTACGGTCCAGCTGTCCCCCCCTTCGGTCACAGCAGGGGAAGGGATAAGTTGAGCAGGATTTTATCTCTTATTTTATTCCCTAGGACCCCGTCCTCCTCTAACCGATCAATCAATCATATTTATTGAGCACTCACTGTGTGCAGAGTACTATGCTACGTGCTTGGGAGAGTACGATGTAACAGGCACTTTCCCTGCCCACCTCTTAGTGTCTGCAGATTGATTTGGTATTATATGTAGCGGTAGTTCCCGGGCTGATGACACCCCTCCCCACAGACACACACACACACAAACCCACAAACACACAGAGAGAATTGTAATTTCCTGGTGTCGAGTCAGTCCCCCTTTTTTAAAGCAGGTATTACGCTGGCTCACTTCAGGTTCTCAGACACTTCTCCCTTCTCGGACAGAACCTCAAAAGTGTCAGCTGGTGACCTCTACTGATGCGCTCAGTAGACTGGGAAACAAGCAGCCTGGCGGTGCAGAGATTTGGATTCTCCAGAGAGGTCTGGTCCGGTTCAAATGGGAACGAAAACCCAACTTGCTCCTTTTAAGAGCATTCTCTCCTTCTCACTCACTTCTCTCCCCCGACCAAAGGAGTGGGCCAGGAAATCTGTTCTCAAATCTCTACACTCATGGGAACTTGCAGGCTCTTGAGGGGGGCATTTCTCTTGCAATTTTTTTCCGCAGTCTAATGGCCCATCTCCTCCTCTTTAGAGACAGGCCATTGCTGCTCAGTAGCTCGTTCAGATCCCGCTCGTTGTTTTAGCAGACTGTTTTTCCAATGGGTTGGGGGGTGGGGAGGAGAGATGCGAGGATGAAATTCAATATTCCCAAATAGATCATCACACCCACCCAACCCCCACTTCCTCCACGCCCACACAAAAGCACCAAATAAAGCCCAGGCATTTGTTCGTCCACAATTATGGAAGCCGTCAGCAAGCAACGCAGTCCCCTTATTAAAAGAATATGATGTCTAACTAAAATAGAAACCTGAGATAACAGTTTTTGATGTTTTAATGACTGGGTTCATTAGACAGACTTTCCACTTAAAGTGTCCGTCTAGCAATTAAGACTAAAAAAATCATAAATGATGGCCACACCTTCTGTGGCTTAATGGTTACTCTGAAGGCTGATCTTATTATTGCCGTGATACAGTCTGGGATAAAAAAGAATTTAAGATACTCTCCCAAGATTTATTTGCCCATTAGCAAGCTGGAGGAGGAAGGTTAAGAGTACTCTTAAGGTCAAAACTGGAAAGAGTTTTGTGAATAATAAGGTGCCTGAAATTTTCCATAGGCTGAGATATAGGCTTGCAATTTCTCCTTTCCAGCAGGCTTTTAGCTTTCTCCTGTCATTCCAAACGATGGTAGTGGGATGGGGGTGGGAGGGAGTGTGAGATGAACTGTTACCTCGAGAAATAGGAGCTGTTTCTGTCATTCATTATGCACTGCCCAAAGTGAGCCACGAAACCTGCTAATTCAATGTGAATGACTTCAAATTTCAGCTCTGCTGACATTTGAAAACAACAAACAGAGAAAATGGGGGGAGGAAAATTATTCGGGAGAAAAATCCCCGAAAGAAAATTTGGTCTATTCAGGTTTCTACCCTTCGCCACGTGAAGCTTTCAACTCAGCAGGTTAAAAAACCAATGCATAATGTTTAAGATGAAGTGGTAAATTTTAAAAAAAATAACATTCACCCTTTTATCGCCCTTGTCTCTGGTGATGAATGATATTTGTACAACTTTTATGTTGTTAACTAGGGTATTATCCATATGTGTTGGTTCCCCAAAGGCTGTTTCTTCAAACCTAGATCTTTGTGCTGATAACCATTTACATTTAACAGAAAGGTAGAAAAATACCATCCCTGGTTCTGTCAGGGTTTTTTTTAGTGGTATTTGATAAGCACTTACCACGTGTCAAACACTGTTCTAAGCGCTGGGGAAGGTACAAGCCCATTAGGTCGGACACAGTCCCTGTCCCTCATGGGGCCGACAGTCTAGGTAGGAGGGAGAACAAGTATTGAATCCCCATTTTACAGTTGAGGAAACTGAGGCACAGAGAAGTTAAGAAATTTACCCAAGGACACACAGCAAACAATTGGCAGAGTTGATTTTAGAACCCGGGTCCTCTGAATCCCAGGCCTGTGCTCTTTCCAATGGGCCACGCTGCTGCCAGCGAAGGAAGACCTGGGGAAAAGCAATGGAGACTCTCATGAACTCATTTTTAATGTATTATTTTGTGGGTTTGAAATGCTTAACTTCCTTAACTTGCGTAATCCTCTAGCTGTAATTCCTAATGACCATAACCGATGAGGGCAGTAAAAATAGAAGACATCCCACAACACCCTCATCCCCCCAGCCTCTCTTTGTGTTTTGTAAAGCCAATAAAAATTACCCTAATTATATGCCTATAATGCATGCATTGTACAAGAAGGTAAAGCGTTTGAGGCTCCCTGCAGCCTTTGTCCAAGTTGGTCGGTTGTTGATTTTAAGCAAAGGCTGTGACTTAATTGCTAGCCAACTTAAAGGGAGTCTCTTACAATTAGAAGTTACAGAAAAGAGAGATTTTGGAAGCCACCCGAAGGGGTGTTTGAGGGATGTGCCCTTTGCTAAGTATGATTTGGGGGACATAAAAAAACATGTCTTCCCCTGCTTTAAGAAGCCCCTTCTGGTGGCAGAGCATTACTGAGCATTAACATAACATTTTTTAATTGTAATTGTTAAGTGCTTACTAGTCAGGTACTGTACTAAGCGCTGGAGTAGATACAAGATCATCAGGTTGGACGCAGTCCCTGTCCCTCATGGGGCTCACACTCTTAATCCCCATTTTACAGATGAGGTAACTGAGGCACAGAGAAGTTAAGTTCTTTCAGTCGTATTTATTGAGTACTCACTGTGTGCAGAACACTGACCTGAGTGCTTGGGAGAGTACAATATAACAAGAAGCAGACGCATTCCCTGCCCGCAACAAGCTTACAGTCTAGAGGTCTTACCCAACATCACCTAGCAGACAAGCGCTTCCTAATTAATTTGGGAGGTCCCATTCTCCCCAGGGCCTAAGGCTACCTCCTCCTTGGTTGTGCTTAGCGCTTAGAAGCCGCAGTGCATCCAATCAACCAATCAGTCGTATTTATTGAATGCAGAGCACTGTACGAAGTGCTTGGGAGAGTCCATTGCAACAGAATTAGCAGACGCATTCCCTGCCCATAATGAGCTTACAGTCTAGTCTAAAAAAGTAACCGATCCTCCCAAAGTGCCTGACTCACGATCAGGGAGTAAATTTAGGCAGTGAGAGAAAGGGCTCCAAATATTTTGCAGCCATTGCTTGTCTTTCCCGGCAATAACCTTATTTTGTCGAATGAGTGCGACTGTGCTCATTTTTCAGATAAGGTTACCAAGGTCAGAGAGGTTGAGGGATTTTGACCCATCAGAGAGTGAACGGAAATTAGAACCTGTCATTCAGCCTTTCCTTAAACTCTCCCAGCCTCCCTCTCCCTTCCCCGGCAATTGTTGTGCTGGTACTTAAGGAAAAGATTCCTTTTTATAGCACTTGTTAAGCTTTTACTATGTGCCGGGCACTGTACTAAGGGCTGGGGTAGAGACATGGTGTAGTGGATAGAGCGGGGGCCCGGGAGTCAGAAGGTGGTGGGTTCTATTCCCAGCTCTGCTACTTGTCTGCTGTGTGACTTTGGGCAAGTCACTTCACTTCTCTGTGCTTCAGTCACCTCATTTGTAAAATGGGGATTGAGACTGTGAGCCCCACACGGGACGGGGACTGTGTCCAACCTGATTTGCTTGTACCCTCCCCAGTGCTTAGTACTGTGCCTGGCACGTGGTAAGCGCTTAACAAGTACCACAGTTATTATTACTATTAATAATAATGTTGGTATTTGTTAAGCGTTTACCACGTGCCAAGCACTGTTCTAAGCGCTGGGGTAGATACAGGGTAGATACAGCCACGTGAGGCTCACAGTCTTAATCCCCATGCAAGTGACTCGTCCGCAGTCACACAGTTGACAAGTGGCCGAGCTGGGATTCAAACCCATGACCGCTGCCTCCCAAGCCCATGCTCTTTCCACTGAGCTAAGTAGGACGCAGTCCATGTGCGGCATGGGACTCACAGTCCTCTAGATGAGGTACAGAGAAGCGAAGTGATTTGTCCAGGGCTACAAAGAAAAGTGGCGGAGCTGGGATTAGAACTCAGATCCTATGGAGTTCTAGGCCTGGGCCCTATCCACTAGACCACACTGCTTCCAGCATCTTTCCCCTTTCCTCACAGAAGATCAAGGCTTCCATCCACACCTGGCAATGCAAGCCATTTGAACCGGAGACTCCAGAAGCAGGGTCTTTGCCTTTTGTCAGCCATTCCCTGACTTAAGCAGGCTAGCAGGTTCTCTTGAGACCAGTGAGAGGGGTATCTGGTCAAACCAAACTCTCTTCCCCCTAGGTCTCACTAGGCTGACCTGGTCCCCACCTTCCCGTCCCCCTTGTTAATCAATCGATCATATTTATTGAGTGCTTAACTCTCTGCGGGGCACCTTACTAAGCTCTTGCGAGAGTACAATATAACAGAGCTGGTAGACGTGTTCCCTGCCCATGAAAAGCTGTTATTGGTGCTTTCAAGTCCTGGCTATCATTTTTCAAAACAGATAGAATATTGTAGCACAAGAAGCAATTGCCCCAGTTTCATAAAATCTGCCATTTCCTTCTCCTTTAAATTCCCAGATCACACAATGTATCCACAGCAGAAAAGCCATGCCCTTCCCTTTACCGTTTCAGAATCTTCATAGAAAACTGCTTCATTTGTTCAGCTTAGCAGAACAACTTGCCGCCTTTCCTGAAGAAATCATATTCACTCTCTCTCTTTCTTCCCCAGAGTCTCACCCCAAAGTGTATACTGTTCTTTAAATGGAGAAAATATATTTGCAAAATTGGTGTTTTCTTCTTCGTATTTTTTTTCTTGGACTGCAAAATGCCTGGAAAACATTCACCTATCAGGGCCAGGATGACTCTCTATAAAGAGCAGTGGCATTAACGTGCCTGGATATCTATGTGCTGAATAAAGGTCAGTGATTAGAACAATGAAAGAACTATTGCATATTAAGCCCAAATTTTGAACTGCTGAAGTACGTGTTTCAAACCAAATTGCCTAGGTTTAGACTAGATTCGGCCTGGGGAGAAGTCAGCATTATAGAAGCCCAAAGTTCCTCAACCCCACAGCACTTACCTATACATCTTTAAATTACAAATTATTTATTTATGGCAACGTTGTCTCCCTCTCTGTTGTACTCTCTCAAGGTCTTAGTTCAGTGGTCTGCATATTATAAGCGCTCAACAAGTACCATTGATGATAATAACGATGACGGTTTGACATCAGGGAAGCAGCATGGGCTGGTGGATAGAGCAGAGGCCTGGGAGCCAGAGGACCCGGGTTCTAATCCCGGCTCTGCCACTTGTCTGTTGTGTGATCTTGGGTATGCCGCTTAACTTCTCTGCGCCTCACTTTCCTTATCTGTAAAATGGAGATTAAGACTGTGAACCCTATATGGGGAAGGGAGCGGGTCCAACCTGATTATCTTGTACCTCAGCACTTAACAAATACCATAAAAAGGTACCCTCAGGACCACTAAATCACTGAGAGCTCATTTCTGCCCCCATCCTGACAAATTTGCATTCCCTTGAACCCAACAGATAGTGAAGCCTCCTTCTGCTCCCTGACACCACCCCCCTGAAGATTTTCCACTCCACCGGAATGAACATCTCCTTTGTGAGGAGAATTGATTCCCTGGAGCTGGATATCCTCCCAAGTCCCCCTCCAAAAACACGATCTCCAGAGGCTTTCTTGCCTCTGATTCTGTGAGATCAATCCATCAATAGTAATTATCGAGTGGTTACTCCTGGCAGAGCACTTGGGAGAGTAGAATTTTTTAGGTTGAGAGCCCTCACAAGGGATGGAGACCGTGTCTAGTTCCCACCTGTGCATTCTTTCCCAGTGCTTAGTACAGTGCTGTGCACATATTAAGTACTTAGTAAATACTATTTTTACTACTACAAGGCCTTCCCTGATTAAGACCCCCTTTTCTAGTCTCCCACTCCTTTCTGCGTCACCCTGACCTGCTCCCTTTGTTATCCCCCCCCCCCCCCCCCCCCCCCGTCCCAGCCTCACAACACTTACCTACCTATCTGTAATTTATTTATTTATATTAATGTCTGTCTCCCCACCTCTAGACTGTAAACTCATCATGGGCAGGGAAATTATCTTTTACTGTTGTACTCTCCCAAGCTCTTTGTATAGAGCTCTGCACACAGTAAGAGCTCAATAAATATGACTGAATGAATGAACTACAATAGAGCTGGTAAACAAGAACCCTGCCCTCCACGATCTTACAGTCTAGCGAGGGAAGAAGACACTAAAATACCCATTAATTATCAGTCATTGGTGTTCACTGAGTGCTTACTATGTGCAGAACACTGTACTAAGCGCTTGGGAAAGTGTGATAGAACAGAGTTAGTAGACGAGTTCCCTGCCCACAACGAGTGAAATAAAGTATGGGTAGGGGAAGCAACCGAGTTTAAAGATATGGACAGATATGCTGTGGGACTGGGAGAGTGGTGAGGACTGAAGGGCCTTGGGGTGAGAGGGCAAGTGTATAGGTGACACAGTAAGGACAGGAAATAGGGTGGGCAGAAAAGAGAAGCCGTGTGGCTTAGTGGAAAGAGCACACGCCCGGGAGTCCGAAGTCATGGGTTCTAATCCCAGTTCTGCCACTCATCAGCTGTGTGACTTTGGGCAAGACACTTAACTTCTCTATGCCTCAGTAACCTCATCTGTAAAATGGGGATTAAGGCTATGAACCCCACGTGGGACAACCTGATTACCGCGTATCCAACCCAGTGCTTAGAACAATGCTTGGCAAGTAGTAAGTGCTTAACAAATATCATCATCATCATCATCATCAAAAGTGGGCATTCTCACTCTGGAAACCCTGTGGAAATTAAGAAATGGAGAGAGGCCAAACCAGGGCCAAGAAGCAGCATGGCTCAGTGGAAAGAGCCCGGGATTGGGAGTCAGAAGTCATGGGTTCGAATCCCGGCTCTGCCACTTGGCAGTTGTGTGACTGTGGGCAAGTCACTTCACTTCCTCTGTGCCTCAGTTACCTCATCTGTCAAATGGGGATTAACTGTGAGCCTCACGTGGGACAACCCGATTACCCTGTATCTACCCCAGTGCTTAGAACAGTGCTCGGCACATAGTAAGCGCTTAACAAATACCAACATTATTATTATTATTGTATGTTCAAGTCTGACAACTTCCCTGATGTCCCAGAAATATTACAAGATCCAAAAGAGAAGGGGATTGAGCCCTCCCAAATGATATCAGCCCTTCCAAATGATACTGTGTCATATGCAGTAGGTCAATTGTATTTATTGAGCGCTTCCTCTGTGCAGAGCACTGTACTAAGCGCTTGGGAGAGTCCAATATGGCAATATAACAGACACATTGCAGCAATGTGAGGGGGTGGGGTGATATCCCACGTTTGGTTATCCTTAGGGGTACCCACTGCTAATGACCCTTCCTGCCAGCTTGACCTTGGTGAGGTCTACCTGAGTGGTCCACCTCAAGATATGCCCACACTGCTGCCCGCCTATCATGGGGATCTCGATTGAAGTTGAGCCATTACGGCGTATTCCTTCCAAAGTGATCCCAGCGGCAATAATGAATAAGCACTGGGTTCCAAAGGACTTGGGGGCTCTGCACAGCGCGGATTTCCCTCCCAGTGAACTCACACCTCCCTGTCCTTACTGGAATATCCCGTTGTGATTTGCTTGTGAGAGCGCCAAGGGAAAGGACAGCATGACAGAGTCGATTATTTCCACCTTGAACTACGTGGGTCACCCGGGGCTAGAACCAGTCACTCATAGTGAGGGGGTGTGTTCGCCCTGGAACTCACCATCCACCAGAAATAGCGTGCGTGTCCTGGTGATTTTACCCGCCGTCCCTGGGGGGATTTGGAACGTGATACGTCGGAGGGTTTGTGGGGACGATAGTCTTCTCCCTGTAGAAACTAGGGTGAGAGCTGCGCTGATTAAAGGATGTGTGCAAGCCAGGGAAGCCCAGCTTCAGAATATGAAAGTGAAGTGGTAGGTCCTCGATTCTCTCCTAGTTAGAAGAAGGTCAGGAGGTGAGGTCCATGAGGTGGCTTAGAATGAAGCTTCCGTACCTGCAAAGGAGTAGGGACTTGGATCTTGGAGCAATACCGGAATTGAATACTTAGCTCTATTAAAACACTCAAATGAAGGAAAATTGGGGTTCAATGCCCTGAAATGTACTTGGAGTTCAGAGGAAGGGATGTGTTTTGCTCTTTCATGCTACTTTGAGCTGAGTATCAGAAAACTACTCATTTTGGGGGGGTCCCATGGTCACAAGAACTCTGCCCTTCCCAAGATCCCTAGTTCCTTGAAAATCACCCAATTTCCTTTGTCGCTGTGCTTGTTTGCTGTTGTGGCTCCCTTTCCAAATAGAAGTCTGCTGGGAGGCCATTCCCAGGGAAGCTTGCCCAACTGGATGGGATGAGTAACCTTTATCAATCAATCATTAGTATTTTTTGAGGACCTACTTTGGGTAGAGTGCAGTACTAAGCGCTTGGGAGAGTACAAAATAAAATGAGTCGATATGATCCCTGCCTTCCAGAAGCAGACAGTTGAGTGGGGGAGACAGATAAAAAAATGAATTACAGGTAGGAGGAAGCAAGGGAGTATAAAAATTTGTTCCTAACTGCTATGGGGGAAGTGGATTAGTAGTTAACGCTGAAGTGACGTGGAAGTGACAGGCAGTAGTTGCGGGGGATGTAGGTTGGGTAGATGAGAGGTAAAGCAGGGAAGTCCACCTAGAGGAGATGTGGTTTCAGAAAGGATTGGAAGGTGAAGAGAAAAGTTGTCTGCCTGCATGAGCAAGAGGTCAGTGGCGAGAGAGATGAGAGCAAGGCACAGGTGAGTAGTTTGGCTTCAGAGGAATGAAGCAGGGAAGCTGCTGTGTAGTGGTAGAAGAATGAGAATAAGTAGGTGGAAGGGAGCACCTAACTGAGGACCTAAGGAGTCACGTGGATAGACAACCACGTGAGCATTTAGGGGACGGGGGAGACATGCAACGAATCTTGTTCTAGAAGAACCAACTGGGCAGCAGAACTAAGAATGGATGAGAGAGGGGAGAGGTTGGAGGCAGGGAGATGATCTGTAAGCCACAATGACCGAGCTTAATTATCTCTCCTTTATTAAAAATGCCCAAATGGTAGGCATTCGTGAAGTACCTTGTATTACCAAAGAGTCTTTCGGTCATTAATGAGCCAATCCCCCCTGCCCTCCCCCGCCCCCGTAAGAGGACGGCCCATGTTATTTCTCCTAAATCTCTGAGTCACCGAGACTTAGCGTGTGGGTTCTCAGCGAGCCTGGTCCGAGGTGGGCGAAGAACAGCTGCTGCCAGGATGAGGCCCTCGGCCGCAGTTGGCGGGCTATCAGACCACCAAGCTTCCCCGTCTCAGGATGGTTCTGCTTTGTCCATGAAACGCTTGCTTCAGGGCGGCATTTCTCACTGGAGTGGTCTTTGGGTTTCTCACTGGTGCCACCCCAGGTATGCTGTCGGTCTCTTATGGGCCTCCTTGGACTCTTATTATTTAGTCTAGTTGAGGGTGGAGTTCAAGTTGCCCTCCCATCACTCTGTGCATGTGTCATAGAAAAGACTCTTAGCACCCTGGGCAAGAATTTCCTTTGATGTAGATTCAAATCCCAATACTAAGAATAATATGAAGAAAGCTGAAGAGAAAGCCACCCTCTGGTTTCAAAGAAATCCAAGGAATATTTAGTGTTGAAGCGAATTTAATCGCTCGCATCTTTTGCCTTAATAATACCTTTTTGAAAACACGGAACGTATAAAGTCTCAGATGTCGTAGTGCCACGTTCCTTCACACATAAATGTCCCAGATGTTTTCATCTACCAAACAGTCAGTGGCCTTCTCTCCTTCCCGTTTTTTATGAACTGAGAAAAGCCGGGGGCTTATAGGAAAAACTGCATGTAGTCTATAAATATGGGGGCTTTGCCAATAACTTTCTGTATTCTGTTCCCACCCAGCAGCAGCTGAGGAAAAACTCTGCTAACCAAGCAGCCCTATATGAATCCTAACAAGAGCTGACTGGATCTAGGCAGTGAACTTGGAAGCTCTGACCTTGCCCTGTCACAAGCCACCTTCCAAATGTCTTGCTGTTGTGGGAAAAGTCGGTCTGCCCCTGAGATCCTGCAGCCGAGAGGAGGCTGAGGGCCAAGGAAGCGAGGCGAGAATCAGAACAGCTCTGCCTCTAGCTATGGGCGAGGTGAAAGTGTTGCAAGGTGCCGGGGAGTTGAAAGGTTGGTTTTACCTCCAAATAGCCACCTAAGGAGCTTTGGTACAGTGTTTCTTGGTCTCCCATGAATGTCTTCCATTACATTTCAACCCACTGTGCACCTCCTTCAGGAAGTTCTCCCTGGTTAACCCCACCTGGTCTCCAGCCTGCCTACCCAGACTACAACCCGTTCTTTCCCCCTCACTTCATTCTTATAATCACTATATATCTAATGTCTTAGGTCAGTTTTCTCCTCCATGTTAGAGAGAGCAGGAACTGTTTCTAGTGTCCAGTATGTACGCCCAAAAGACTTCTTCAGAACTACTCACCCTGGGGGCCTCTCCTTAAAGACCTAGCAATTCCATATATTGCTAGTGAGGACCCTTATACCTAGCTTTCACTTGTCAGTAGCCCAGGGGATTTCTTGTTCTGTTTTCCCAAAATGGTAGGAGGAGAAATCTCTTGTACTGGAAATTTTATTTCTTCTCTTCCTCAGCCATTGCCCAGAGGGGGCCTGGTGCTGAAGGCAGATCTAGTTTTCTCCTTGGGACCTCCGTTATTGGAAAGAGGTAGAAGACTGTAAGCTCGTTGCGGGCCGGGAATATGTCTGTTTATCGTTGTGCTGTACTCTCAAGCGTTTATTGCAGTGCTCCGCCTTTCTCCAATCCGCCAGGGGCGTGGAAGACAGGTCGGGATGGAGATTCCTTAGTGACTGGAAGGAGAGCTGGTGCAGGACTGTGAGGGGAGGTGGTGGGGGGAGGGCAGTGCGGTGGTCCGGCAGAGGATAAGGCCGAGGACCCCGAGAGATGCGATGGGGGCAGTAGGACCAGATCAGTATCATCTTAGATCCATGCTGCTAAGTGCCAATTTAATCCTCATGCAAATATCACTTTACCTGTTCTGTATTTATTTGCATACCTGTCTAGCTTTGCTCTTACTCTTTTAATACGTGTCCTTCACATTTGGTTGTGAGCTCCCCAGGGCAAGGACTCTAGGTTCTCTTTGTCTGTTCTTAAAGGTCTAGCACAGAGCTCTGCAAATCTAAGTCCTCAGTAAAAGCGGTTGGATGGTGACGGTTAGAGCTCTTTGCCCTTTTGAATCAATTGTATTTATTGAGTGCTCACTAAATGCAGAACACTGTACTAAGCACTTGGGAGAGTGCAATACAACAGAATTAGTGGAAACATTCCCTACCCATAACAAGTTTACAGTCTAGAGGGGGGAGACATATTAAAGCAGGCAATGGTTTCAAAGAGGGAGGGTGAGGAAATTTCGGAGTGAGAATAGGGCTAAGTTGGTGCATGAAGAATCAGGACTAATGGATAGGTTCAACATTTCTTGCACAACCACTCTCTGAAAATGTGCCAACTTAGCAGGAGGCTCTATTTCCTTGGCAGAAATGCAGGGTGGGCCCACGAAAGTACCCAGTTTCAAATACAAATGCAAAGGATTGTGATAGCGATGTAAAACAAAAACCCCATATTAGGGGAAGCTCAAAAGTTTATTTTGGCATTAACAAAGATGTTGAAGAGATGCCAAGGACAATAGGAGATCTGCAGGGTTTCATGACCAGAGCCATCGTCAGTATTGGAACTTAGACCTTCAAGCGTCCATCACTAAATGAGGGCTATGAAACGCCCTCCCTCAGCACAGAACACACTTGGAACTTCGACACCGAGGCCAAACACCATTTTAGTTCCCTCCCACCCAATATTTTGCTTTTTTTAAAAATGGTATTCGTTAAGCGCTTGCTACGTGCCAGGCACTGTATTAAGTACTGGGGTACTTAAAACCCATTGAGGCTGGACACCATCCCTGTCCCACATGGGGCTCACAATCCTAATCCCCATTTTACAGATGAGGTAACTGAGGCGTGGAGAATAATAATCATAATAACTGTGGCATTTGTTGAACACTTACTTTATGCCAGCCACTGTACTAAGTGCTGGTAGATACAAGAAAAGTGGGTTGGACACAGTCCCTGTCCCACGTGAGGCTCACTGTCTCAATCCCCATTTACAGATGAGGTAACTGAGGCCCAGATAAGTGAAACGATTTGCCCAAGGTCACACAGCAGACAAGTGGTGGAGCGGGATTAGGACCCATTACCTTCTGATTGTCAGGCTGGTGCTCCATCCACTACTCCATGAGAGAAGTAAAGTGGCTTGCCCAAAGTCACACAGCCGACAAGTGGCAGAGCTGGGATTAGAACCCACATCCTTCTGACTCCCAGTCAGTCGGTAAATTGTATTTATTGAGCCCTTACTGTGTTCAGAGCACTGTACTAAGGGCTTGGGAGAGTATAATATAACAATAGAACGGACACATTCACTGCCCACAGTGAGTTTACAGTGTAGAGGTATTAGAATTAGAACTTAGCCTCAGGAAAGTTAAGTGACTTGCCCACTTGATCTGACTCCCAGGCCCATGTTCTATCGACACTGCTTCTCTGTTTTCCACCCTGATATCTTAATCCATTCCATTTATATTTCATCTAACTCCTCGGTGCTGGGTCTTGGCCTCCTTCTTCCCACTTAAATCACTGGGTCCATTCTGAAACCAGCTGTAATCCTCTAGACTGTGAGCTCGTTGTGGTTGGGGAATTTGTCTACCAACTCTAATAATAATAATAATAATAATAATGTTGGTATTTGTTAAGCGCTTACTATGTGCCGAGCACTGTTCTAAGCACTGGGGGAGATAGAGGGTCATCAGGTCGTCCCACGTGAGGCTCACGGTTAATCCCCATTTTACAACTGTACTCTCCCAAGCACTTAGGACAGTGCATTACACGCTCTAAGTGCTCAATAAATACGATTGATAATTGAGGAGGAATTGGGGAGAAAGGGCCACCCTAAACAGCTGTTGGTTTGTCTTACAGCAAAACTCTCAGAGACAATCAATCAATAATATTTATTGAGCGTTTATAGTGTCCAGAACACTGTACTAAGTGCTTGGGAGAGTACAGCATACTGGAGTTGGTAGCCATGCTCCCTGCCCAAAAGGAGCTTACAGTCTGGAGGGGGAGACAGGCATTTAAATAAATTACAGATGTGTACGTAAGTGTGGCGGGACTGAGGGTGAGGTGAATAGCAAGCATTTAAAGGATACAGATCCTAGTGCATAGGTGACACAGAAGGGAGAGGGAGGAGGCGAAAGAAGGGCTTAGTGGGGAAGGAAATAAATCAAATGAATGAAAATATTACCAATTTACCATAAGATGAAAATGAAAGGTGCCCAGAGAATATTCTTATGTAGGACTTTTGTTAATACACTAAAGAAAACTACATACTAATTATATTTTAAGTATCACCCTATTCAATTTTGGGAAATGAATAGGAAATAATCATTTCATCATGAGGTCGAGGTACACTCTCTTCTATTCAGCCCAATATCTACAGAAGCAGACTCTTTCCTCAACAATGCGCTTTCTTTGGAGTCAAGACGTGAATTGTAACCCTATTTTTTAGGCCTGAGGGACTTGAGACATACTTTAATAAGGACAAAGGGACACTCCCAGGATACTGAATGTTATCTAATATAAACTCTCGAAATTGACATTACTATCATTTCACAATTAGGAGCCTAGAAGGATAGGCCAAGTCTTAGGGTGAGCAGGCAATGCAATCAAAGTTGTTGGTAAAGAAAGATTCTGTTGTGGTAGGCTCCATGAGGTTTTTTTTGGGGGGGGGGGGGTTGTTTATTTTTTAATGGTATTTGTTAAGTGCTTACTTTGTGTCAAAACACTGTTCTAAGTGCTGGGATAGATACAAGTTAAATGAGTCAACAACTGAAGCAGTAGAATATTGTAGCATGGGAAGCTTTCTGTAATTATTTCTTCTTCGTGGAGTATATGTATGAGACTCTATTCGAAGATCACCTTGAATTCAAAGAGCAAATAAAAATAGAGGGATGATAAGTGCTCTTACTTTTGAAAGAGTAGCAAATTCTTATTGACAGTATGTACCGCTTAATTAGACAACAGCTGTCTTCTGCTTACCTGTTCCCTCTGCCAACTAACCTCTAACTGTACCTCGCTCTCACCTTTTCAGCTCCAATCCCGTCGTGCACAACCGTCCCCCAGCACTGAACTCCGTCCCTCTCTACGAATCTGTCAAATCGTGACCCCTACCCCTATTTCAGCTCTGTTGAAAAGCTGTGTGCTCCAGAAGCCCTTTCCCAACATGAAGGCCTGAGGGGCAGGGAAGGGGTCTCATTTCCATCTGCGTATTATTTTCCAGCACTCAGTACAGTGCTCTGCATCCAGTAAGACCTTAAATAAATACTACTGCTATGAATTCCCCCACACACACCTTCCCCGATCGGTCACCCCATCGGCCACACTAAGCGTGTATCCTCTGATTTATTCCAGCTGTCGGTGGACTTATTCATTTGTTCTTGTCTGCTTTGTTACCTTGGGCAATTCACTTCACTTCTCTGTGCCTCAGTTGCCTCATCTGTAAAATGGGGACCAGGACCGTGAGCCCCTTGTGGGACAGGGACTGTTTCCAACCTGATTACCTTGTATTTACTTCAGCACTTAGAACAGTGCTTGGCACACAGTAAGCGCTTAATACCAAAATTGTTATTATTATTTTTATATCTAACTTTTCCCTCTTGTTTCCAGCATATACCTATCATCTACATCAGAATGTCTCCCTCATTAGATTCCAAACTTCTTGTTTTACTAGTTTTAGTTTACTACTAGTTTACTACTTCTCTATTTCTAGGTTTACTGTCTGCTTCCAAACACTTAGAATAATGTCTCTAACTGTTGCCGAACTGTACTTTCCAAGCACTTAGTACAGTGCTCTGCACACAGTAAGCACTCAATAAATATGATTGAATTAATGAATGAAATGCTCCACAGACACCAGGCACCGAATACATACTGATGAGGATCGTGATGAATTAGAATATCTGTTGCTGTGATGGCATTAATAAAGCTGGCACATTTTCCAGGCACAGGTATAAACTGATGTTTGGTCAGATACAATCATGGATTCTGTAAGATAACAACTGGTATCAAAGGAAGAATAATTAAAGCAAGTACCGGGGGAAGAATCTGTTCCAAACCATTGCAGGTGCTCCCTGGTTGGATCATGGGTATGATTCTCTACACACCAGGAAGAAAGCATAGGGATTAGACACATTAATTGCCAAGTGAATAGAGCCTGGGCCTGGGAGGCAGAGGTCATGGGTTCTAATTCTAATGGGTTCTCTGCCGCTTGTCTGCTGTGTGACCTTTGGCAAGTCACTTCACTTCTCTGGTCTTGTTACCTCACCAGTAAAATGGGGATTGAGACTGTGAGCCCCACGTTGGAAAGTGACTGGGTCCAACCAGATTTGCTTGTATCTGCCCCAGTGCTGAGGGCAGTGCCTGGCACATGGTATGTGCTTAAAAAATACCACGATCATTGTTATTATTATCTTTAGATTGGTAGATCATTACAGCTAGGTTTGAAATATATCCATGTTCTTTAGTGACAGTAGCCAAAACAGAAGAGAACAGACAGAATAATAATGATAATAATGTTGGTATTTGTTAAGCGCTTACTGTGCAGAGCACTGTTCTAAGCGCTGGGGTAGACTTAGGGTAATCAGGTTGTCTCCCCAGCGCTTAGAACAGTGCTCGGCACATAGTAAGCGCTTAACAAATACCAACATTATTATTATTAGGTTGTCCCACGTGAGGCTCACGGTTAATTCTCATTTTACAGACGAGGGAACTGAGGCACCGAGAAGTGAAGTGACTTGCCCACAGTCACACAGCTGACAAGCGGCAGAGCCGGGATTCGAACCCATGACCTCTGACTCCCAAGCCCAGGTTTCTTCCACTGAGCCAGGCTGCTTCTCAGCCACACTGCTGGAGGAAAGAAGAAATATTTTGAGGACACAGTAAACCTAAGCCTCAGACAATGCTGCAAGCCAGGTGAAAATTTGGTGTCAGTAATGATAGCGATAATAATAGCAATAACAATAATGGCGATATTTGTTACTATTTAGCGAGCCCTGTGCTAGACACTGGAGTAGATACAAGATAACCAGGTTGGACAAAATCCCTGTCCCACCTGGAGCTCAAATTCTAAGGGAAGGGAGAATAGGTATTTAATATCCGTTTTCCAGATGAGGGAACTGAGGCACAGAGAAGTTAGGTGACAGCAGTACCAGAGTCAGGATTAGAACCCAGATCCCCTGACTCCCAATCCTGTGCTCTTTCCACTAGGCCTTGCTGCTTCTCATTTGAGTAATTTGCCAAGGATAGAACACACAGGGCACCTTGCTGTCAAGAGATGGGTGCCTCTATTTGAGCAAAACCTTCAAAAGGAATGAGACAAGAAGGCTGAAGTAAAAAACAGCGCTAGATACTACTAAAATTAAGCACAACAACACCAGGGTAACCTTTTCATATGCACAGTGTGGTTGAGATTGTGGGTTCCATTTTGCATCTACAGGAAAATTTCCCTCTCACCTGTGTCTTCTTCACATCCTAAAGAAGGATAACTTTGGGAGAGAGCCTGCTCATCTTTGATCGATGATGATGGTGGTGTTGATTCTTCTCATTTTTGTGCGGTATCATCTTATCAATCAATCAGTGGCATTTACTGAGTGCTCACTATGCGCAGAGCACTGGACTAAGCACTTAGAAAGTACGACACAACGGAATTAGCAGATGTGTTCCTTAGTTTTTCTCTTCTTCCTCCTTCTTTCTGCCTTTTGGCCCTATTGGTAGCGGCCTTTCACGGCAGGCAGAGGAAGGATAGGTAGTGGAACTCCCATCAGACATCACATCATACCAGCTCTGCGTTGACAGCTGAGTTGGTGGAGAAAGAGGTGGGAACTACCAGCTAAAAGGAACCTTTGGGAGTTTCCAAAAATCTCATTTATTGTAGTATCTTAACTGGCTAAGAGAGAGCTGTAGGCTCTGGATGACCCCTCTCTCTCTGCTCTCTGTCCACGGCATTAATGCTCCTACTCCAGACTCCTTGTACACGGGGTTGCTTACGAAGCAGGATGGCTAAGTGGCTAGAGCACACAGGCCCGGGTCTTGTCTGCTGCGTGACCTTGGGCAAGTCACCCCACTTCGCTAGGGGAAGCAGCGTGGCTCGGTGGAAAGAGCCTGGGCTTCGGAGTCCGAGGTCATGGGTTCGATTCCCGGCTCCGCCGCTCGTCAGCTGTGTGACTGTGGGCAAGTCGCTTCACTTCTCTGTGCCTCAGTTGCCTCATCTGTAAAATGGGGATTAACTGTGAGCCTCACGTGGGACGACCTGATGACCCTGTATCTACCCCAGCGCCTAGAACGGTGCTCTGCACAGAGTAAGCGCTTAACAAATACCAACATTATTATTCTCTAAATTTCATCTGTAAAATGGGGAACATTAGGTGCTTAATAAATACCACCCAGCTCCACCGCTTGTCTGCTGTATGACCTTGGACAAGTCACTTCACTTCTCTGGGCCTCAGTTACCTCATCTGTAAAATGGGGATTGGGACCGTGAGTCCCATGTGGGGCAGGGACTGTGTCGGGGACACGGTCCCAACCCGATTGATTTGCTTGTCGGCCCCACCGTGCTTAGTACAGCGCCTGGCATTTCGTACAAATATTATTTTTATCTTTGTACAGTGGAACTATAAGTAGAGAGGAGAAAGGGGCTGGTGGCCAGAGGACACTAGGTCCTTGGCTGCCATTAGATATATCCGGAGGGTGGAAAGGCCTGGGCCATTGTCCGGTTCACCCGGGAGACCTAACAAGCAACCCCACCTGCTCCCTGGAACCAGGGACAAGCACGTTGTCAACAGGTAGAGGTTTGAGGTCAGACGCCCTAAGCAACTGTAAGTGTATTGTGTCTTGTACTTCGCTCCTGCTTGAATCAATAAAGAGAAAGGTTTTAAGCCATGGGAGTCTCCTACCACGGGTTTGAAGAGTTAACCTGAAGGCAGAAATGTGTTTCCTGTGCAACCACACCTACTGAGACAAGTGAAATCATGGAGACAAGCAGACCCAGGACAGGGTTTTCACTCACGAATGATGAGGGTGGTCTCCTGTTTAAGAGGACGGGGAGCCGGGAAGGCCAAGGCACATGGTGATCTCTGCGAAATTCCTACCTCGGCAGGCAGACTTGACAGGAGGGTGGATTTGGGGGGGGGGGGGGGTCTGGCAAAGTGAAGCCAGGAAGCAGCATGGCTTAGTGGAGAGAGCACTGATCTGGGAGTCAGAAGGACCTGGGTTCTAATCCCTGCTCCGCCACTTTTCTGCTGTGACCTTAGGCAAGCCCTTTCACTTCTCTGGGTCTCAATGGGGATTAAGAATGTGAGCCCCGCGTGGGACAGGAAACGTGTCCAACCCGATGACCTTGTGGTTACCCCAGCCCGACGGGGCCGTGAGCAAGCTCATCTCTTTTCACCGTCTCATTCGTCGCTGCGTCCGCTCGGGCCCGCGATCCTTCTGACTGCAGCCCAGAGCTGAATGCAAGATGGAGAGCCACGTAAAAGCGAGAGCCATCATGAATGCCTTTCTGCTGGTGGGTGGACTATGCCAAATTGTAGCCATGCCCTGTTGAAGACTCAGTGGTGAATCCCAAAGCCTCACTGGCAACTCAACTGTTCTAAAACAATTAGAACGATACACAGGCATGGTTGTGTTTTTGTCTCAGGCGCGAACTCTCTGGGAGGCTTGAGTCGGCAAGATGCTATTGCGTGTGACCCTTCATCCTCTCTGGATCACCGTAGAATTTCTATCCAGTCTTTCGGAGCGCTGGTTCTGCGCAAGAACAAACCAGTCCCTCGCCTACACTGGGACCCTTTTCCACGTTCCCTTCAGGGCACGCAATTCATGAGAAGTATCATGGCATGGTGGCTGGAGCACACGGACCTGGGAGTCAGAAGGTCATGCGTTCTAATCCTGGCTTCACCCCTTGCCTGCTGTGTGACCTTGGGCAAGTCACTTCACTTCTCTGGGCCTCAGTTACCTCATCTGTAAAAAGAGTGTGAGCCCTATGTGATACAGGGACTGTGTCCAACCTGATGAATTTGTGTCTAGCCCAGCGCTTAGAACTGTGCTTGACATGTAGTAAACACATATCAAGTACCATCATCATTAGTATTTATTTTTATCATTATTCTGTCACATCATTTGGCCCAGATCACTAATGGAATCAAGCACTGTCCTAGGCAGAGTGACTGCTTCACAGATGTCTCTTCTACCCTTTCTTTCAGTGGAAAGAGCCCGGGCTTGGGAGCCAGAGGTCATGGGTTCGAATCCCGGCTCTGCCACCTGTCAGCTGTGTGACTGTGGGCAAGTCACGTAACTTCTCTGTGCCTCAGTTACCTCATCTGGAAAATGGGGATTAAGACTGGGAGCCTCATGTGGGACAACCTGATTACCCTGTATCTCCCCCAGCGCTTAGAACAGTGCTCTGCACATAGTAAGCGCTTAACAAATACCAACGTCACTGTTATTATTACCCTGACGTCATTTGCCCTACCAGTCGCCATCCACCTGGTGCACTGGGAAGGGAAATTTCGGTTGGCAGAGGAGCTTGGTACCGATGAATTGGTTCTTTGTCAGTGAACAAATCTGACACTTCTGAGTGCCCCGTGAGTCATAGTGGTTCCGTTGGCATCACATCCACTTTGCAGAGAGCTGCAAACCTGACCCGGGAGTTTCCAGTGTGGGTATGGAAATATATATCCATCTAGAACTACAGATATATATTCTCCATTGCACGGGTTTCTCCACATACGAGTCGTTGCAGCATCAGTCGAGGTGCCTGAAGCACTCAGATTGGCACTGCATTTGCTGTGGCGCCTTCAGTGGGACACGCTCATCATATCCACTGTCGCCGACGGAAACATTGAGATGTTACTGCAACTATTTGAGATATTAGCATTGACACTGGATGGGTTCCAAAGGAGTCATTAGAATGCCAATAGAGCTTGTTCGAGTCCTTGCTTTGACACACTCTAGAGTCCCCGAAGGTCTAATCATGTCATTAGAATCGCCTCCTCTGAGGTGGAACGATTCCACAGACAAGCCAATATTGGCATCAGAAAGGGGTTTTTCCTGTTTCTCCCTCTTCCCATCTGTTGGCATTTTCGCTTAGGGTAGTCAGTCAGTCATATTTATTGAGCGCTCACTGTGTACAGAGCACTGTACTAAGTGCTTGGGAGAGTACGATATAACAATAAACAGACACATTCCCTGCCCACAGCGAGCTTAGAGTCTAGAGGGTGCACACGGTGTCTACACAATAGCACCTGAAAATACGTCAGTCAGCCATCAGGCATGCTGGGGAGGCAGTCCAATTAGGGAGGGAAATGACTGGGGGGGCTTGGGGGTGAAAGGGATGTCTGGGGAGTCGGGATTTCGGGTCCTGGAGCTGTTCCACTGACTCATAGGTTGGGCCTGTGTGAGCCAACTCTAATGTCGGTTTGGAAAAAGGTTGCAGAATCTCCATGATGCTTAAAGATCCTAGCAAAACCTGCCTCCCTAGTGACCTGTGGAAAAAGGGATTAGCTTCCAGCTCTCTTTGACCCAGCTGGGCCCAGAAGACCTGGAAGCCTTTGAGATAATGCAGTCTGGGTAAGGTTTACTGCGTTGTACGGTCTCGTGAGTGCTTTCCTTGTTCACAGAGGACTGAAATAATTTCACCGAATCAGCTCATTTCAACCTGGATTCTCTAAGCACCCGTGAGATTCATTTTTTCTCATCATCGTCAGTGGTATTTATTGAGCACCTGTTTTGTGCAGAGCACTGTATTAAGCACTTGGGAGAGTACAGTACAAAAGAGTTGGCAGATACGATCCCTGCCCAGAGCAGCTAGCTGTCCATGTGACAATACTGATAATAATTGTGGTTTCTGTAAGCACTTAGGATGTGCCAGGCACTGTATTAAGTGCTCGGATGGATGCAAGCAAATCGTGTCGGACACGGTCCCTGTCCCAGGTGGGACTCACAGACTCAATCCCATTCTATAGATGAGGTAACTGAGGCCCAGAGAAGTGAAATGACTGGCCCAAGATCACACAGCAGACAAGTGATGGAGTTGGGATTAGAACCCAAGACCTTCTGTCAGGTCATCTGATCTAGAGGAAGGAATGGAATCCAGTAGCATTTAGCAGCTGCTTGAATGAATGAATGCAAGTTCAAAACATTGATAGAGACTAGAAATGCCACAGCGGGGAGACCCCGGGCAGCAGTGGGGTGAGGGGACCAGGGAGCTGAGGAAAGGGTTGACATCCAAGAATGAAGAGGGAAAGGCGGTGGAGATAGGAGCAGAGAGGACTTGGTGTGGGCTGATTTTGCTTACTTCAACAGGAAAGAGGTCAAATTCTTAGGGTTTCTCCTGCACCCAAACAAAATCCCATCAGAACTCTACGTGGGCAAGTCGTAGGACACAGATTAGTCTTCTCGAGCACTTTGATACTCATGAGAAGCGCAATCGACTCCATTACCTTCTAGACTTTCGAGAAGGGAAAACAATTGCCCGAATGAATAGACTAGTTTGCATAACTGACAGTATAGGCAGCTACCTGAACTTCCTGAAGGTGTTTGACCTTCCAGTATGCAAACATTTTTTTTTTCCTTAATCCATATTAGCCTCAGTTTGGATAACTGGTCCGTTCTCATAATCAGCTTTCAATGAGCTGCAGAGGACAGCAAATAAAGTAATTACTTCTTGAGAGGCTAGAAACTCTAAGGAACTGCAGAAGAACTGAGATAATTTCACCTGAAGAAGCAATGTCAGAGGGGGAATTTAATTCAGTAATATTTCCAGTGTATGGAGGGCTGTTAAACAGAGGATGTTCCAGTGGAGATAGAAAAAGGAAATGAGGTTATTCTAAGGCAGGAGAAAGACCAAAAGGAAGAGAGAGAGCTGTCATATTAGTATTTAAAGATGACGCTACTGACAGTGAACACCCATCCACGCGTGCAGGTTTGGCTAGAAAGGCCAATACAAGCCTATAATCCAGTCTGGACTGTGGGCCTACACGAGGTACCCTTTGCTCTGCTGTTGTGTTCCTTATTAGCAGGATCTGACACTGTTTTCAAATTTGCCCCTTGGTATCCTCCTAAAGTCTTTGCTGAAGGAGAGCAGCCCCTCCTCTCAGTAAGCTTGGTATTTGTTCAGCGCTTTCTATGTGCAGAGCACTGTTCTAAGCGCTGGGGGATACAAGGTGATCTGGTCGTCCCACATGGGGCTCACAATCAATCCCCATTTTACAGATGAGGTAACTGAGGCACAGAGAAGTTAAGTGACTTGCCCAAAGTCACACAGCCGGCTCAGTACTGCACACCAGGCCGGTCAGTTTATTGTCTTCAAAGCCTTACCAAAGGCACATCTCCTCCAAGGAGCCTTCCCCGACTAAATCCTCATTTCCTCTTCAACTCCCCTCTGGTTCACTCTCACAGTTGGATTTGCCTCCTATATTCATCCTTCCCTCGGCCCAGCGGCACTTATGTTCATATCCGTAATTTATTTATTTATATTAATGTCCATCTCCCCCACTAGGCTGTAGGCTCCTGTGGGCAGGGAATGTGTCTACCAACTCTGTTATATTGTATTCTCCCAAGGGCTTAGTATAGTGTTCTGCACACCATAAGCACTCAATAGATACAATTGATTGATTGCTATGGTCATCTCCACAGAGTACTGCTAATTAATGATTAATTAGTGATCATTAATGACATTAATGATAAGATCATCAAAAGTTGAGGCTATGTCTCTTCTCTTGTACAAGAATTCTTTGCCCGCTATAGTTGCTAAGTAAATCTGGATAAAGAGGAGGATGCTGATTGAAACTGGGTTTTCTTGTCACCTTAAGTTGTTTACTCTGCCCTCCCTCCCTTTATGGCTCACAATTCAGAAACTAATAATAATCATAATAACTGTGGTATTAGTGAAGTGCTTACTACATGCCAAGCACTGTTCTAAGCACTGGAGTAGGTACAAGATAATTGGGTTGGACACAGCCCCGCCCCATGTAAGGCTCATAGTTTCGCTCCTCATTAGAGAAGCAGCATGGCTCAGTGGAAAGAGCACGGGCTTTGGAGTCAGAGGTCATGGGTTCGAATCCCGGATCCGCCACTTGTCAGCTGTGTGACTGTGGGCAAGTCACTTAACTTCTCGGTGCCTCAGTTACCTCATCTGTAAAATGGGGATTAAGACTGTGAGCCCCACATGGGATAACCTGATTCCCCTGTGTCTACCCCAGCGCTTAGAACAGTTCTCTGCACCTAGTAAGCGCTTGACAAATACCAACATTATTATCATTTTACAGATGAGGGAACTGAGGCACACAGCAAGGTCACAAAGCAGACAAGTGATGGAGCTGGGATTAGAACCCGGGTCCCTCCGACTCCCTGGCCCTTGCTCCATCCGCTACACCATGCTGCCTCTCAACTGCTTGAGTATCCTCTTGCTGTCTGTTCTCCTCCCATATCCCTCCCCATGAAGTCACATTTCAGTAAGTACCGCTTCAGTGTGGAGAGCTACTGCATTCCAAGAGGGATGGAGGCCTGTCTTTCCAGCCTGCCCACAAGGAGCATGGTATCGGGAGTATGATATTTCAGGGAGTCCAGGGGTGGTGAACTTGTCCGATAGTGGTCGATGGTGCCCAGGGAGAGTACTTTGGATGGTGGGAGGGCCAGGGACCTGTGACTTAGAGAAGGTGGGAAAAAGGATGTTGCCAATTGGGTGTAGAAATGGTACCGAAGGACAGGAAAGAAATCAATCATTCAATGGCATTTATTGAGCACTTACTGTGTGCAGAGCACTGTACTAAGCACTTGGGAGAGCACAGTTCAACGGATTGGTAGACAAGTTCCCTGCCCAAAGCGAACTTACAGTCTAGAGATATACAAGCTAATGAGGTTGGACACAGTCGTCGTCCCACATGGGGCCGACTGCCTTAATCCCCATTTTACAGATGAGGCGGCTGAGACACAAGGAGTAAATTGACCTGCCCAAGACCACCCAGAAAATTTATGGCAGGACAGGGATTAAAACCCAGGTCTTCTGAACGCGAGGCCAGTGCTCTATCAACTAGGCCACGCTGCCTCTCCAACATCCAGAATATCTCCTCCTAATAACCCATTAGCATGGGTCTGTTCTTAAAGGACTTGGGGGGTTGGGGGCGAAACCCTGCACTGATATGTTCAAAAGAGATCAGGAATGACCAGAAAGTGTGCATGGGGTTCCTTAGCTCGATCTCCAATAGTAATAATTAGTAATAATAATTGAGGTATTTGTTAGGTGCCTACTGTGTGCCAAGCACTGTTCTAAGTATTGAAGTAATAATATTGGTATTTGTTAAGCGCTTACTATGTGCAGAGCACTGTTCTAAGCGCTGGGGGAGATACAGGGTAATCAGGTCGTCCCACGTGAGGCTCACAGTTAATCCCCATTTTACATTTTACAAGTAGATCAAGACAATCTGATTGGATACAGATACAGTCTGTTCCACATGGGGCTCGAAGTCCAAATAGGAAGGAGAGCAGCTATTTAACCCCCATTTTACTGTTGAGGAAGCCGAGGCACCGAGAAGTTAAGCAACTTGCCCAGTGTCACACAGTAAGGAAGTGACAGTCAGGATTAGAACCCTGGTCTTCTGACTCTCAGGCCCGTGCTCTTTCCACTAGGCCACACTGCTTCTCTAGAACTAAGCTCCTTGTGGGCGGGGAGTATCTACCAACTCTATTGTTTTGTATTCCTCTGAACACGTAGTACAATGCTTTGCATTTAGGAAGTGCAGAGGAGCAGTCTGGCCTAATGGAAAGAGCACAGGGCTGGGAGTCAGAGGACCTGAATTCTAATCTCAGCTCTGCCAGTTGTTTACCTCGGGCAAGTCACTTCGCTTCTCTGTGCCTCAGTTACCTCATCTGTAAACTGGGGAGAAAACCCTCCTCCTTCCAACTTAGACTGAGATCCCTTGAGGGACCGTGTCCATCATCATAAACTTTATCTACCCCAGCACTTAGAACAGTGCTTGACAGGTGGTAAGCACTTAAATCCGTTTTAAAAAAGTACTCAGTAAATAGCTTTAATTGTTTGACTTGTGTTTTGCTTTCAGGGAGGGCAAAAAATGTCTGGAAACTTTGCAGAGGAAATTCAGTCCCTGGAAGGAAAGAGTAGATTAAAGCAATGCAGAAAGGTATAAACTCACCTGTGCAAACGGGGACTAAGCCACAAGAATCCCATTTATGTCTGTGGGAGCCGGGGATTAAAATACACACAAGCCTTTGAAAACCTACTGCTGGGGATCTGACTCCAGCCCACAAAGGCACTAAGAGTTCAGAGTTAAAAGATAAATGCCCAACCTAAGGGTGCCGCTTGAAGCCGGAAGACTCACCTTGTTACGCTAGGCTTTGGGTACATTTACGGGGAACCGCTTTGCATGATTTTAAATACTTTCTTATCCCAAACCAATTGCTTTTCTGTCCAACTCTGTGACCTTGTGCGTTTTGGAGGGGACTATCATTAATCCCTTACCTTCTTACACTGACAGGTTTAGAGGTTTCACTAGGGAGTACACTCTGCTCCATTGATCTGGTTTCTATTTGAGAAGAAGAAAGGTGAATGTTGGGAGGATCCAGTGAGACGGTCTGTGAGGAAATGCTTGGGGAAAAATAAAAGCACTATACAAATTCAAGATATTGTTACTATTATTATTAATCGGAAATTCCAGATTTATAAACACGGTAAGTAATACCTGTCAGTGTTGTTTATGGAAGCCTAAGCAAAGAATGCACTAAAACAGGAATATCTTAATACTGCTGCTATTTGGAGTTGGGCATGAGTTCTGCTGTTCTTGACTATCAGGCTTTTATGGGGAGCCTTTCCTCCAAATATATCAGCATATTATCTCCTAGAATTGGAAGCTTTGCTCTCTGAGGAATTAGATCAAGGGCAGAGTGGAGAAAAGGAAGAAGGAACCTCCATTTTTTGTTTTATTGAACATCTAAGCTCGTTGTGGGTAGGGAAAATGTCTGCCCTCTCTACTGTATTGCACTCTCCCAAGCATTTGGTAGATTGCTCTGCACAGAGGAAGAGCTCAATTAATGTCATCGAATGATTGATTGATGATCTACTCTAGGTAGAGTGTTCAATGAAAGTGAAAAACATGGTTTCTGAACTCACAGAGCTTACAGTCTCATTTCAATTTACATTCTACTGATCTGCTTTGTTTTTTGGTTGTCTTTTGTGGTGATTGTTAAGAATTTACTATGTGCCAGGTACTGTACTAAGATCTGGGGTAGATACAACCTAGTCAGGTTGAACACAGTCCCTGTCCCACATGGGGCTCAGTCTTAATCTGAGGTAACTGAGGCACAGGGAAGTTAAGTGACTTGCCCAAAGCCATACAGCAGATGTGTAATGGAGCTGGGATTAGAACCCAGGTCCTTCTAACTCCCAGGCCAGTGCTCTATCCATTAAGCCATTCTTCTGTTTCTGGCCTATAGCCACATAAAGGGGAGGCAAAATCTTCAGGGAGACCAGAAATTGAATCCAAGAGTGTGCAGAGTTTTCATGGAAAAGGCTTTTTTTCTGAGAGGAATTTTACTTTAGAAAATTCTGATTTGAGCTCAAATTTATAAAAGGTAAAACAAACAGCAGACAAGTGGCAGAGCCGGGATTAGAACACAGACTCCCAGGCCTGTGTTCTAACCCCTAGACCACGCTGCTTCTCCATGCTGAATCTTCTTGTCCACATGTCTCCCCAATAGACAGGCTGCGTTTAAGGCTTTCCTCTCCCCATCCTGCCCTCCTATCCTGCTGCCAACCTGAGGAGCCCCCAGGCAGCCCCCAGAATCCAGGCACCTATACTCCAGGACAGAAGTATTGGCTACTGTTGAGCCAATCAGGAGACACCTAAAATGACTGATTCTCATAGGAAAAATACCCTGTCCGAGTGATTTCAGCCTAATGCTTTTGAATCTGTCCCGGCTGAATTGCCACCAACGGCCCTCAGATGAAATCCTCCTCAAGTTAGCTAGCCCAGATCAATCAAGCAGTCAACAGTATTTTTTGTTTTTTCTGGTGATTGTTAAGAGCTTACTATGTGCCAGGCACTATACTAAGTGCTGGGGTAGATACAACCTAATCAGGTTCTTGATCGTGGCTCAGTGGAAAGAGCCTGGGCTCCGGAGTCAGAGGTCATGGGTTCGACTCCCGGCTCTGCCACTTGTCAGCTGTGTGACCGTGGGCAAGTCACTTCAGTTCCCTCATCTGTAAAATGGGGATTAACTTTGAGCCTCACGTGGGACAACCTGATTACCCTGTATCTCCCCCAGCGCTTAGAACAGTGCTCTGCACATAGTAAGCGCTTTACAAATACCAACATTATTATTACATTATAGGTTGAACACAGTCCCTGTGCCACATGGGGCTCACAGTCTAAATACAAGACAGTACAGTAAGCACATGTGTGAGATATTGCTAGGGTCATTAAAAAGACCCGGGATCCATGATATTTTCTTTTCAAGTTGATAATAGGCTAGCCCCCAAAGAAAATTTGACTGCAAAATTCCAGTTTTGATACAAGGCTTCAGGTAGAGAAATGTCCTATCTCTTTCCGTCCACTTTCATCTCTTTTGATCTCCCTCAGTGCCCCAGTCCACACCCTTCATTCCAACCTAGCGGGGGGGTTTTTTTCATTCTGCATTTCCTCTCTCAGGCTTTGTTCAGGTTTTCCCTTAGTTTTGAAACAATCCCTTCCATCCCATCTTCCACACCTCCTCCCTTCCCCCTTGTAAACCGCAGCTGAAGGCCCACCTCATTCAGAAAGCTTCCCAGGTGGATCCCACCCACCAGATTAATCTGGGACCCACTCATCATCATCATCTTCAATGGTATTTATTGAGCACTTTCTATGTGCAGAGCACTGAACTAAGCACTTGGGAGAGTGCAGTACAGCGGAGTTGGCAGACACGTTCCCTGCCCACAGTGAGTTTATAGTCTAGTTGGGGAGACAGACATTAAGATAAATAATTTACAGTGTATAATTTAAAGATACATACCCCTTTGCTCTTTCTTGTATTAATGAATATGCATATTGAGTGTCCATCCCTCTCAAGATAGTACATTTGTCAGTCTTCTCTCCCCTATCAATTTGTAAGCATGTTGAAGGAAGGGATTATGCCTATTCTTTATCAGGGATCTTACCTATACAAAGCCTTTGGTACTTAGTTAAACTTGTCGCCTGACTAACCCCAGCCATCTCTGGGAGTTTCTAGGACATCGGTCTAATGGTTCTCTTTTTCTCTGTTTTCTAATTGTTCACTAATTGTTTTCTTTCTTATGTAGACCCTTGATTCTAAATGACTGCATGAATAGGTTGAGGCCAGGTCCACTAACCTTTAGAGAAAGATGTTCTTTGACAATCTCGGTGCTTCTCCATGGTCAGTTAAAGAGCACAAGACTAATGTTTGCAGGTCAGGGAGAGTGAAAGAGGAATACACTGCTGGCTGGGTAGAGAGAGAAGAGAGAGAAAGAGGAGGGGGAGAGAGGGAGAAGGGGAAAGAGAGGGAGAGATGGAGGAGGAAGAAGAAGAAGGGAAGAGAGAGGGGGAGAGGGAAGAGGGAATAGAGAGAAAGAGGAAGACGGAGAGAATGGAGAGAAAGGGAGAGGAAAGGAAGAGAGAGAGGGTGGAGACAGAAAGAGGGAGGAGGGATGGAGAGAGGGGAAAGGGAGAGAAAGGAAGGGGGGAAGGGAGAAAGGGAAAATAGAGAAGGAGTGAGTGAGAGTGAGAAAGAGAGGTGTATAGACAGAAAAGTTTCTCAGCTGAAGGTCAGTAAGACATTCTCCTAAAGAGGGGGATCTCAGCAGTTGGAGTCGCTCCATTGTAGGCTGCTGGAATGGGAATGTTGTGCTGAAGGAGATGGTTCTGCATTGTCTCTGGGGAGAATGAGGAAACGAATGAGCTAATTGGGTTCTCTCATTTAAATTCTGTGATTAGGGAGCTGTTTTAACTGTTTTGCCCGAAAAGCTGCCCAGAGCTTGTCCGTACCTGTTTCTCGTTCAGCCGTCAGCCCGTCCCAACACTGGCAAGTTCTCTGTTTGCATTGTTTGCTGCACCCCACACCCAAGCCCAGGACTAAAGATAACCCCCTCCCTGAGTGACTCAGTCCGGCGGGCTGTGTGGCAGCCTCTCTGCTTAGATACATCTGTTCCTGATTTGACATGCTAAAGCACTAGCCCTTTTTTGTGTTTGAGACCCAATTTAGGTTGCTTTATTTTTCCCCTTTTGGTTAAAAAAAAATAACCTTTTTTTCCCCTGTGGTGGCTAGATTATTATAGAGTCTACTTGCTTGAGAGGGGGTGGGGAAGCTAAACTGACACGTTTGATTGAACTGTGCCGAAAGGCAGCCCAGATTCTCTTGGTCCCCTGTCCACTTTGGCCATTTCCAAGCCAAACCAGCTTTCTGTGGTCAAACTGGGCCCTTTCTCCACAGTGTTTCCTGTCAGGAAGGAACCCCACCCAGTGTGTGCTGTTGAATAGGATCTTTTTCATTTCTTTTCCTCTTATAAACTTCCCTTTCAAGGAGTTGTGAAGTAAAGCCGGACATGGCCGGGGCCAAAGCTGAACATCCAGGCTTCCTTGGCAGCAAGAAGGATGAGGATGAGGCGGCGACGAGGGCCTGGGCTGGGGTGTTGAGCGTCCCGGCCTCCAAGGCTGATCGGCTAAGGTTAGCCCCTCCTCCTCTCCCTCCTCAAGGACCTCAGCTCACAGGGTCTGGGGGCAAGAGAGGGACCATTTCTTCCTGTTGCCCCTTTCAGGTGCGCTGAGTCGGTATAAGCAAACAGGCCCAGAAGGTTCCCTGGATGCCACTGGCTACCAGCCTGGGCTGAGACCCCGTGAAAATTTGTATGAGAAAGAATCTGAGGGTCCGTCACTCCACCCCCCCCCCCCACCATACATCCACTAACTTGTCCCAGTAACGATGTTGAGTAAGCAAAGAGATGGAAGCTGGGACTTGGGGAGGGAGGATATGAAGCAGGAGTTGGAGAGGACTAGGAAAGAAAAAGAAAAAGGGAAAGGAGAAGAAAATGGGAATCAGAACACTTTCCTGACTATCTATCTGAACTAGGATTTCTATTGTAAAACAGCCGGTGGGCAAGATCTCTCCCTCTCTCTCTGCCTCCCTTCCTCCTTTCTCTGCTGCCCACAAAACGAAGTGTTTCTGAAATTTGCCTTTTGACTTTTCCCATCTCCAAGCTGGTACTCCTGACCCTGCAGGCTACGTGACGCGAGCGAGGAGACGTGCAGGAAGCAAGGGTGATTTTGATTTGGGGACGATCAGGGCCATTTTGTTTTTTCGGAGAAAGTTGCCGGGGATTTTCCCTTTGATGGAACACTGTGCTGGAGATAGGCGGCATCTGCGATGGTGCGATATGCTTGGAATTGGCTCAGTTACTGCCTGTTTTATTTTTGCTTCCCACTTGCTGTGCAGATGACAGAGAAACCAAAAATCCCTTCAGAGCGAGGGATGAGTGGGTGCTGCCAGATTCTCACCCCTCACCAGTATTTCTGTAAGCACGAGTCTCCAAATTCATCCCCGCTGTAACAGATTCCCCATGGCTCTCATCCGGGACTGAGATTCTGTTGGCCACTCCATTTGGTGGTATTTTTCCTATTCCCTGGGTTGGACTCTTGGGATGGAGAGAAATTGGAGAAGCAGTATGGCATAGTAGAGAAACAGGATGGCAGAGTGGATTGAGCATGGGCCTGGGAGTCAGAAAGTCATGGGCTCTGCCACTTGTCTGCTGTATGACCTTGGGCAAGGCACTTCACTTCTCTGGGCCTCAGTTACCTCATCTGTTAAATGGGGATTGAGACCGTGAGCCCCAGGTGGGACGGGTTCTGCGTCCAACCCAATTTGCTCATATCCACCCCAGCACTTAGTGCCACAATTATTATTAGTGCCTCCACATAGTAAGCGCTTAACAAATATCACAGTTAAGTGCTTGTGCCCCTAGGCGGGGTGTGACTTGTATATGAGTGCTACTGTTTGCATAACACCCAAGGCTAGGTGAGCCCCAGCCCATCATTCTGCTTCCTCTTCTGCCACCTCCCTCCAAACGGCTGGGGCATCCACAGGCTTAGTCCTAGGGGCTCCCCTTAACTCTATTTCCTATTGCAACCCCAAGAATGGGCCACCCAGGATGGGGGAAGAGACCCATCCGGGCGGGAAAAGGGATCTGCGTGTAAACATTTGCCAAGTTCATTTTGGTATTTGTTACGCGCTTACTACGTGCCAAGCACTCTCCTAGGCACGGGGATTGACAAAACCTGAGCAGATGAGATATAGTCCTGTCCCACATGGGGCTCACAGTCTAAGCGGGAGGCCGCCACCATCTCGCCTAGTCCCGTCACCACCTCACCTATTCCCTGACGACGCAGGCCGAAGGGAGCTCAGAAACTAAGAGAAACGTGTGGTTTGAAGAACGGTGATGAGTCGAGTGACTCCTTTCTTCCCTTGGGCCTGGAGGGCATCACCAATGGACTGCTTCCTTCCTTTTCCTGTGAGGTTTGTCCCTTAGAAGACGTGAGACCCAGAGAAGTGACACAGCCTCACCAGCAGAACTGGGGATTGAATCTGGCCCACTCTCCCCCAGGTCTTATTTTCCACTTTTAAGACAACAGTCGCCCCAAAACTCCCCTGCTTCCCATTCCTCTTTTGTTTCTCCTGCAGCCCAGCAAAACAGCACCCCTGATTCCCTTACACATCATGATAGCCTTTCAGATCCCACTTGAGGTGGACCAAAATAGCAATAATTTACATGTATTGTAATAATAATAATAATAATAATAAAAAAGTTGATATTTCTTAAGCATTTACTACGTGCAGAACACTGTTCTAAGCGCTGGGGTAGATACAGGGTCATCAGGTTGTCCCACATGAGGCTCACGGTCAATCTCCATTTTACAGATGAGGGAACTGAGGCACAGAGAAGTTAAGTGACTCGCCCAGAGTCACACAGCTGACAAATGGCAGAGCTGGGATTTGAACTCATGACCTCTGACTCCCAAGCCCGTGCTCTTTCCACTGAGCCACGCTGCTTCTCTAATAATAATAATAGTGTTATTTGTTAAGCTTATCCCCCATAGGGTTCGCAGTCTTAATCCCCATTTTACAGTTGAAGGAACTGAGGCACAGAAAACTAAAATGACTTGCCTAAGGTCACTCGGCAGACCGGTGGCAGAGGTGGGATTAGAACCCAGGTCCTTCTGACTCCCAGGCCCGTACTCTATCCACTAGGCCACGCTGCTTCTGACTATCTCATACTCAAACATATACAGATAGGTATGCAAGTAAGAACTGAACTTGCGGATTTTTCCCCATTTAGGAAAGGGGGTGCCCCTTTTCTGACTCCGCCCCTTCCACACGGACTGGCCCCCGTGACCTGTCCTGCATCCAGTCAGCCTACAAAACCCCATAACCTTTACCTCTGAACCTTGGGAGATTTTTATTTTCTAATCAAAGAGGAGAATTTGGAAGGGTTTCTGTCATTAAAAACACTGTAGACTATAGACAACATGGTGTGCTAAATGCTATTTTGTGATAAACTTCATCCTAATTTGTTCAAGCTATTAGCATTTCCTTTATTAGGCTTGATCACCCTATACCTAACATATCATTCAGTAAAATGCATTTTGCATATAATCGTGTCCTCTAGCCTGCTGAAGTATTTTTATTTATCATCTACCTAGCATGTTTTATTTGCAGAGCACTTTCCCAGAGTTGGCTAAGTCACTTGAGGACGCTGGGCAGTGTTACCTAGCGGGAAGAACATGGGTCTAAGAATCAGGGGGACCCAAAGTTTAGTTCCGTCTCAGTCTTCTGCCTGCCATGTAACCTTGGGCGTGTCACTTAATGACTCCATGCCTGTTTTCTCATTTGTCAAATAGGGATTAAATACCTGTTCTCTCTTGCTTCTGGACTGTGAGCCCCATGTAGAGACTGTACAAGACCTAATTATCTTGTCTCTACCCCAGCCCTTAGTACCGTGCTTGGCACATATCAGGTGCTTAGCAAATACCAAAGTTATTATTAGAGAAGCAGCGTGGCTCAGTGGAGAGAGCCCGGGCTTTGGAGTCAGAGGTCATGGGTTCGAATCCCGGCTCGGCCACTTGTCAGCTGGGTGACTTTGGGCAAGTCACTTCACTTCTCGGTGCCTCAGTTCCCTCATCTGTAAAGTGGGGATTAAGACTGTGAGCCCCACGTGGGACAACCTGATTCCCCTGTGTCTACCCCAGTGCTTAGAACAGTGCTCGGCACATAGGAAGCGCTTAACAGATACCAGCATTATTATTATTAAGTCACTTCTCTGTCACTCAGTTTTCTCATCTGTAAAATGGGGATAAGATATGAATTCTCCCTCCCTCTTAAGTTGGGAGCTCCAAGTGGGCCAGGGACTGTGACCAATCTGGATCCCTCTAGACTAAGCTCACTGTGGGCCTGGAATGTGTCTGTGTATTGTTATACTGTACTCTCCCAAGGGCTTAGTACAGTGTCCTGCGGACTGTAGGTGCTCAGGAAATGTGATTAAATGAGTGAATCTGATTGGATCTACCTTTAGCATTTCGTGCAGTGTTTGGCATATTGTAAGTGCTTAAAGAACACCACTATCATTATTAGTTTTCATTATTATGAAAGATCATTAAAGACATAGAACTAAGGAAGCTCTATGGGAGAGTTGAGCTTCAGTGTTGTCACAGTAGCACAGCAAACTGGTAAATATCCCTAGAGTGAAACTCATTTCTAGGTTCCCAGTGGTCCCCTTAAAACTGGGACTTAAATAGGACTTGATTGAAATAATCGCCCCATCAGTGACCAAAAAATTCCCAATTTGTATATCTGGAGGAAGCTTTCCAAGAAAAGATCGACTGTGTCTCCGAATAGTAGGAGAGTGACTTTATAGCTGTTGCCATTCCTAAACGCATCTGACCAGGAAGGAGAGTGATTATGTGGTAAAGTGGGGCCATGTGAACAGCCAGTGATGATAGGCAGTTCTGCATTATCCCGAGGGAGATCCGGATTGCCCAAATTCACTAGGGAATTGCTCAACCCATTGTTTGCCTTTGTCTGTGGAGCCCTGGCAGAACTGGTAAATAAACTCGGAATTTACCAAAGATCATAATCGCCTGTCTCCTTCTCCACTTGTGTTTATTTCTTGTATTCATTCTCCAGGCTCTTTTAATTATTATTCCATCCATTTACACTGGCTTTGCCTTCTTGTCCTTTAAGGGCCAGTTTGCACACAAAAAGCTCTCAATAAAAAAGCACCCAATTGTATTTACTGAGAGCCTACTGAGTGGAAAGCATTAGACTAAGCGCTTGGGACAGTTTTCCCGAAGCAGAAGACATGGGACCTGCCAAAAGAGGGCTTACAATCTAGTGGGTGAAGACAAACTCTCTAAAATTCTCATAATTTTCTCATTGTCTTTATAATTTCTGAAGTTGGGAGCTACCACATCAGAGCCATCTCAAGTTAGGGGGAAATGTATTTCATCAAAGTGAATATAATGTTCAGTGGGATGAAATGAGGCTGTTTTTATTATTTCTTAGGAACTTAGGTCCTGAGAACTTTTAGGTTTTAATGTTTTGGCCTTCCTTAGGCAAATGTAAAAACTTCAAGGCAGAGTTTCTCTCTGCTACTGTAATTATCACCGCTATAAGGATGAAGCGTTTATTTTAGGTCTTTGATATTTGC
This sequence comes from Ornithorhynchus anatinus, assembly GCF_004115215.2. Lineage (NCBI taxonomy): Eukaryota > Metazoa > Chordata > Mammalia > Monotremata > Ornithorhynchidae > Ornithorhynchus > Ornithorhynchus anatinus. The sequence goes on along the minus strand of NC_041730.1, from coordinate 63,480,611 downwards.
AAAGAGCTTTGCCACATTTTATTAATTCTGCTGGTTTGTGGGTTAAAAACCCTGGGCATCTCCAAATGGAAGCTAAGGTGATAGAGGCATGGTGAAAGCCAGGTCACCCACACTCACGAATATGGAAATGGCCTCTGGAAGAGGGAGAAGGAAAGAAATTTATCCTTGGCCGGTCACGGAAACCAGTCCCACACGTGGTCCTGACACCATGAACGTGAAACCAGTCTCCCCAGTGTGATGTAATATCAGGTGCACCATTTTGTGCAAATCCAGCCAAGTTGGTAAGTTTGTCTGAATTTAGAGAATTTCTCTGTGGAGCCCGGACCCTTTGATTCGCCTCCCATATATCTCTAATGGCCTGTAGTGGATCGAGCACAAGTGTGGGAGTCAGAAGGACCAGGGTTCTAATCCCTGTGACTGTGGGCAAGTCACTTAACTTCTCTGTGCCTCAGTTCCCTCCTCTGTAAAATGGGGATTAACTGTGAACCTCACGTGGGACAACCTGATTACCCTGTATCTACCCCAGCGCTTAGTACAGTGCTCTGCACCTAGTAAGCGCTTAACAAATACCAACATTATTGTTATCCCTGCCTCCACTGCTTGTCTGCTGTGTGACCTTGAACCTTGAACAAATCACTTCACTTTTCTCTGCTTCCGTTACTTCATCTGCAAAATGGGGATTAAGTCTGTGAGCCTTATGTGAGACATGGACTGTGTCCAACCCGACTAGCTTGTATCCACCCCAGCGCTTAGTACAGTGCCTGGCACATATAAGTGCTAAAGCAATACCGTTAAAAACAAAAGAAAACAAAAACCAGGCAACACAGCTGAGTCCCAGAACTCAGCCACAGGAACTGGGCTAGGCCGGGAGCTAAAAATAAAAATACTGGATGTATCTTTACCTGGTATTTGGTGGTCTATTAGTACCACACAGAAGATGGACCAATCAATCAGTGGTATTTATTGAGTGCATACTGTGTGCAGAACACTGCACTAAGTACTTAGGAAAGTACAATACAACATTATTGGTAGATGTGATCCCTACCCAAAAGGACCTTACAGTGCCCAGGGACCGATCAATCTCTCAATCAATTATACTTAATGAGCTCTTGCTATGTGCAGATCACTGTACTAAGGAGGGAACAATATAGCCAGACTGTCCTCTATAAAACCGGATGAATGGCCACCTGAGCTGTGGGACCAGTCGAGGGGTTGAGGACAAACTATTTATTACAGTGTTTTGTACACAGTAAGTACTCAATAAATGCAATTGAATGAATAAACGAATGAACTGTCTGGCCCCTCAGGATGTGGGGCCCAGAGAGTTCACTCCATCACACTGGGGCTCAGGATGGTCGGGCAACTTGGATGGTGGCGACTTCTCCTGTGACCGATATGGAGAGAGCAGTGGGTGGAAACTCCTCACCAGGAGAGATGTAAACAGGCTAATTCTTTGAATAAATCTGAATAAATCAGATTTATTATTAATAATAATAATGATGATAGTATTTGTTAAGCGCTGTTCTGCACTGCCCTGAGATTTCATACTCTCATTCTTAGTGGAAGGACTTGAAGAGAAATAAAAGCCCTGGACAGCTGCGGACAGAGAGATCACCTGATTCCTCTCCCTCCAAAACAAAGCCTATCGTCTCCACCTTACTCACCTGTGACAATGCCAGGAGGATTTTCTATTGCAGGGCAAGATTTAGAAACCTTCCTGAAAGACTCTCACCAGCCTCATTCCTCCTCTGGGGCCCATCCCAATTCCTCCCAGATGATGGGGTGGGGGGTGGCGGGGAATGAAGTGAGCTGAGATAGTATACGGCCGTGTAATATGCACTCCTCCTTCACACTCAAAGAAAACACCACTAGTGATGAATTCACCCAAGTGTGGGTGCAGAGGTCAGAGTGGGATCCTTAGTCCCAACCACTTCCAGTGTGTACACACACACAAACACACAAATACACAACTCTCTCTCTCTTTCTGTGGCTCCTAGTGGGAAATGGAATGATGAGAAGACTCTCCTCCAGGGTCAAATGGGGATTGCTGGGGAAAGGGGTTTGATGAGGCCAATTCCTAGATTCGCGGGCATCAGGCACCGAGAAAGAATCTGAACCTGATCGTGTTAATTCAAAGATCTAGCCTGTTTACGTATCTCCTGGTGAGACGTTTCCACCCACTGCTCTCTCCATATCGGTCGCAGGAGAAGTTGCCACCATCCAAGTTGTCGGACCATCCTGAGCCCCAATGTGATGGAGTGAACTCTCTGGGCCCCACATCCCGAGAGTCCAGACAGTTCATTTATTCATTCAATTGTATTTATTGAGTAGTTACTGTGTACAAAACACTGTACTAAGCGCTTGGGAGACTACAACACTGACTCCAGTGCTGCAGCGTAGACGGCTTTGGGCTGACTGGCTCACTGAAGTTCCTTTTCTCCGACTGAACCACTTTAAATAGACCTCTTTGGTGGGGTCCTGGCTCCAGAGTTGCCTGGAACCAAGCGGAGGAATGGCTCCTTGACTCAGAGACCATTAGAACGTTGAGGTGATAATAATAATTATTATAATAATGACTCTGGTATTTGTTAAGTGCTTAATATGTGCCAAGCACTGCCCTAGTCACTGGGGTAGATAATAAGTATTTAGGTCAGCCACAGTCCCTGCCCCAACTAGGGTTTGAATTCTAAGTATGAGGGAGAACAGGTATTGAATTCCCATTTTACAGATGAGGAAACTGGGGCACAGAGAAGTTAAATGACCTCATTCATTTAATCATATTTATTGAGCGCGTACTGTGTGCAAAGCACTGTGCTGAGCGCTTGGGAGAGTCCGATGTAGCAACAAACAGATACGGTCCCTGCCCACAACGAGCTCACAGTCTAGGGAGGGAGACAGTACCATAAATGAATAAATAAATAAAATACAGATAGATACAGGCATATATGTATGTGCTGTGGGGATGGGAGGGAGGATGAATGAAGGGAGAAAATCAGGATGCGCCTTCAATAAGGCTTTGAAGTGGGGGAGAGCAATTATCTGTCTCATAGGAAGGGGGAGGGCGTTCGAGACCAGAGGTAGGATGCGGGCATGAGATCGAGGAATAGTGAGAAGGTTAGCGTTAGAGGAACAGAATGTGTAGGCTGGGTTGTAGTAGGAGAGTAGCAAGGTGATTAAGTGCTTTAAAGCCAAAGGTGAGGAGTTTTTGTTTGACCCGGAGTTGGGTGGGCAACCACTAGAGTTTCTTGAGGAATGGGGAAACGTGGTCTGAACGTTTTAAAGGAAAATGATCCGGGCAGCAGAATGGAGTATGGACTGGAGTGGGGAGAGACATGAGGCTGGGAGGTCAGCAAGGAGGCTGATATAATACTCAAGGCAGGTCAGGAAAAGTGCTGCATTCATGTGGTAGTAATCTGGATGGAGAGGAAGGGGTGGATTTTGGCAGTGTTGTGAAGGTAGAACTGACAGGATTTAGTGATGGCTTGAATATGTGGGTTGAACGAGAGAGAGGAGTCAAGGATAATGCCAAGGTTACGGGTTTGTGAGACTTGCCCAGGTTCACACGGCAGGCAGTTGGCAGAGCAACACAGTGCTCGCTCCCATCCTCCTATGCTTCCTCCAGACCACACTGCTTCACATGAAAATAAAAAATCCTTATCCATTCCCCTGGCCCCGCTCTCTGAGTGGCCGCCAAAGTGGCCTTCCGAGGGCAAGAGGAGTAGAGAAGCGTTATGGCCCAGGGGATGGAGCACAGGAGTCAGAAGGACCTGGGTTCTAATCCCAACTCTGCCACCTGTCTGCTGTGTGACCTTGGACAAGTAGCAGCGTGGCTCAGTGGAAAGATCCCGGGCTTGGGAGTCAGAGGCCACGGGTTCGAATCTTGGCCTTGCCACTTGTCAGCTGTGTGACTGTGGGCAAGTCGCTTAACTTCTCTGTGCCTCAGTTACCTCATCTGTAAAATGGGGATGAAGACTGTGAGCCTCACATGGGACAATCTGATCGTCCTGTATCTCTCCCAGCGCTTAGAACAGTGCTCTGCACATAGTAAGCGCTTAACAAATACCGACATTATTATTATTATTCTATGTGCCTCAGTTACCTCATCTGTAAAATGGGGATTGAGCCTGCAAGCCCATGTGGGACAGAAACTGTGTCCAATCTGATGAACTTGTATCTACTCTAGTGCTTAGTACAGTGCCGGGCACATAGTAAAACCTTTTTAAAAATCATTTAAAAAAAGGACCCTGGCACCTATCCCTAATACATACTGTAGGTAGCTCAGCAGAGGAAGATAACCCAACCCAGAGGTTGGTACATTCTGTGAAAAAGCTTTTCATGCCATACAACCTGGGAGCTGTAAAAGGGTTGGACCAGATCAGTCAGTCAGTGTATTTATTAGGCAGAGCACCAGCATTTGGGAGAGTACAGTAGAATCAGTGGATGTGATCCCTGCTCTCAAGGGGATTACAATCTTATGGAGGATCTCAGACTCTAAAATCATTTACAGATCGGAGGAAGAGGGTTAAGCGGATAGGAAAATGAGGCAGCGCCTCGGTAACTCTGGCTCTGTAAATAGATCCCTGAGTGCTACAGGTGTTGGTGATGAGCTGGCAAGTGTGTATGAGGCACAGAAGCGCTGAAGCGGCAGTTCGAGAGCTACGAGGAGGGGAGATGAGAGGTTAGTCAGGGAAGGCTTCCTGGAGGAGCTGTGATTTTAAAAGGGCTTTGAAGATGGGGAGAGCTGAGGGTCTGTCAGATGGGGAGGGGGTGAGAGTCCCTGCTGGGGGAAAGGGCACGCCTTGGACCCCCTGGACTTCTCGACAGAAACTCTATTTGTGATCGGGGGGGGGGGCCAGGCTCTTCAGGGCATCCTCCAGGAACAGCCAGCCTCCCCACCCTCACCCCGCACGCCCTCTGCCCCCACCAGCTCCGGGATTCCTTGCACCAGCAGCAGCCGCTCCACTGGCGCCGACCCTCCGTCTTCCCGCCGGCTGGGTGGACGCGCAGTTCAAAGACCTAAGCATTAAATCCGTGAAAAGAATCCCATTTCAGCCTGTCCGCCCTGCTTAATCCTCTCTTCATCCTCCTGCCCTCCCTCTCTTCAAGGGCCCTTCCCTAGGAGATACGGGAAGCACAAAATTCAAGCTCTCAGAAAGCTCTCTTCTGAAATTAGTTTCCTGTTGGGATATTAACTTGTGTGACACGGACTCGTGTCCGGTAATTACTTCACTAGAGCCACCAACTCGCACTGCTCAGAACCCTGGATCCACAGGTTGGTTCTGAATTGTCTCCAACAGGACGCTCGGCGGTCTTGCCGAGAGCTATCCGTCGACCTTCTCCTTTGTGCCGGGCGAACTGAACAGAACGTTCAGCGCATTCATGTTAATGGTGGAGGTCCCTCTGGGGGGAAGGGCAGGCTGGGAGGAAAGGTGGATGGACTGGTGAAATATTTTATATTTACCTACAGGTCTGCACTAAATGATATCTGAAAGGGAACTGCCCCTCTAGAAAATGAGTTATAATTAGTAATAATAATGTTTGTAAAGCATTTACTATATGCCAAGCACTGTACTAAGCGCTAGGGTAGATGCAGGACAATCATGTCAGAAACCGTCCCTGTCCCACTAAGTAAATCCTTTCTCAGCGACAAAGCCGATCCCAGTAGCAAAATGATACTTTTTCTCCTCTTAAATCATTTTCTTCCCCAAAGCTCAAAGCACACCACGGTTGGAGACTTTATTCAGGATATAGAACTGATCTCAGAACACACCAAGAATTACACCCCGGATCTTCCCAACATCCCCCAGTGATAAGGGGGATTTCATTACTACCTCCATTTTATGGAGGGTAAACTGAGTCACATAAGTTTGTCAGAGTTACATTAGCGGTTGAGACGAGGAAAAACTCCGGGTTTCTTGTCTCCCAGTCGTAGGAGACATCTGCAAGGAAGTACAAATACCCACCCAAAACCTAGAACCAGCCTGGATGTCCGAGAAAGAGGAGGCAGCACCTCAGAACAGAGCTGAATCCTCCCGCCGACCCAACACTGAAAATCCTAGCCCAGGATATCCAGAAATCCCAGAGACCACGGCTGTATTCAGGCGGCAAGTGGGTCAAGCCTTTAGTCTTTGCTCAGCCGACTTCTCCCTTCCCCTCGGTATGGACTGGAACCTGTCAGGTTGTTTTTCTTTTGCCTCCAGTCCGACCCTGACCCCTCTCCTCCCTGCTGCCTCCTGCTTTGGCAGAACCTCCCAAGAAAAACTAAAAATTCATTTTGTTTGACCTAAATCAGCGGGTGGGTGAGCCGTGACTTGATTATATACCGAGTAAAAGTGGCCTCCTGGGAGAGGATGGGCTGTGTTATTATTGAATCCTTCAGTCTCCTCCACCCACCCCGCCATAAAACTTGGGGTGCTGTGTTTGTTAAGATGCCATTTTTAAAGTGGCTCTCCTCCTTGCTCTCCTCTCCTCCCACCATCCTTTTTTTATTAATCCAGAAATATGTGGCTGCCCTACTGGGAGGGAGGTGATTCCTCAACTTTTTTTCTTTCCTTCTTTATTTCCACCCCTTCTTGCCTTGAGGAAAAACAGTGGGTGGTTTTAATGATGCATTATCCAGAGACAAGGCATTTAATGGTAGGAGAGCTCTAGAGGGCATTTGGTTTTCTGCTCTTCGCCTGAAAAATGAAAACCCCACCAACTTTGGGGAATATTTTTCCATGCGTTCCCCACATGTTGTAGAGTATAAGCTACTTGTGGGCAGGGATCGTGTCTACCAACTCTCTTGCATTACACGCTCCCAAATGCTTAGCACACAGTGTTATGCATACGAGAAGAGTTCAGTGAATGCTACTGATTGATTGATTGAAAATGTTCCCTGGTATTAAGCATGGATTAGTGGTAGAAATGAACAGGGCAATACCTGAAAGAGGATAATGCCATTTTAAGTTTTAGGGAAATGCTTTTTTATGATATTTATGTGCTAGGCACTGTACTAAGCACTGAGGTAGATACAAGCTTATCAGGTTGGACGCAGTCCCTGTCCCCTATGAGGCTCACAGTCTTAATCCCCATTTTACAGATTGGGTAAATGAGGCCCAGAGAAGTTAAGTGACTTGCCCAAGATCACCTAGCAGTCAAGTGGCGGAGGCGGGATTAGAACCCACATCCTTCTGACTCCTGACTGTCAACTGTATATATTTCCATTGCCCTATTTATTTTGTTAATGAATTGTACATCGCCTTGATTCTATTTAGTTGCCATTGTTTTTATGAGACGTTCTTCCCCTTGACTCTACTTATTGCCATCGTTCTCGTCTGTCCATCTCCCCCGATTAGACTGTAAGCCCGTCAAACGGCAGGGACTGTCTCTATCGGTTGCCGACTTGTTCATCCCAAGCGCTTAGTACAGTGCTCTGCACATAGTAAACGCTCAATAAATACTATTGAATGAATGAATGAATCCTAGGCCCGTGCTGTATCCACTAGACCATGCTTCTTCCCTAGAGAAAAGACTAGAGCAGAGAGTAGAATTAAGTATAGAAAGGGACTTATTTGATTCCGTCCCACCTCCCCGCAAACAAAAATATATCCCTTATGAGAAAGCCCTTTGGGGAGCTGATGGATTATTTGGCATGATTAGAAAGGGGTTTGCTTGTGTCCTCATTACCATGAATTAAACCAGTCAGAGTCATCATAGTTTATGAGTTTATGGTTACAGGGAACTGGTTGGAGGAAGGAAGAAGCCAACGATACCATCCTTGACCCTCGGAGAGGTGGTGTTTGTTAAGCTTTTAATATAGGCAAGCACTTGGCTCAGCAATGGGGTAGATACAAGGTAATCAGAGTGGAAACAGTCACTGACTACCAGTCTAAGGGGAAGGGATAGCAGTTATCTAATCCCCATGAGGAAACTGAGGCACAGAGAAGTCAAGCGACTTGCCCAAAGTCACACGACAGGCAGGTGGTGGAGCTGGGATTGGAATCCGGGTCTCCTGACTCCCAGCCCGTGCTCTTTCCACTAGCCCAAGCTGTAAAGTTGCTCTCGTTTGGATGTGGTCCTTGTTCAGTGCCAAGACCAGCGTGCGGCGGATGTATCTGTGCTCACAGACGAGATCGGGGGCAGCCCAACAGTGCTCACGGAGCACACGCGGCTCCTCTTCGGTAGCTGTGCAGCTCGTGCATGTGGGCTTCAATCACCGTGTCACCGCGGTAGGGATGGCAGTGGCCCCAGGACGTGATGTGTCACTGCTTCGGTTCGTTAGGTGGAGGAGCCCGTGGCCGGGGAGGGGGACAACCCCAGACCCCACCCCCAGCCTCTGCCCACCCCGACCGTCACTCTCCCCGCTGGTTAAAGGAATCGTTTTTCGATCCGCGGCTCTTGGCTGTATTCATAATCATGGTACTCGTTAAGCGCTTTCTGTGTGCCAAGCACTGTTCTAAGAGTTGGGGTAGATACCAGTTAATCAAGTTGGACACAGTATCTGTCTCATATGGAGTTCACACCCTCAATCCCCTTTTTTTTTTACAAATGAAGGAACCTGGCCACAGAGAAGTTCATTGACTTTCCCAAGGTCACACACAGACATGCGGGAGAGTCGGGATTAGAACCCAGGTCCCTCGGACTTCTAGGCCCGGGCTGTAACCACTGAGCCACACTGGTTTGCATCTTTTTGGGTCATGAGGCTTGGCCACCCCTGGAAGAGGTGCAAAGTGTTGGAGGTGGGAGTTCTTAAAGTGCATGAAGAGACTTCATTGAGCTCTGAATGAAAGCAATTTAAAGTCAAATCTCTAGGCCCAGTTCTTGCACAAAGGGTCAAGTGCGGGTCATGAAGAGACTCGGGTCTTCAAGAATAATAATTATAGTATTTGTTAAGCCCTTACTAAGAGCCAGGCACTGTTCTAAGCACTGAGGGAGATAGAAGGTAATCAGATTGGACACAGTCCCTGTCCCATATGGGGGTTTACAGTCTTAATCCCCATTTCACGGATGAGATAACTGAGTCACAGAAAAGTGAAGTGTCTTGCCCAAGGTCACACAGCAGACAAGCGGCAGAGCTGGAATTAGAACCCATGTCCTCTGGCTCCTAGGCCTGTGCTCTATCCACTAGGCCATGCTGCTTCATGCTGTCTTTTCTCGTATAAAGGTTGGGGAGGAAGACCAGGGAAGAGCAAGGTCAGGCAGGATGAGAGTGGGCTGAGCCAGAAGACTACAGTCCTTCCAGGGATTTGGGAAAGATGGGGTGGCCGAGGAGTCGGAGGAAGGGTTGCTGTGGAGCTGTTGGCCTGGCAGGGAAAAATAGGCCTCAACACTGGAAAGACAAAAAAAACCTCACTGAATTGTAGCCCACGAAATGTGGATTAGAGATGAGGGTAAACTGCTCACACGGAGGATGGTTAGAAGTAGAATGGATGAGTTTTTCTAGGACAGCCCTAAGAGCTAGGGAAACATTCAACTGCCCAGACTGGCTTAGGGCCATTCTGCCTGGAAGCACGAGAGAAAAAGTGGCCCGCATCTAGAGCGACACACAGTTCGACCTTGGCCACTTGCTGTTCGGGTCATGGTTTCTCTCCCCTTTCTGAAGGCCCAGCTACGAAGGGAGCTATGAGAAGCAACACGGCCTAGTGGAAAGAGCAGAGGCCTGGGAGTCAAAAGACCTGGCCTCCAATCCCCACTCTGAGACTTATCTGGTGAGGTGGTGTGGTCTGAGACTTGTCTCGAGGGACCTTCACTTCTCTGTGCCTCAGATACCTCATCTGTAAAATGGGCGTTAAGACCGTGAGCCGCATGTGAGGCAAGGACTGATTAGCTTGTATCTAACCCAGCATTTGGTACCGTGTCTGACGCACAGTAAGCACTTGTGGCCTAATGGATAGAGCTGGGCCTGGGAGTCAGAAGGACCTGGGTTCTAATCCCAGCTCTGCCACTTGTCTGCTGTGTGACCTTGAGCAAGTCACTTCACTTCTCTGGGCCTCAGTTACCTCATCTGTAAAATGGGAATTGTGTGCCCCATTTGGAACTGGGACTGTGTCCAGCCTGATTACCTTGTATCTACTGCAGCACTTAGAATAGTGCCTGGACCATAATAAGTTCTTAACAAATATCATTAAGAAAAAGAAAAAATACCTTTTTTTAAAAAAAAAAAGAAGCCAGATGACCTGTGAGGGGTTCCCTTCCCTCCGGCATTTTATCTTCTGGTCTGTGAAATCTAATCTTTGAAGCTTTGAGTCCCCCAGAGAGAGACTTATTAAAGGGATATGTGCTGTTGGACGAGTGGAAAGAGCACCCATCTCTGGCAATCAGAAGACCTGGGTTTGAGTCTCAGATCTGAGAGTTCAGAAATGCCTCCTGGGGCCATACCTTCGGTCCTGAAGCTTTATGACGTGAGATGGCCATTTCAGCAGGAATCCTGAGGATCAGCCAGCTAACATGGATGGCGGCGAAGACCACGGCGGTTACTAGGGCAACCGCCTGTCGGGTTATGGTGCTACAGCATAGAATCAACACTTAAATAGGCCATAAATGGGTTCTGTGTGTAAAAGGCCTGCACGTGCACTTTGCAATTTGCTAGTAATACTAGTAAATCTTAATATTATGGTGTTTGTTAAGCGCTTACTGGGTGCTAAGCACTGTACTATTACTACAACTACTATTAATAATAATAATACATGGTATTCGTTAAGTGCTTATGTACCGGGCACTGTTCTACGTCCTGGGGTAGATTCCAGGTGATCCTGTTGGACATAGACCCTGTTCCGCACAGGACTCACAGTCTTAATCCTCATTTTACAGATGAGGGACTGAGTCTCAGAGAAGTGAAGTGACTTGCCCAACGTGACACAGCAGACAAATGGCGGAACCAGGATGAGAACCTAGGTCCTTCTGACTCCCAGGCCCGTGCTCTGTCCACTAGACCACACTGCTTCTCATAAGCTCTGGCGTAGATACAAGTAGGAGGAAGAGCAGATATTGAATCCACACTTTTCCGATCAGGGAACTGAGGCACAGAGAAGTTAAGCGATTGCCCAGGGTTGCACAGCAGGTAAATGGCCGAGCGGGGATTAGACCGCAGGTCCTCTGGCTCCCCGGCCCATGCCGTTTCCACTAGGCCACCCTGCTTCCTTGCCCGGCTCCTCTCTCACTGTACTCTGGGCCCCGGCGAAAGAATGACTGAGAGAGACAAGAGAGTGAGAGGGGCTCTGTCCAAATCATAATCACTATAATCATCACCGCTACGGGAGAGAGCGTGGCCTGGTGGAAAGAGCACTGGCCTGGACATCTGCAGATCTGGGTTCCAGTCCTTGGTCCACCGATCGATGTATGATTGATGTACGACTTTGGACAAGTCACTTAATGTCTCTGTGCCTCTGCTTCCTCATCTGTAAAAAGGGGGTAAAATAATCGGCCCTCCCTCCTTCTTAGACTCCTTAGCCTACGCGGTGCAGAGACTGTGTCCGATCTGATCATCTTGTATGGGCTCCACCACTTGGCGCAAGTGCTTGATAAATACCATCATTACGATCAATTCCTCCCCTCAAGTTCTCAATCCTGAAATCTCAAGACAGAGTCTAAGGCTTCATACTTGACAGGAGACTTCATCGTCGCCCCTAAATGTTTATCCGCTCTCAACGATTTACAAGTTAGGCGAAAGATAGGACTTGTACAAGGCTTGTTCACCTCCCGTGGACTTTAACGAGTTGGATAAAATTGAGTAGTATTTATTCAGCCCGACTGGCCCCTGGGCGTGCTGGAAGACACTGCCTCAGCGGGTCTCCGACGCTGCTCCTCGGCAGCGAAACCCCATGGGAGCAGACCCGCCCTCCTCCCGTGCCCAGGAGATGCCATTTCTGCAGTTAGACCGCTCCGGGCCCAGCCAGGGCGTGTCCGGGGCAGAGACGGGGCTACGTTGCTATGGCGATGCCAATATGGGGCCGTGCCTGGCGGTTCGTTCTGCGGCAGGGGTTTTGATCCCAGGCCCTTTGAAGTGCTGCGCTAGGCTGCCCGAGGCAGGCTCTAGGAAATGGGAAGGTGGGCAGGGAACGTGTCTGCCAACTCTGTCGTTTTTTTACTCTCCCAAGTGTCTAGTACAGTATTTAGCACTCATTAAGCGCTCAAAAAATACCATTGATCGATTAACAGAATGTGCTGCTCGGAGGATTTGTGGCTCGTAGGGCTTGTGGATAGAAGTGACCTGTGTTGGACAGGGAAGCAGGAGCGATTTTAGAAGCAGAAGCGATTGTTCCATCTATGGCTTGCCAGTCGGCAGGCAGAAGGATGTTTTCGATTATTACTATTATATTTGTTATCAATAATAATAATAATAATTGTGGTATTTGTTAAGAGCTCATTATGTGCCAGACTCTGTTCTAAGTGCTGGGCTAGATACATGGTAATCAGGATGGCTGCGATCAATGTCCCGGATGGAGCTCACCCTCTTAATCCCCATTTTACAGATGAGGTAACTGAGGCCCAGAGAAGTTACATGACATACCCAAGGTCACACAGCAGACAAGTGGGAGAGCCAATATTAGAACCCAGGTCCTTCTGACTCCCAGGCCCACGCCCTATCCACTAGGCCACACTGCTTCACGGTCCGACCCTCACAGCTATTATTAGGGCTGGATTCCCAGACTCACTTCATCAGGTATCCAACAAGTTGAAAAGAGCTTAAAGTTTCCAAGTGGGACTTAGAGAACTACCTTAATTGGATTTTTCTGCCACTCCCAAGCTCCGCCTGATTTTGGCCCCGGCCCCAACCCCCCTTTCCCTTCTCATCTCCGCACTTAAATGCACAGTTGGCACCCGGGAGGGTGAATCCACGATTGTTATTAAACATCAAAGCCATTGTTCATTTTCAACCCCACCACTTTCCCTCCTTCCAACCCAAGCCCAGGTGCTGACCTTGAAACTGTCCCCCAGGAAGAGACCCAAGGCACCAAAACACATCGAAGCGGACCAAAGCGATGAGTTGGGTCCATTATAGTTCCTAGGAAGGTTCCGGATTCTTGAACGGGATGCGGAGGGGCGGGGAGGAACGGGGGGGCGTCAGCCTCATTTCCTTCTGCCGCATTTTGCACTCAGGAATACGTGGTAGCATTAAACCGTCAAGATGGGGCCTCCCGGGTGAGGATGAAGTTCAAGTGGAGCCTAAATGAAACACCGCTTCGCCTTTAAAGTATCGGTCCCCATCTAACTTCCCGTGAAGAAATGAGTTATTCTTGTGCCTCTGGAATTTGAATTTAAGGCACGTGGAAGGAAGAATCTCAGAGAGCCTTGTGATTTTGTCAGAAAAGAAAGCGATTTTTTTTTATCATACATACAGAGAGGTTGGATCCTTGGAAGGACCCGAAGTGCAAGGAGGCCAGGATGTTGTGGCAAGAGGAGGGGGAGGACACTGAGGACAGCTGCCTCGCGGTTTTGCCTTGGTGAACAAGATGTATCTTGCAGAATGGAGTCACTTGGTGTAATATGCCAGAATATTCAGAGAACGAACAACTCATGACAAATTAGTTTCCATCCCACCTCTAATTGCCGGTCTTCCAGATAAGAAGTGCTCCCGGAACTGAACAGCTGTCAGCTTCTGGAGCAGGCGCAAGGGGAAATTAGAGCAGACGAGAGACCAGAGAGTATAAATATGGAAAGGAAATGCTTGGACTTTTTTGTGCAATGGCACTCTGTATAATAATATTACATGTAAGGATGCAATTAGGCCTGAAAATTGCAAGCTTACAATGTGCTCTCCTAGCCAAGGGTCAGTCGGTTCTGGTGATGAATGAAGTTGGCTTAAAGGAACAGTGTGAGTTTTCGAAGCAGTCCAGCCGCTCACTTGGTTTGTGAAAATGCAGTCGTGTTCTTGGATTCACATGCCTGCCCTGATGATCCTGGGTTCGGTATCTGCTCCCCGGTTTGAGAGTAGCGACATCAGGACAGCTTTATGGACAACGCTGTATCAAGATTGGGTTCTAATCCCAGATCCCCTGCTTGCCTCCTGTGTGACCTTGAGCAAGCCACTCAACTTTTCTGTGCCTCAGTTTCCTCCTCTGTAAAACAGGGATTCGATACCTCTTCTCCCTCCTACTTAGGCTGTGAGCCCCACGTAGGACAGGGACTGTGCCCAACCTGAATTTCGTGTTTCTATCCCAGCACTTAGTACAGCACTTGGCACACAGTAAGCACCTAACAAAGACTCTAATTATTATTATGATCATTATTACCAGTGAGGCCTCTCAGTTCTCTCTTTCTCGAGCAGTCTCGTAGATCAGTAGAAGTCAACTTTACCAATCCTCCTCCCTCCGATGGTACCCGCGTGTCAAAGGAAGTCGAGAAAGAGAGCTTGGATTTCCGTATCATCCTTAAAAATATTTATTGTACTCCTTCAATGGACAGAATGCTGTCCTGGGGAAGATTAAATGTAGAAAAGTGGGATAAAAGACAGTTCCTGTCCATGAGGAGTTCACCATCTTAGAGGAAGACACAAAAGCAGCATAGCCTAGTGGATAAAGCACAGGCTGGAATCTAGAGGACCTGGGTTCAGATCCCAGCTCCGCCACTCGTCTGCTGCGTGACCTTGGGCCAGTCACTTAATTTCTCTGTGCCACAGCTTCCTCAACCGCCAACTGGGGATTCAGTACCCATTCTCCCTCCGATTTAGACTGCAGACCCCATGTGGGACAGGGACGGTGTCCAACCCGATTAACTTGTATCTACCCCAGTGCTTAGAACTGCGTTTGACACTTAACGAATACCATAAAAAGCCATGAGCAATTTAATATTAAACATAAAACCGACACTGCGCAACAGAAGTCAGTGACAGCTTCTCTACCCCTGCTCTCTGTCCTTCCCAAAGGACTCCCTGTGTCATGTATTGTGAAGGCTGAGCTCTCTCCTTCTCCTACCCACACTACTCCTGTTGGCGAGGGAGGAGGGTGTGAGGAGGGGAAGGGCTGAGGGAGAGGAGGAGGCACAGCTTCAGTGCCAGTGGCACAATGGTTGGCACCAGTACTGGGATGGGGGGGAGGGGGCGTAGGCCCATTTGGCAGAGGGCTTGGGCCACACTCCCTTCTAATAATTATAACCACGGTGGTATTTCTTCAGCACTTACTCTGTGCCAAGCACTGAGATAATCAATCCCTTGTATTCACTGAACGCTTAACTGTGTACAGAGCACTGTACTAAGTGCTTGGGAGAGTAGAATATAACAGAGTTGGAAGGCACGTTCCCTGCCCACAATGAGCTGACAGTCTAGAGGGGAGGACAGACATTAATATAAATGAATACATTTCGGGTATGGACATAAGTGCTATGGGCTAAGGGGGTGGTGAATAAAGGGAACAAATCCAAGCACAAGGATGACACAGAAGGGAGTGAGAGAAGAGGAAATGAGGGCCTAGTCAGGGAAGGCCTCTTGGAGGGGTTGTGTCTTCAATGAGAGACAATCAGCTCAGACAGTCTCTGTCCCACAGGAGCTCAAGTCTAAATCGGAAGGAGGAGGAATGAATTGCCATTTTACAGATCAGGTAACTGAAACACAGAGAAGTTAAGTGACCGGCCCCAGGTCACCCAGCAGACAAGCGGTAGAGCCTGGATTAGAAGCCAGATCCCCCGACTCCCAGATCTGCGCTCTTTCTACTAGGCCATGCTTCTTCTCTTCCTCGCCACTGTGGTCTTTGTTGTTGTTAGTGTGTCTATTAAGCACTTACTACGTGACAAGTGCTGTGCTGAGCACTGAAGGCAGACGTAAGATAATAGATGCCCTCTTTATTCTCCAGATTTAACCCCTCTTGGTAAGTATAAAGGGTTTGTAATCCCAAGCAAACGGCTAGTCCCTGAACTGCTCTGAAATAAATTGTGAGAACTATAATTCTGGCTATTGGATGCTTTTATCTTTGAAGTGTTATTCACCTTCAAAGCCTTATCGAAGGCATATCTCCTCCAAGAGGTCTTCCCTGATGGAGCCCTCACCTCCTCTCCTCCCACTCCTTTCTGCGTGGTCCTTGTGCTTGGATTTGCTCCCTTTATTCGCCCCTCCCTCAGACCCTCACAGCACTAATGTACATATCCTTAATTCATTTATTCATATTAATATCTGTCTCCTCCCTCTAGACTGTAAGTTCCTTCTGGGCAGGGAATGTGTTGCAGACACCAACTCTATTGTGTACTCTCCCAGTCGCTTAGTACAGAGCTCTGCACGTAGTAAGTACTCACTAAATATGATCGATTGATTGATAATCTGCAAAATGGGGATTCAATACCTGTTCTCCTTCCCATCTGGCATTGTGTCTGATCTGAATATCTTTTATCCAGGCCAGTACTTAGTACAGTGCTTGGCACGCAGTAAGCACCTTTCGGACAGGAAACGTGCCAACTCTGTTATAGTGTACTTTCCCAAGTGTTTAGTACAGTGCATGCCCAATAAATACCATTGATTGATTGATAGTACTTAAATACCACAAAGGTTATTAATTGTTATTATCCTGGCATGCCTGATTCTCCTAGAAATTCTTCCTCTTAGTCTGACGAGCTTTTCAAAGGCTCTACCTCAAGGAAAGCCACCACTCCTGACTTTGCCCCAGCAGGATTGTCTCTCTGCTCTGCGTGACCCTGTTCGTTCTGTCATGTGTTCCTGGAGGGTGGCGGTTCATTCATTCATTCAACAGTATTTATTGAGCGCTTACTATGTGCAGAGCACTGTACTAAGCACTTGGAACGTACAAATCGGTAACAGATAGAGACAGCCCCTGCCCTTTGTTGGGCTTATAGCCTAATTTGTGCTACACTGCCCAGTAATAACAATAATAATAGCAATTTGGGTATTTGTTAAGCACTTACTATGTGCCAGGCACTGTACTAAGCACTGGGGTGGATCCCAGCAATTCGGGTTGGACACGGTCCCCATCCCAGGAGGGGCTCGCAGACTCAGACTCAATCCCCATTTTACAGATGAGGTAACTGAGGTCCAGAGAAGTGAAGTGACTTGCCTAAGGTCACACGGCAGACAAGTGGCAGAGCTAGGATTAGAACCCATGACCTTCTGACTCCTAGGCCCGTGTCCTATCCACTAGAACATGCTGCTTCTGCCCTTTCAGATGGCTGTTCTCCCTTCCAACCGAGCTTTAGAGGGGAGCTAACACAACGTATCCAGGCCCCCAGAGCCAGAATGACGTTCACGCATGACTCTCGGTCCCTTTTTTATGGTGTTTGTTAAGCACGTACTGTGTCAAACACTGCTCTGAGCACTGGGGTAGATACAAGTTGATTGGGTTGGACACAGACCCTGTCCCGCTTGGGGCTCACAGGCTAAGAAGGAAGGAGAACTGAGACGCAGAGAAGCGAAGGGATTTCCTCGGGGTCACCCAGCAGATAAGTGGCAGAGCCGGGATTGGATCCCAGGTCCTCTGACTGCCCGACCTGTGATCTTTCCCACAGGCCACACTGCTTCTCCCTTCCAAACAGTAGCCTTGTAAGAAGGGAATTCCTCCCTCTCAGTTACCCAAATTAAACCCAAGGCCTGGAAAGGCAGAGACCTAAGTGGGCCGATCAGTCGATCAATAAGTCAATTGGCGGTGTTTATGGAGTGCTTATGGTGTGCAGGGCACTGTACTAGGCACTTGGGAGATAGAGCTTTGCACCTAGTAAGCGCTTAACAAATGCCATCATCATTATAATTTTTGAAATGTAATGAGTTTTTCATGGTATTTGTTAAATGCTTACTATGTGTCAAGCACTGTTCTAAACGCTAGGATAGATACAAATCAGTCAACCAGGCTGGGGCGCGATCTGCGCAAGTGTTCCCTCCCCAGAAGGAGCTTACAGCCTAGAGGGAATCGTGGCGAGCCAGCAGCAGTGCCAGGACTTGAGACTAGACTGTGTGGTCTAGTGGTTAGAGTATGGGTCTGGGAGTCATCAGGACCTGGGTTCTAAACCTGGCTCCCCCACTTGTCTGCTATGTGACCTTGGGCAAGTCACTTCACTTCTCTGTGCCTCAGTTACCTCATCTGTAAAATGGGGAGGAAGACGGTGAGTCCCACGTGGGATGTGGACTGCGTCCAATCCGATCACCTTGTATCTGCCCCAGTGCTCAGAACAGTGGCTGGAATGTAGGGATTAACAAATATCATTCCAAACAAAAAGAGCTGGCGTCCGTGGCAGCTCCATTCTGAAGCCAGGTCAGAGACCCTGGTAGGGTTCACCCTTGGCCCCGTGGCTTGGGCCACGCCGTCCCCACATTTCAGGATATGAACATCTTGGGCTCAGCTGGCGGCACCCACCCGAGTCCACCGTTCCCCTTCTCCCACTCCTCTGGGGCGCAGCCACGTGGAACAGGCGCCACCCACCTCATCCCACGACAGCCGGGCTCCCACGGACACACGCTCCAGCCCAGGAAGGGCTCAACGGGCGGCAGCGTGCGACCGGCCCGACTCTGAGAACGTCAGGTGGGTCCCCGCCGGATCCACAGCCGGGACTTCTGTCAGTCTGAGCCGTGAGGAGCCTGACATCCTGCCGTGCCTTTCGTGCTTACCCTCCTCCTTATCTTCTCTAGTTTGGCACTCCGTTCCTTCGGTGTCCGTCGACAGCAGCCCCCTTCCCTCTTTATTTTTAATTTTGAGTTCCCTGGGGCCCGGGGACCCTTTCTACCTCTCATCTGTGGAATGCAGCGTGGCTCAGTGGAGAAGAGCCCGGGCTTGGGAGTCGGAGGTCATGAGTTCGAATCCCAGCTCCGCCACTTGTCAGCTGGTGTGACTGTGGGCAAGTCACTTAACTTCTCTGTGCTCAGTTACCTCATCTGTAAAATGGGGATTAGGACTGTGAGCCTCAAGTTGGACAACCTGATTGCCCTGTATCTACCCCAGCGCTTAGAACAGTGCTCTGCACTTAGTAAGCGCTTAACAAATACCAACATTATTATTATCTGTGTTTTTTTATTTTCCCACCCAAATGTTTTGCACGTAGTAAGCGCTTCATGAATCCTGTTCCTCCTGCTTTGGCTGCTGCTGGCCTGCCTAATTCTCCCTCACCGGCAAGACGGGCAGAGACTCAGGTGTGGTGCTGACAGATTCATTCGTTCAGTGGTATTTATTGAGCGCTTACTGTGTGCAGAGCACTGTACTAAGCGCTTGGAATGTTCAATTCGCAACAGATAGAGACAATATCCGCTCAACAACAGGCTCACACTCTAAAAGATAATTATGGCATTCGTTAAGCGCTTACTATGTGCCGAGCACTGATTAGACTGTAAGCCGGTCAATGGGCAGGGATTGTCTCTATCTGTTGCCGAACTGCCGAATTGTCCATTCCAACCGCTTAGTCCAGTGCTCTGCACATAGTAAGCGCTCAATAAATACTATTGAATGAATGAATGAATGAATGTTAAAAGAGCTGGGGTAGATATAAGGTAATCAGATTGTTCCACGTGGGGCTCACAGTCTTATCCCCCATTTTACAGTAATCGAGGCACAGAGAAGTTAAGTGGTTTGGCCAACATCACACAGCAGGCAAGTGGCAGAGCCGAGATTAGAACCCGCGTTTCTCTGACTCCCAAGCCCATGCTCTTTCCACTAAGCCACGCCGACAGATGGCATCCCCGGCTTCCTGCCGGGTACGACCACCTTCTCCTCAGCACTCCAGGCTGAGCCTGATTATCAGAGGTGTCGCCCCCGACGAAGGGGAAGACGGAATGGAGATGGAGGCCAAGAGGGCCGACCTGACGGGCACCGATGGTGTGGCTGCGCCCAGAGTTGGCCCGCATCTCCTCTCCCATCGCCTCCCACTCCCTCGGCTCCGCCCGAGTTCCCTTCCTCCTGCTCCCTTTTCTCCCTGTGGGTCGGCCCTGCCCCCTCGCTTTCTTCCACACGACTCCCTCCCTTTCCCCCTCACCCCCCTCTCCCTGTCGTGCCTGGAACGGCCTCTCTCAGCAAATATCTGCCTCTCCCTTTCCTCCTCCAGAATGCTCCCCTTCTCCCCCACCCCCTCACCGGGCCGCCTCACCCTCTCTCGTGAGCCGGCCCCTCCCCAGTCAGTGGGTGTCTGGAGCTGAACTCGCCGTCTCCGACCGCTCTACCGGTGCCTCCGGATCCAAACCTCTCCCCCCCGCCACCCCGATACAGGGACTGGTTCTCTTTGGCACCTCCTGTGCCCCGCGCATGGGGAGGCGAACCCCTTGTCAGGCCAGAGTCAGTGGCTAAACTATCTGAGCCGTCTCTCTGCTGTGTAGGGAGAATGCCAAAACCCTACTCCCAAGGAAAAGACTCATCCTCCTAAAGCAGCTAAGCAGAGGTCTCTATTCTGGCAGAGAAGAAAGTAATATGCTCGGCTTTTCTATTAGCACATAATCATGATAATAGTATTTATTGGTTAAGGGCTTACTGTGCGTCAAGCACTGTTCTCAACGCTGGGATAAATTCAAGCTAATCAGGTTGGACGCTGTCCCCGTCCCACATGGGACTCGGTCTTAATCCCCAATTTACAGATGACGTAACTGAGGCACAGAGAAGTGAAGTGATTTGCCCGAGGCCGAACGGCAGAGGAGCTGGGATTAGAACCCAGATCCTTTTGACTCCCAGGCCCTGGCTTTATCCATGCTGCTTTATCTGTTAGATCTCTAAAGCTGCCGGTTCTCCTTGTTAAACAAGGAAAGCAGAGACCCTCCCCATCTTGTCCCCTAGCCGTTTCCTTGCCTTCCTGCCGAGAAGTCTGAGAATCAGGGTGTCTCTCCTCTGTTGCCTGGTGGATTTTGGGCGACTCAGTCCAGTGGGTGCCCGACACCCAGAGGGCAAATGGGCATAATAGTAATGTTTCGGCATTTACACCGCCCTCTTCCAACAGAAGCTAATTAATCTTCCAGGCCTGCTGGAGGGGAAAGGCTACTGTGTACTTGTAGAAGCCCGGGTCACTAGGTTGTAATAATAATACTAATAATAGTCCTGTTAAGTGCTTACTATGAATCAAGTACTGTACTATACGCTGGGGTAGATGCAAGATGATCAGGTTCCACGTGGAATACTAAGAGGGCTAGGTTCTGGATCCCTGGAATCCCTGGGCCACACACCCCTCATTCTCTGAGGGGTTCTCATTCATTCATTCAGTCAGTCGTATTTATTGAGTACTCACTGTGTGCAAAGCACTGTACTAAGCGCTTGGGAGAGTACAGTATAACAGTAAACAGACACATTCCCTGCCTGAAACGAGCTGACAGTCTAGAGGACTAGAATTAGGAATCCTAAAGTTTCCCAGGGAGATTTTGTCAGTGGTTCTTTCTTTTTTCAGTGGTATCTGTAAAGTGCTCACTGTGTACCAAGCCCTGTATTGAGCCCCGGAGAAGACACAGGTTAATCAGGTTGGACACAGTCCATGACCTACATGGGGCTTATAGTCTTAGATCCCCATTTTACAGAATTCCTTCTCTGAGGCACAGAGAAGTTGAGTGACTTGTCACACAGCAGACAAGTGGAGGAGGCAGGATTAGAACCCAGGTCCTCTGACTCTCAGACCTGTGCTCTTTCCATAGGCCATATTACTTACCCATTGGTTATTTAGGAGATCGTCAGCTGCCTTTAAAAAGAATACTCTTAAAGCTAGAATCCTAGTTGCTCCCTCAAGACCCAATTTCTGGGTCGAAGTTCCCCCTAATAGGAGGATTGGGCAACAGCCAGTACTTTACTCTCCAAGGCACCGTAATTCTCGCGTTTCCCAAAGCTCTGATCATCTGGGCTCCCGTTTGGGTTTGACTGCGGTTTCGTGAATACAGTCTCTGGGGTGCGGTCAGGCCAGATTTACAATTGCTGTCTTGGTCCAAATAGTCGGCCTGTTGAAAGCGGAGACAATAGGTAGTCTTCACCTCCAGATCTGAGGGGGTTGATATTACTGGGCGGTGCCTTTATTATCAGGTGGTGCAATAGGTTTGAAAAACTGAAATCTGCCTTGTTTTGGAAGCCTTGGAAGACTCCCAGCCCCCGGCTAGTGGGACTGAGGGTTCCTTCCCTGTTTGATTCTTTGTTTGTGCATTTAAATGGTATTTGTTAAGCCCTTACTATGTGCGAGACCCTGTCCTGAGCACTGGAGTAGGTGAGAGATAATTGGGTTGGACACAGTCTCTGTCCCACATAGAGCGCACAGTCTTAATCCTCATTTTACAGATAACTGAGGCACACAGAAGTGAAATGTCTTGCCCCGGGTCAAACGGCAGACAAGTGGCCAAACTGGGGTTAGAAGCCAGGTCCTTCTGATTCCCAGGCCTGGTTGCTCTATCCACTAGGCAACAACTGCTTTTCTCGGGATTGTGAGGGACAAAAGAAGTGACGACCAGGAAGCCAGCCTGGGTGGGGTGCTACTCTGAGTTAGGGGTAAGAGGGAAGGGGAGCTAGGCTAGAGGCTGGGCCAGAGTCTGCCATACCCTGTCTGTCCTGGATCCCTATTTCTGGATCCCAGAGCCCTAAGAGTGGGTCTGTCACCACTGGGATTTCAGGGCAGGCCCTCTGTCTGGCCCAGGACCAGCCTCTCCTTCCCGGCAGCCTTTTCCCAAATGGATCTGGGAGTATCCATCCACCCTCCTTCTCCTGGCTTTCACCATTATTCCCGACCGGCCCTCCCACCCACCTCCTCCCCGTCCAAACCAGTCTGCAAGCCAGGGACCAGTTCAGCAACCCGGGCTGAGAGGAGGAGAAGGAGAAGGAGGAGCATAAAGAGGAGGAGGAGGAGGAGGAGGAAGAGGAGGAGGAGGTTGGGAGAGAGAAACAGGTGAGTAAAATGGTTGAGTCAGTCAGTCACTGGTGAGTCAACCGGTATTTATGCCCCAGGGGTTGAGGAACTCTCCCCAGTCTCCCCTTTTCTGAACGAGGATTTGTTCTGCCCAACTTGCCGGGACAGAAATGTTCACTCTGGACCCTTCTCAAGAGAGGATCAGCCCATCTGACACGTCGTGGCCCTAGTCTTCAGCTCGATGACCCTGTTCGGCCATGGCCCCGATCGGGTTGTTGCATCCCTTTTCTCCTTAACAGTAATAATAATTATGACATTTATTAAGACTTACTATGTACCAGGCACTGTGCTAAGCAATGGGGTGGATGGATGCAAGCAAATCGGGTTGGACACAGTCCCTGTCCCATGTGGGGCTCACAGTCTCAAGCCCCATTTGACAGATGAGGTAACTGAGGCCCAGAGAAGGAAGTGATGTGCCCAAGGTCACAAAGCAGACAAGTGGCAGAGCCAAGAGTAGAACCCGTGACCTTCTGACTCCCAGGCCCGTTAACCATATCCCTTAAACCACACTGCTTCTCTAGAGGCTTTAGACACCAGCCCAAAGATGGGCACAAAATAAGAATTTAGGGTACAAGACCCCATGGGAGTGAAGAGGATCAGGGGTAACTCTTCCTGCTTCCCTCAGGACAGGGGGAAAACCATCAGCCTTGCCACAGCGCTCCCAAGGGAGAACTCAAAAAGGGGTTGCTAAGCCGAAAGGATGATTACAGAGGCGGGGGGAGTCGAGAGACCCTCCCCGAGCTTGATTTGGAAAGTGCTGGCTTGGGTTGTGTAGAATATACTCTCTCCTCACCCCACACCCCACCTCCTCCTCTGGAATCTGCTTCTCCCACCTGGCCACGGACTCCTTCTGGAGTCCCCCGTATCCGGCCCATTGGCTCCCTGAGGAGTAGAGACACAGTGGGATGGGAAGCCCAGCGTGTTTTAGGGTTTGACTGCCCCGTGGCAGGTCTAAGGCGGAACTCAAGAGGCGCCATCCTCTGCCACCATCAACAGTCGGGCGACTTGAATGGCAGAGCGCTGACTGATGGTGGACCGCAGAGGAGGAAAACAAGAAAGAAATAAGTCCTTTCCAATACCTCGTCTCTTTTTTCTCTCTTCTCTTCTCTTCTCTTCTCTTCTCTTCTCTTCTCTTCTCTT
The DNA here is from genome assembly GCF_004115215.2 of Ornithorhynchus anatinus. NCBI lineage: Eukaryota > Metazoa > Chordata > Mammalia > Monotremata > Ornithorhynchidae > Ornithorhynchus > Ornithorhynchus anatinus. The sequence goes on along the minus strand of NC_041730.1, from coordinate 63,456,719 downwards.
CTCTTCTCTTCTCTTCTCTTCTCTTCTCTTCTCTTCTCTTCTCTTCTCTTCTCTTCTCTTCTCTTCTCTTCTCTTCTCTTCTCTTCTCTTCTCTTCTCTTCTCTTCTCTTCTCTCCTCTCTTTTCTCTTCTCTTCTTTCTCCTCTCCTCTCTCCTCTCCTGTCCTCTCTCCTCTCCTCTCTCCTCTCCTCTCCTCTCTCCTCTCTCCTCTCCTCTCCTCTCTCCTCTCTCCTCTCCTCTCCTCTCCTCTCCTTTCTCCTCTCCTCTTCTCTCCTCTCTCCTCTCTCCTCTCCTCTCTCCTCTCCTCTCTCCTCTCCTCTCTCCTCTCCTCTCTCCTCTCCTCTCTCCTCTCCTCTCTCCTCTCCTCTCTCCTCCTCTCTCTCCTCTTCTCTCTCCTCTCCTCTTTTCTCTTCTTTCCTCTTCTCTCCTCTCCTCTTTTCTCTCCTCTTCTCTCACAATCCTCTCTCTCCCCTTTCCTTATTTTCTCCCTTTTCCTCTACCCTCTGTCTCTGTTTCTGTGTCTCTGTCTCTCTCTCCTTCTTTCCCTCTGACTCTCTCTCCTTCTCTCCCTCTCCTTCCACCTCTCTGACCCCCGAGAGCCATTTCAGGCCTACCCCACCTCTACTAAAGTGATCAGATTTAATTTAACTGAACTTGGGAACCGCCATGTGATTTACTGAGCTCAGTGAGATCCGTTCCCTCTGACCATAAACTCCTCCCCAGGAGTAAATTAGGTACTTTAAGGCATTGCCTTCCCTCTTGCAGGACAGAAGAGTACCACTTTGCGGCCTGAGGTAATAAGACAGACCCCCCCGCCCCGCAACCCCGACTCTTGACAAACAGGAAGTGCTAGAAGGAAGAGGGAAAACACCTTCCCACCAGCAATGTCCTAGGCAGTGGGCCGAACCATCTGCGGAAAGGGCAAGCCAGGACTAGTTCAAACATCTCTGAACAGTCGCTGGGGGTGGTTCTTTGAGAACTGCATTCACCCTGTCAGGCAATCAGGAGATTATTTCATAAATGACTCGACTACCTCCCAGGAATGGTCTCCTGATGCTGTTCCTCAAAGTGCCAAGTTACACCCCTCTCCCTTCTGCTCGGCTTGATTCTCCCATGCTTTGAGGAAAATATATGAGCAGCTCCTCACAAATCATCACCACGTTCTAGTTGACGACACCTTCTTCCCACCAATATCCCACAGACCTTTCCTCTCCAGGAAGAATCTGTCTTGTTAAGATTTTACTTTGGCAACAGAACCTAGAAAAAACAAAAAGCAGAGACCAAACCACAGAAACCTCCTGTAGAGCTCCACTCCTCGCTGCATCAAGCAGAAATTCCTGACCATTGACTTTAAGACGCTCATTTGGATCTCCCTCCTGGTCAGGCTCTCTCTTCCACTACACCCCAGCTCACTCGTTTCATTCCTCTCCAAACAACCAACTCCCTGGCGCTCGTTCTCATCTCTAGCACCATTTTCATTGTCTGCCTATCCCAGCTGTACTCTTCTCGAGGGCAGGGATCGGCTCTTCTAAGTGCCGAGTACGGTGCTCAGAACACAGAAGGTGCTCAGTAAATGCTATTGATTGCTAGATCGATGGACCGCCGTGGTCCGTGAGGATGCATCTTCAAGTGGCTGACCCCGGAGCTGCTCACACTCACCCCAGATCCCAGGCTGGAAGCCGAATTATGTCTTCCAATTCCACTTTCGGGGGGCAGCGGGAGCGAGGTGCCTGGGGAAGGGCAAGACCCACTCAGGGTCTCATCGTCAGCTCTGGAGAGCTCATTAGGCATCCTGTAATTCTCCCGCTATAATCGGTCTGATTAGCCAGCTATGTCCTCTTCTCTGTTTTGTTTGCTCTATAATTATTTTGGGGGGGAGAGACTGGGGGGAAGTTCATGTTTTGCATAAATGCCTGCTGGCTGTTTTTTTAATGTGTTATTCTTGGCTAAGCTGCCCTGATTTGGGGGCGGCGGGGAGCGCCAGGAAGGAAAGCGTTCAGCTGCAAGTGTCACCTTTGATGCAGTTCTAGTCTGGGCCGGCTCCTCGAGGGCCCGAAAACCTCAAGGTCACTCCTGAGGCCCACGTCCCGGGAGGAAGCCCAGCCCAGCCCAGCCTTTCACAAACACTTCAGAGAAGATAAACTGTCGTCGTCCACCCCCACCGGCCCCCACCTCTTCTCCTCTTCCCCAGCCAGCTTTTCTACAGGTGAAAGTAGGCTCTGGGCTCTGAGGGCTAGGAGGCCCTGAAGATGTCACCTCGTCCAGCTTACTGCCTCCAGACCGACTGGTGCCCGTTGCAGGCTGGACAGACATCAGAGGTCATTGGCAAAAGAGGTTCTTTGCCCTTAGTTTGGGGCACTAGTTCCCCATCTTTCAGGCCTCCTTCTGGGGTTTGGAAGAAGGAAGCATTTCCCAGAGAAAACTCAAAGAAATCTCCTGTCCGTGCGCTCTGCTTCATGGTATTTTTTTTCCTCTTTCCCTTCTGTGATGCCTGGAGCAGGAGCGAAGGTAGCTAGGGCAGAAATCTCTACCTAGATTTTCAGAGATTTAATGTAGGCTCCCAAGTCCTTAGTATGGCATTCTGGATCCAGAGTCTGATTTATTGGCAAATGATTTATATGCATCTTCATAATCCTTCCCTCCCATAATAATAGTGGTAATAATAATAATAATTGTGGTATTTCTCAAGTGCTTATTATATGCCAGACACTGTATTAAGTGGTGGGGTGGATACAAGTAAATTGAGCTGGACACAGTTCCCTGTCCCACATGGGCTTACAGTCTTAATTCCCATTTTACAGGTAAAGTAACTGAGGCTCGGAGAAGTGATCTCCCCTCTCCCCCGTCATTGACTCAGTCCCTTCCCATGGGGATTAAGACGCTGAGCCCCATGTGGGACACGGACTATGTCCAATCTGATTCGTTTGCGTCTATCACAGAGCTCAATACAGGGTCTGGCACATAGTAAGCGCTCAACATATGCCATTTTAAAAAACGTCCTAAGGAAGATCGGAGACAGGGCGGAGTACAGAGCACGAGTGCTCTTGACAACTGCTAATGACCTTTGGGCCTCATCTTGAGGACCCTGGGCGTGGGAGAGATGTGTTGGGAGAGAAGAGGACAGCTGACCAGCAGCCCCCTCGACTTCCAAGGCGAGGTATCGGTTGAATCGGTTGTTGGGGCGGCTCTTCCGGGCGAGTACCACAGTGACCCCAGAAGGAACCAGAATCAGCACAGAGCTCTGGGCATTGTAGGGGACCCCCGATCAGCTTTCTCAACCAGTAGAGAGCCCGGGGCCATTCCAGAGCCCTGGATTGCTGCTGTATTCATCAACCTGGGGCTAAGATCACGGGAAACAGGGGTGTGTATGGGTATGGGTGGGTGTAGAGATGCTGCTGCAGGAAGGTTAATATCACATTATTGAATTATTATTGAAGCAGACTCTCCCAGGACCCAAACTCCTCCTTGGCAATGAGCCAGTCAGGGCCCTCTCAGGGCCATCCCAGGGTCATTCCAGAACCCTGGATTGCTGCTGTATTCATCGACCTCGGGCTAAGATCACGGGAAACAGGGGCGTCTATGGGTACGGGTGGGTTTCGGGGGAAAAATAGATGCTGCTACAGGAGGGTTAATAACGTATTGTTTAATTATTATTGAATCAGACTCCTTGGCAATGAGTTTGGCACCTCTCAGCGGGTGAATTACTGAACAGGAGTCCAGTGGCCTCGGGAATTATTGTAGTTTTCCAGGGTGTCTAACTAGGTCCCAGAGAATAGAAACTGGCCCCACATTCTGTTGTTCTATTATATAAGCGTCAGTTGGGAACTGTGCGGCTTAATGCGCTCTGGGCTCCACCCAAGAACCACCACAAGCGCTAGAGTGACGAAGGCTATCAGGTGATGTTGGGAAAAATGATCAGCTCTCACCGGCCAGCCAACAAAACGTGGACCAAAATCCAAACGTACGACTTCCTGCTCCAGAAACTGTGGACTGTTCAGCCAGTGTTGGTCGCAGAAGTGGTAGACACCTGTTGAGCATTCACTTGGTACAGTGCACTTTACTTAACACTTGGCAGCGACAGCCTCGACTAGTGGATAGAGCAAAGGCTGAGAGTCAGAAGGAGCTGGGTTCTGATCCTGGCTCCGCCCCTTGCCTGCTGTGTGACCTTTGGCAAGTGACTTCACTTCTCTGTGCTTCACTTACCTCATCTGTAAAATGGGGATTAATCAATCAGTCATGATTATTGAGCACTTACTACGTGCAGAGCACTGTAGTAAGTGTTTGGAAAAGTGCGATACAACAGATTTAGCATTTCAAGTACAGGGCTCTGCGCGTAATAAGCGCTCAATAAATACGATTGAATGAGTTTAGCAGACACATTAAGACTGTGAGCCCCTTGGAGGACAGGAACTGTGTCCAATCCGATTTGCTTGTATCTACCCAGCACTCACTATGGTGCCTGGCACACAGTATGCACTTTCCAAATATCACAGTATTTATTATTATTACAGCTGAAGTGTGAGACAGGTCTCCTGCTCCCAAGGAGCTTTCATTCTAATGGAAGAAACCAACAGAAAAACAGGAACCAATACGTGAATCAGCAGCATGGTCTGCTGGAAAGAACACAAAACTGGAAGACAGGAAGCCTGGGTTCTAATCCTGGTTCTGCCACTTGTTAGCCGTGTGGCTTTGGGCGAGTCAATCAATCAGTCAGCCAAACAGTGGTATTGGTTGAGAGCTTATTGGGTGCAGAGCACTGTACTGAGATCTGGATCAGTGGAGAGACCCCGGGCTTCGGAGCCAGAGGTCATGGGTTCGAATCCCGGCTCTGCCACTTGGCAGCTGTGTGACTGTGGGCAAGTCACTTCACTTCTCTGGGCCTCAGTTCCCTCATCTGTAAAATGGGGATTAACTGTGAGCCTCAGGTGGGACAACCCGATGACCCTGTATCTACCTCAGCGCTTAGAACAGTGCTCTGCACATAGTAAGCGCTTAACAAATACCAACACTATTATCTTGGGAGAGTACAATACAAACAGAATTGGTAGACATGTTCCCTGACCACAGTGAGCTCACAGTCCAGAGGGAGAGAGACATTAATATAAATAAAATAGATTACAGATATGTGCATAAGTGCTCTGGGGCTGAGGGTGAGGTCAGGTTGCTTAACTTCTCTGTGCCTCAGTGTCCTCATCTGTATAATGGGGATTCTCTCTCCCTTTGACTGTCAGACGGGGATTGGGTTCAAGCTGATTTTCCTGCATCTACCCCATTGTTTAGCACTGCCATGCTTAGCCCAGTGCTCGGCACCTCATAGGTGCTTAACAAATGTGACAGTTATCATTACTATTGGCATTATTATCGAGAAGCAGCGTGGCTCAGTGGAAAGAGCACGGGCTTGGGAGTCAGAGGTCATGGGTCCGAATCCCGGCTCTGCCGCTTGTCAGCTGTGCGACTGTGGGCAAGTCACTTCTCTGTGCCTCAGTTACCTCATCTGTAAAATGGGGATTAATTGTGAGCCTCACGTGGGACAACCTGATGACCCTGTATCTCCCCCAGCGCTTAGAACAGTGCTCTGCACATAGTAAGCGCTTAATAAATACCCACATTATTATTATTATTATTACCATCCTCATTTATTTATATCATTTTAGTAATTTGTTTATATTAATGTCTGCCTTCCCCTGTAAATTGAGATTTCACAATGAAATCTCACTGTGGGCAGGGAACTTTTCTACCAACTCTGTTGAATGGTATTCTCCCAGTAATCGTGGTATTTGTTAAGTGCTCACACTGTGCCAAGCACTGTACTTAGAGCTGCAGTAGATTCAAGATAATTAGGTCCCACACCGGGTTCCCAGTCTAAGTAGGAGGGAGAACAGGTATCGAATCCCCATTTTGCAGATGAGGGAACTGAGACCCAGAGAAGTTAAGCGATGTGCCCAAGGTCACACAGCAGCTAGTCAGTCGATCTGCCGTGTTTATCGAGTGCTTACTGTGTGCGAGCTCTGTATTGAGCGCTGGGAGAGTACAATGTGACAGAATTGTAGACACACATTCCCTGTCCACAACGAGCTTACAATCCAGAGAGACATTAATATAAATAAATTATGGTTATGGACATACGTGCTGTGAGGCTGAGGGAAGGGTGAATAAAGGGTGCAAATCCAAGGCAAGGGTGACACACAAGGGAGCTGAAGAGGAAATGAGGGCCTAGGTGGGAAGGCCCCTTGGAGGAGATGTGCCTTCAATAAAGCTTTGAAGGTGGGGAGAGTGATCAACTGTCTGATAGGAAGAGGGAGGGCGTTCCAGGCTGGAGGCAGGATGTGGGCGAGAGGTCGGCGGCGGGATAGATGAGATCAAGGTACATCGAGTAGGTTGGCATTAGAGGAGTGAAGCGTGCGGGATGGGTTGTAGTCGGAAAGCAGCGAGGTAAGGTAGGAGTGGACAAGGTGGTTGAGCGCTTTAAAGTCGATGGTAAGGAGTATATGTTGGACGCAGAGGTGGAGGGGCAAACACCGGAGGTTCTTGAGGAGTGGGGAAACGTGGGCTGAATGTTTTTGTCGAAAAACGATCCAGGCAGCAGAGTGAAATATGGACTGGACTGGGGAGGGACAGGAGGCAGGGAGGTCAGCAAGAAGGAAGATGCAGTAATCAAGGCGGGATAGGGTAAGTGCTTGGATTCATATGGTAGCAACTTGGATGGAGAGGAAAGGGCGGATTTTTAGTGACGTTGTGAAGGTCGAACCGTCGGGATTTGGTGACACATTGAATATGTAGCTTGAATGAGAGAGACGAGTCAGGGATAACGCCAAGATTACGGGCTTGTCGGGCAGGAAGAGTGGTGGTGCTGTCTACAGTGCCAGAAAATTCAGGGGGAGGACAGGCTTCGCATGGGAAGATAACGAGTTCTGACAAGCGGCAGGGTAGGGATTAGAAAGCTGGTCTTTTGACTCCCAGACCCATGCTTTTTCCACGAGGCCGCGCTGCTTCCCAAGCATTTAGCACCCCGCTCTGCACACGCAGTCAGTGCTAAACCGTGAACGCCAATCAGTGATCGTCGCTTTTGTCCTCCACTGACACCCACGGTGGGGATGACCCGTGTCTAATCTCTGTTTCCTGGTCTGCTGTGTTTCCCCTCAGGGCACCGGAGGAGAACATGGCCAATGGCATCGATGACTTGATTGGGATCCCGTTCCCCAACCACAGCAGCGAGGTCCTCTGCAGCTTGAATGAGCAGCGGCACGACGGCCTGCTGTGCGATGTCCTCCTCATCGTACAGGAGCAGGAATACCGGACCCACCGGTCGGTGCTGGCGGCCTGCAGCAAGTACTTTAAGAAACTCTTCACCACGGGCGCCCTAGCCGACCAACCCTACGTCTACGAGATCGACTTCGTCCAGCCCGAGGCTCTGGCGGCCATCCTGGAGTTCGCCTACACCTCCACGCTCACCATCACCGCCGCCAACGTCAAGCACATCCTGAGCGCCGCCAAACTGCTGGAGATCCAGTGCATCGTCAACGTCTGCCTCGAGATCATGGAGCCCGGCGGGGCCGGGGACGAGGACGACAAGGAGGACGACGACGAGGACGAGGAGGACGACGAGGACGAGGAGGAGGAGGAGGATGACGAGGAGGACGAAGAAGAGGAGGAAGAGGCGGAGGACTTTGTCAACGGGGAGGACCTGAATGGGACCCGGGACGTCAGCTGCCACCAGAGTCCCTCCGAGTCAGACCACCTAGTGGAGAAGGCCTACTCGGACCCTCCGCGGGATTTTCCCGATCGCTTCCCGGCCCACAGCTCGACGGGGCCCCTGGGGGTGATCCGTGACTTCTCCATTGAGTCGCTGCTGAGGGAGAACCTGTATCCGAAAGCCACCGTCCCCGACAGGAGGCCCGCCTTGTCTCCCTTCCCGCCGGGCTTCTTCCCCCACCTCTGGCCTGGAGACTTCGGGGCCTTCGCTCAGTTGCCGGAACAGCCGCTGGACAGCGGTCCCTTGGATCTGGTGATCAGGAAGCGGAAGATCAAGGAGGAGGAGAAAGAGGAGATCCCGCCGGCACCCTTCCCCAATGATTTCTTCAAGGACATATTTGCCGACGGTGCCGGGGGTCACGTGGGCCACATCAAGGCGGAAAACGATTACAGTGCTTATCTCAACTTCCTCAGCGCCACCCATCTGGGAGGGGTCTTTCCTCCTTGGCCGCTGGAGGAGGAGCGGAAGATAAAGCCCAAGGCGTCCCAGCAGTGCCCAGTTTGTAACAAAATGATCATGGGGGCGGGGAAGCTCCCCCGGCACATGCGGACCCACACGGGGGAGAAACCATACATGTGCAATATCTGTGAAGTTCGCTTTACCAGGTGCGCATTCCCGTCCGGACGCTCCTGGAGCCGGAGGGGTGGGGGGGTGGGGGGGGCGGGGGGGGCCTTGCCATGGCAACGGCCGGCTAATGAAAATAGTAACCGTGGCATTTGTTAAGTGCTCACTCCGTGCCAAGCACTGTTCCAAGCACTGGGGTAGATACAAGATAATCGGGTTGGACGCGGTCCCTGTCCCACGTGGGGCTCACAGTCTTAATCTCCATTTTACAGTTGAGGTGACCGAGGCACGGAGAAGTTAAGGACTTGCCTTGGGTCACGCAGCAGACGTGAGGCGGAGCCTGGATTAGAACCCATGACTTTCTGACTCCCAGGCCCTTGCTCTACCCTCTGGGCCACGCTGCTTCCTAGTAGGGTCTCTCATTAAACCACATGGAGATGGGCTGGTCGGGGCCCTGTGCCCATCAATGCCCTTTGCCCACTGCCTTGGGGCTTCATGGGTCCTAAGAATAACAATTAATATTAGTAGTATTTGTTAAGCCCTTACTCTGTGCCCAGCACTGAACCGAGCGGTGGGGAAGGTACAAGTTCATCAAGCTGAACCCAGTCCCCCTCGTACCCGGGCCTCAGTGTCTGAGGCGGAGGCAGGACAGATATTGACTCCCCGTTTGATAGATGAGGTAACCGAGGCCCAGAGAAGTGAAGCGATTTGTCCACGGACGTTGAGCAAGTAAGGGGCAGAGCCGGAATCCGAACCCACGTCCCTTGATTCCTGCTCTTGCTGGTCGGTCACACCGCTTCTCACACGGGTTGGGGCTGGTGGGGAGGGAAAGGGTCAGTTCTACCCCCACGGGGCAGGTGACCTCACCAGAGAGTGGGCTATGTGCAAGGGGGATGAGAGGAGGGTCTCATTCTGTGGCCTTGCGATCCTCCTTCATCCCCCTACTCAATCACGTCAGGTACGTTTGAGTAGTCCGGGCCTTCTTTATAATCGTATACTCTTTAGGGCTCCTGCTTTCTTTTCTGGGAAGAGTTGGACAACTCGGGCCAAAGACAGGAATCTTCAGAGCGAGACGGATTCGCTGGGGGAGGCGGTTGGGTTAATAGGAATTCAGAAGGGAAAGATAGTTCAGAGCCTCCGAGTGCCACGGTGATAAGGCTGCCCGCTACCACAGGGCATTTTGATGATAATAATAGTGTTGGTATTTGTTAAGCGCTTACTATGTGCCGAGCACTGTTCTAAGCGCTGGGGTAGACACAGGGGGATCAGGTTGTCCCACGTGGGGCTCACAGTCTTCATCCCCGTTTTACGGTTGAGGTCACCGAGGCACCGAGAAGTGAAGTGACTTGCCCAGAGTCACACAGCCGACAAGTGGCCGAGCGGGGATTCGAACCCATGACCCCTGACACCAAAGCCCGTGCTCTTTCCACTGAGCCACGCTGCTTCTCCATGGCAAGGGTCCTGACTCCCAGCCAGGAAAGTTATATCAACCTGCTCGCCGCTCGTCTCCTTTGAAGGGTTTTCGCCCCTCGGGGACCGCAGGCTGCGTAATGAGGCTTAGCGGTCCAACCGCTGGAAACCGGGCACGTGTTCGGGCCCGGGTGGAGGACAGGGTGCCGGGACTGATCGGGAGTGAGCTTCTCTTCTTTCAGTTGCCCTGAAATCCCTAGCAGATGAAATCAGTGCCTAGGGACACCTCGGTTCCTGGATCTATTTCTCGATGAGTAGAACTGAGTCAGGCTGAAAAGGATCTTTATTTTCAAAGCATTCTGTCAAGACCAGGGTATTTTCGCTCCTGGTTGGAAGAGGTTGCCATTGGACTTCAAATGGCAAACCTCAGGTGTCTGAGAAAAATTTGAGTGTTCGGCCAGCTGTAAGTCCAGACAATAGGCAGATGGTTAGGATGCTCAGGAATTCATTCTGCATCCCCCGCTTTTGTCCCTGGGCAAAATTCAAAAGGACGGGGCACAGATCTTGCCTGTTGGACCAGAAGAGGAAGTGGGACGTTGCCCAGCATAAACCCGGCATTATTGCCTCTGTCAGGCCAGGGGAACTGTCTCAGATCCTCCTTCTTCCAGCCCCGTGAGCCCGCTCGGATGGCCCCAGGGCCAGATCGGCTTTCCCCATTGAACTCTGCCCGTTCATCTGACTCCCCCCATAGATTGTGAGCTCCTAGTGAGCAGGGATCGTGGCTACCCACTCTATTGTATTGTACTTTCCCAAACATTTAATACAGTGCTCTGCACACAGTAAGTACTCACTAAATACCATTGCTTCTTTGATTGATTGACCCATGCATCCGAGAGCAGTGGGGGGCTTTCCCTGTAGATAAGCCCAAGTGGATGATACTGTCCCAGGTCTGAACCTCAAGCCAAACTTGGTGAAAACGGCCCCGGGGCTCCCGACCATCTTGGTCAACCAAGTGTGGAAAAAACCCAAAAATCATGGAGCAGTTCTGTCCCGGAAGGAGCTTTCTAGGAGGGATTCCAGAAAGGCAGAGCTCCTAGAGAGTTTCTGGGAGGAGAATCAGGGACCATTCAGCTGTTCTGCGTGACTTGGCTCCTCAGCTAAATCAGTCAATGGTAATCACCGAGTGTTCACCGTGTGCAGAGCACTGAACTAAGCTTTTGGGAGAGTACAGTACAACAGAGTAGACACGTTCCCTGCTCACAGTGAGCAATGAGTTTAGAGGGCCAAATGTGACTGAATTTATATTTTAGGGTTTGGAGAAAGCTCCGGGGCAACTCCAAAAGAGTGGAACGCCGTGAAAACATCCCATTTGGTAAGGTGCCTACCCAAGCCAGGCTTGAGTTCCTTTAGAGAAGCAGCGTGGCTCAGTGGAAAGAGCACGGGCTTTGGAGTCAGAGATCATGGGTTCGAATCCCGGCTCGGCCACTTGTCGGCTGTGTGACTCTGGGCAAGTCACTTCACTTCTCGGTGCCTCGGTTACCTCATCTGTAAAATGAGGATGAAGACTGTGAGCCCCACGGGGGCCAACCTGATTCCCCCGTGTCTACCCCAGCGCTTAGAACAGTGCTCGGCACATCGTAGGCGCTTAACAAATACCAACATTACCATTATTATTTCCCATACAGCCCTAGCTTATGTGAAGCAGCAGTTAGGAGGAATCAGCCGATGGGTCAATCGGTGGTATTTATGAAGTGCATACTCTGTGCACAGCGGAGAAGCAGTGTGGCCTAGTGGATAAAGCAGGGGCCTGGGAATCAGAAGGTCCTGGGTTCTAATCCTTGTCCTGTTGTTTGCCTGTTGTGTGACCTTGGGCAAGTCACTCAACTTCTCTGTACCTCAATTGCCTTATGTGTAAAATGGGGATTAAGACTGTGAGGCCCATGTGGGGTAAGAGCTGTGTCCAACCCGATTCACTTGTATCTACCTCAGCACTTAGAAGAGTGTTTGACGCGTAGTAAGTGCTTAACAAATACCATAAGAAAGAGGCCTGTGGTAAACGGTTGGGTATCCAAAATACGCAACAGTTGGTAGACGCAATCCTTGCCTTCAAAGAGCTTAGAGACTAGTGGGGGGAATAAATACATCCTCTCCCTCCCCTCTTAGACTATGAGCCCCGTGCTCTGGTGTGATTGTATTTTATCAACCTCTGCCTCTCACCTAGTAAGGGCTTAAATAATAATAACAATGGTATTTGTTAAGCGCTTACTAGGTGCCAAGCACTGTTGTAAGCACAGGGATAGATACAAGGTAATCAGGTTGTCCCACGTGGGGCTCACATCTTAATCCCCATTTTACAGATGAGGTAACTGAGGCCCAGAGAAGTTCAGTGACTTGCTAAATGCTAATATAATCATTGGCCCGTCACTACCTACTGTGTCCAGAGTCCTGTACTAGGAGCAGGGTGGTGTTACAGAAGGAAGAAAAGACTCAGTCGCTGACTTCAAGGAGTTTACAATCTAATGGGGGAAAGCAGGCGGGCCCAGAGTCACATATCACAGACGTAAGCAACGTAGAAAAATGACGCGTGCAAATGAAGGTGAAAGACAAGTTGTCTGAACCTAATGTCCTGGCTTCCACTGCAGGTCCTGACCTCTGGGCTGCTCCCTGACACCAGTCAGACCCCAGGCTTTAAAGGGGAGGGAATAATAGAGAAGCCCCAGGTTTAAAGGGAATAATAGAGGAGGACCAAAGTGGTGGCCAGAGGCCCGTCTCGCCTTACAACTGGCCCCTGGGACCACGGAAGCATCTGTGCCGCTCCCGCCCACCAGACTGCGTTTCTTTAAACCGTGGTGATGGCGGGTGTTAATCCAGATCATGTCATTTGCGGCAGTCTGGAAGGAATTTAGAGTCTAGAGGGAATAACGTCCCTCTAGACCGCAAACTCATCTCTCTGGATGGTAAGGTCGTTATGGACAGGAAGCGGGCCTGCTTATTCTGTTGTACATACTCATATAATGCTCTGCGCATAGTTACCTCAGTTATCTCATTTGGAAAATGGGGATTAAGACTGTGAGCCCCACTGTGGGACACCCTCATTACCTTGTATCCCCCCTAGTGCTAACAGTGCTTGGCACACAGTAAACGCTTAACAAATGCCATCATTATTATTATTATTATCCCTGTCTAGGGCAGTTTGACTCAATCCTTCCTGGAAGCAGAGGTCTGGATGAGGTGATCTCTTTTTTTTTTAATGATATTTATTAGGGGCTTACCATGTACCGGACACTGTATTAAGCTCTGGGGTAGATACAAGCTAATCAGCTTGGTCACGGCCCGTCTCCTTCAAGTGGCTCAAAGTCTTCTTAATCCCCATTTTAAAGAAGAGGTAACTGAGGCACAGAGAAGTTAAGTGACTCACCCACGGTCACACATTAGACACGTGGCAGAGCCGGCATTAGAACCCAGCTAATCATAGATAATAATAGATAACCCAGATAATAGAACACTGTTCTAAGCGCTGGGGTAGATACGGGGTAATCAGGTTGTCCCAGGTGAGGCTCGCAGTGAATCCCCATTTTACAGATGAGGGAACTGAGGCACGAGAAGCAGCGTGGCTCAGTGGAAAGAGCGTGGGCTTTGGAGTCAGGGTTCATGAGTTCGAATCCCAGCTCTGCCACTTGTCAGCTGTGTGACTGTGGGCAAGTCACTTAACTTCTCTGTGCCTCAGTTCCCTCATCTGTAAAATGGGGATGAAGACCGTGAGCCCCACGTGGGACAACCTGATTCCCCTATGTCTACCCCAGCGCTTAGAACAGTGCTCGGCACATAGTAAGCGCTTAACAAATACCAACATTATTATTAAGTGACTCGCCACTCCCCGGCCCGTGCTCCATCCACCGGGCCCCGCTCGTTATCCTGTCATTTTTCTAAAGCCTCTGCCAGCCCGAGAAGCAGCATGGCTCAGTGGAAAGAGCCCGGGCTTGGGAGTCAGAGGTCATGGGTTCAAATCCCGGCTCCGCCACTTGTCAGCTGTGTGACTGGGGGCAAGTCACTTCACTTCTCTGTGCCGCAGTTACCTCATCTGTAAAGTAGGGATTCACTGTGAGCCTCACGTGGGACAACCCGATTACCCTGTACCTACCCCAGCGCTTAGAACAGTGCTCTGCACATAGTAAGCGCTTAACAAATACCAACATTATTATAGGAGAAGCAGCGTGGCTCAGTGGAAAGAGCCCGGGCTTGGGAGTCAGAGGCCATGGGTTCGAATCCCGGCTCTGCCACTTGGCAGCTGTGCGACTGTGGGCAAGTCACTTCTCTGTGCCTCAGTTCCCTCATCTGTAAAATGGGGATTGAGACTGTGAGCCTCACGTGGGACAACCCGATGACCCTGTGTCTTTCCAGCGCTTAGAACGGTGCCCAGCGCTTAAACAGCGCTCGGCCCATAGCAAGCGTTTAACAAATAGCAACATTATAAGTCCGGCTCGCTCCCGTCAGATGTCGGTGAGTGCTCTGAGGGCTTTCAAGATGAAAGTTTGGAGGTGTTTGTAAATTCTGCCGCCTCGCTGTGTGAGGACTTGCTGAAGGAGACTTCAGGAGGCGGGAGTAAACCAGTTTTCAGGGAAAGGCATCTGTTCAGCTGGATCTCCCTCTCCCGGCCCTTCCAGCATCAGCCTTCTCAGGCCCGTCTCCAAGAGGAAATCTCAAACGAGATCCACGGAGACATCTAGTGGTTGATGATTCGGCCAGGATGATCCCTTCATTTAATAATAATAATAATAATAATAATGGTAATAATAATGTTGGTATTTGTTAAGCGCTTACTATGTGCAGAGCACGGTTCTAAGCGCAGGGAGAGATACAGGGTCGTCGGGTTGTCCCCTGTGAGGCTCACAGTCTTCACCCCCATTTTATTAATTCATTCAATAGCATTTATTGAGCGCTTACTATGTGCAGAGCACTGGACTAAGCACTTGGAATGGACAAGTCGGCAACCGATCGAGACGGTCCCTGCCCTCTGACGGGCTTACGGTCTAATCGGGGGAGACGGGCAGACAAGAACAGATGAGGGGACTGAGGCACAGAGAAGTGAAGTGACTTGCCCCCAGTCACACAGCTGACAAGTGGCAGAGCTATTTATTGGGCGCTTACTATGTGCAGAGCACTGTATTTGGAACGGACAAATCGGCAACAGATAGAGACAGTCCCTGCCCGCTGACGGGCTTACGGTCTAATCGGATGATGCCCCACCGACCCTCTGTCCCTCTGTCCCGGGGACCGAGTTCCAGGGAAGGGACTGCCCCCCAGGGAAGCTGCTGCTGCTGCTCGCTAATCTCCTTTCTTTCGCCATCAATCACTCGAAGGTGTTTCCCGAGCGCTTACTATAATAATGATAATCATAGCTGTGGGATTTGTTAAGTGCCACTGGGGTGGATAAAGGCAAATGGGGTTGGAGACGATCCCCGCCCCGCTGTGGGGCTCCCGGTCTCATTCCCCATTTTCCAGATGAGGTAACCGAGGGGCAGAGAAGTGAAGTGACTGGCCCAAGGTCACACAGCAAGACAGGCGGCAAAGCTGGGATTAGAACCCGTGACCTTCGCCCGGGCCCGTGCTCTATCCACTACGCCGTGCTGCTTCTCAAAGTGCAGAGACGGTACTAAGTGCTTGGGGTGACTACAGTGCAACAGAATTAGTGGACACCTTCCCTGCCCATAACAAGCTTGCCTCAAATAAATGCCTTAGCATTAGCCATGAAATTAGCCGAGGGCCATGAAGCAGCTTGTCCTAGTGGAGAGAGTACAGGTCTGGAACTCAGAATGGTCTGGGGACTAATCCCAGCTTTGCCACTTGCTTGTTGTGTGACTTTGGGCTAGTCACTTAACTTCTCTGTACTCAGTTACCTCATCTGGAAAATGGGGATTAAGACTGTGAGTCCTATATGGGACAGGGACTTTGTCCCACCCAATTACCTTAGTACAGTGCTCAAGCGCTTAATACAGTGCTTTGCCCACAGTAAGAGCTCAAAAAATACGATCGAATGAACGAATCTCCCTTAGCACTTAGTACAATGCCTGGCATGTAGTAAGTGCTTAACAAATACCAAATTATTTATTATTACTAGCAATAGTAGTATATGGTAAGCGATCAGTAAGTACGATTGACTGACCAATATAATTGGCTAAAATTAAGCCCCAAACAGACATCTTTGTCCGGATGATAAAATGTCACATAAAAATGTCTTTTCTGTGATGAGATACAAAACCCTCCCAGGGTCCCGGATGACGTGGGGAAGGGTTTCAGTTTGAGCCGCTGTCTCTCCCAAAACTGGACAGATCGGGAGTGTCTGGGTGGACCTGGAATGGGGCAGGGTAAAGCAAGACGGAGCCTTTCTGGCTCTGCCCCTCTTGGAGGGCCTGTCCCAGGATCACTGGAAACCAAAGCCGGGGACAGGGTCTAGTCCCTCTCTGCCAACCAGCTAAGGTAAAGAGAAGTAATGGCGATGGCGGCCGAGGCTGCCTGAGTGGCTCCCGCTACCAACCAGTTCCACCCCAGAGCGGCCTGAAGGAGCTGGAAAAGTAGGGTGTCGGTCCGGGGTGCTAACAGAGGTAATCGCTGCCGCCCAACTCCCGGGTCTAGTGGAGAGACCAAAATATTCCACCCACCTGGGGCAACACGGGTCAGTCAGTCAACTTTTTCCTCTCATTTTTCTCCCGGTGCTCAGTTTTGTACATCATAAGCGCTTAATGAATACAATTACTACTACTGGCCATCTGAAATGGAAAGCACAGGTAGGTAAACTCCAGGGCAAGTCAAACTCAAGCTTGCAGCCCATTACAGGATTGAGCCAACAATGGTGCGTGAGTTCAGCAATCAGTGTTATTTATTGAGCACTTACTGTGGGCAGAACACTGTACTAGGCACTTAGACTACAGTAAATTGAGTTGGTTTATCTCTTGCAATCCTTTTTTCCCCAGGTGATGCTGATGTGTAGTTCTTTTTTACAAGGAAATAGGTTCCCGCTAGCTTACCGCTTGCTTTTCATTTTGTTTTTTGCTATAAACTCAGATCATAATTTTTTTTTCCTTCTTTCACAGTCAAAAATGTGCTTCTTATTTTCTTATGACCAGGGTTTACCTGGGGTTTATCGTCATTTAGGACAAAGACCTCAATTCTTTCACTTGAATGGAAGAAAATACTAATATTAATATTAATCGTCTCCAGGTTCAGGGTTTAGTAGCCAACCCGCTAGAGCTGGAATTGTTTTAATCTGAAGAATAAATCTTTACTAAAATGGATTTAGTGGAGACATGCGTACTGTTGCAGGTTTCCTTCCTGCCTACTAAGGCTGTGAGTCCCATGAGAGGTAGCGACTTTGTCTGACCTGTTTATCGTGTATCTACCCCAGAGTTTAGTACAGTGCTCGGCATCTAGTAAGCACATAACAAATACTCTTATTGGTTAGTATAGTAGCAATGTTATTATTGTTACGGTTATTCTGGTCCAGAAAAAGAAAATGTTGACATGATAGAGGGTAAGATATGAGAAGCAGCTCACGTCTGTGAATGAAAGAGCAATAGAAAATGTCTTCGTTGCATCAGGAGAGTTTTAGGCAAGACATCTGAAAGAACTTCCTAAATGCGAGGGATGTGGTGATATGCCGAAAAGAGAAATGAATGGAAGTTGAAGATTCTCTCTTGCTGGAGTTTCATTCTCCAACTTGAGGAGAAAGCCACTAATTCCCTGCACACAGGCACAGCTGAGGGGATCAAAAGTTTAGGGAATTAAAGGAATGAGGTTTGTCTATTTCGCCCATCGTTGTTAAATTCTCCGAGCTTGCATTTTAGATTTGTGAGCTAGCCTCAGCTAGGAGGACCGGTTGGTATGGATGACAGGCATTTAGATCATTAGCTTCCTTTTTACGGTATTTGTTAAGCGCTTACTATGTGTCAAGCACTGTTCTAAGCACTGGGTAGATACAAGTTTATCAGGTTGGACACAGTCTCTGATCCACATGGGGCTAACAGTCGAAGCAGGAGGGCGAACGGGCATTGAATCCCCATTTGGAGAGAGGATGATTTAATCCCTGTTTTACGGATGAGGCAACTGAGGCACAGAGAAGTTAAGTGACCTGCCCAAGTTGACACAGCTAGCAGTGGGCAGAGCCGGGATTAGAACCCAGATCCTCTGACTTTCAGGCCCGTGCTCTTTGCACTAGGACACACTGCTTCTCAATATAATAATTATGGTATTTGTTAAGTGCTTTGTGTGCCAAGCACTGTTCTAAGTGCTGAATTTGCGTCTTGCAGCACGTCTGCCATTATTAAGGAGCATTGTGCCTGAAGGTGGAGTGATCTGATGACAATTTATTGAAGCCCTTCCCAGATTCTGTGTTAGGAAACAAGAGCAGGATGCTATTGGCCGGTCGGGGGACACAGAACTGAGAGTCAGGAGCTCTGCCACTTCTCAGGTGAGTTACTTAAATGTGCTGAGTTTTAGTTTCCCCATCTTTAAAATGGGGATAAAATGCCTGTTCTCTTTCCCTTTAAGACCGTGAGCTCATGTAGTCACCCTGAATCTATCCCAGGGTTTAGTGCCTATTTATTCAGTGATTAATAAATACCATAATTAATTAATTATTATTCAGAGCTCTTGATATGTGGGTTGTTGTTTTTTTTAACAAAGATGAGACTGTGGCTTTTTAAGCGGCTTAAATTAGTGAAACCTTGAAGGCAGCCAAGAAAGTACCCACCCATGTTCCCAGGATCTGAAAGAAATAAGCGCTGGCTAAAATGAAATCAGGAGTCGGGCTTAAAGAACGTTAGGCAGCGAACCTCAAAGAAATTGCATATACCCTGCCTTTTCTTTCTATTCCCATTGTTTTTTTTGTTTTGGTAAGTGTCTGCATCTGACGGAAATTGCTGAACGGGTCTGCTGTTGACCGGTAGTTGTGTTTTCTTAGCTTAGTGGCAGGGGAGCTGTTGAAAGAGATGGGGAAGGCTGAGGCGGGGAAGAGTCTTTGACAAACATGGGTAGAGCCACCACATGTTCTGTGAGCCACATTCTTCTAGGAAATCTAATGAATCAGTAGTGTTTACTGAGGTCTTACTGTGTGCGGAGCATGGAACCAGATGTCTGGGAGAGTACAATGGCAGTAAAATATTGGGCAGTCAGACACAGGAGGAAGAAACACAGATACACCCGGTAATAGCCAGAATACAGAAAGGCAAGTAACTGAATCAGAAGTGAATTTCTAAGTACAAAATGCCAAGGGTGCCTTGGGGGATGCAGTGGCCTAGGGGTGTAGAAATGATCTGGGGGAAGCTTAGTGAAGGAGATGGGATCTTAGGATGACTTTGAAGATGGATCGACCTGTGTCCTGGTGGATTTGAGGCAGGAAGGAGCTTCAAGAAGGAGGAAAGGCAGGGGCGCGAGCCCGGAGGCAAGGCAAGTTAAGATTGAGACTCCGAGAGGGAGGGGGAGTGGAGAGTGTGGTCTTGGAGGGACTGGGTGAAGGGAAAGGTGAAGAGGGAGAGAGAGCTGATAGAGAGCCTTGAAGGCAACGGTCAAGACTGGCTAACTTGATGCGGGGGAAAAAGGGGTGCCATAGGAGGTTTTTGAAGAGTGACGTGTGCCCAGTGACATTTTAGAAAGAGGATTTGGGCAGTGGAGTGCAGTCTAAACTAGTCTAGGCCTAGACAAGAGATGAGAATAGCTCATAAGAGGGTGGTGGCTATTGGACTTGGAAGGAGGGGACAGATCTGGGAAATATTTAGCAATTAAATGACAGGATTTGGTGATAGATTGAATGTAATAATAATAATTGTGATATTTGTTCAGTGCTTACTATGCGCAAGGCACTGTACTAAGCACGAGGATGGATCGAAGCAAATCGGGTTGAACACGGTGCCTGTCCCACATGGGGCTCACAGTCTCAATCCCCATTTTACAGTTGAGGGAACTGAGGCGCAGAGAAGTGATTTGCCCAAGGTCACACGGCAGACAAGTGCTAGAGCAGGGTTTAGGACCCAGGTCCTTCTGACACCCAGGCCCTTGCTCTATCCACTAGGCCATGCTGCTTAGCAAGCAGTGCAAGATGATGTCTAGAGGTGGTCCTGGGGCCCTTAAACAAAGAGAACCACTGTTTGGTAAACTTTAATAATGATGATATTTAGTGCTTATTAGTTTCGT
Source organism: Ornithorhynchus anatinus (assembly GCF_004115215.2). Lineage (NCBI taxonomy): Eukaryota > Metazoa > Chordata > Mammalia > Monotremata > Ornithorhynchidae > Ornithorhynchus > Ornithorhynchus anatinus. Next base: position 63,436,808 of record NC_041730.1, on the reverse strand, counting down.
CAAGCATTATGCTAAACCCTGGGATAGAAACAAGAGAATTAGATCAGGCGCGATCCTTATTCCACACAGGATTCGTAGGCTAAGTAGAAATTGTGTCCCCATTTTACAGACGGTGAAACTGAGTCTCAGAGAGGTTAAGTGTTATCCCAAGGTCACACAGCAGACCAGCGGCAGAGCTGGCACAAGCACCTGAGGCCCCTGACTCTTAGACCCGTGCTCTTTCCATCAGTGGTACATATTGAGCGCTTACTGTGTGCAAAGTGCTGCATTAAGCGCTTGGGAGAGTAGGATACAATAGAGTTAGAAGATATGATCCCTGCCTTCAAGGAGCCAACACCGTAGAGGGAGAGACAAATTACAGGTAGGGGAAGTGGCTGGGTATAAAGGATATGTGCATAAACGCTGTGACGCTGTAGGTAAGGTGAGTATCAAAGTGCTTAAGAGGTACAGATATAAGTGCTTAGGCAACACAGAGGGGAGGGCGAATAGTGAGGAAAGGAGAGGCTAGTCAGGGAAGGGCTCTTGGAGGATATATTGCTACGATATGGCTTCAAAGTTGAAGAGAGTGGTGGCTTGTCAAATAAAAAGTGGGAGGTTTTTCCAGGCCCTCTGTAGGTGAAGAGACAGGAGAGATGGAGGTACTGAGAGTAAAGTGATGTCAGAAAAACAGAGTTTGTGTGATAGGTGATTGCAAAGCCAGGTAGGAGGGGAGAGGCGATTAAGTACGTTAAGGCCGAGGGAAAGGCGTCTCTGTTTGATGCGGAAAGGAATGGGCAACAGTGGGTGGTTTTTGAGGAGGGGGGAGGTGTGTATATAACTTTTTTTAGAAAAATTATCTGGGCAGTAGAACGAGTATGAACTGGAATGGGGAGAGACGAGACAGGGAGCTCAGTGAGGAGGTTGATGTAGGGGTAGAGGTGGAATATGATAAGTGCTTGGACCAGTGGGGTACCAGTTTGGATGGAGAGGAAGGGGTGGATTCTAGAATTGTTGGGAAGGACTGTAAGTTTGTTCTAAATTGGAGGCTCACTGTGGTCAGGGAACGTGTCTACCAACTCTGCTGTATTGTATTCTCCCTTAGTACAGTGTTCTGCGCACAGTAAGAACTCACTAAATGTGATTAACTGACTGAAGAAAGAACTAAGAGGATTTAGTGACAGATTACATATATGGGTTGGCTGGGAGAGAAACCCTACTTAAAGCTCACCTCCTCCAAGAGGCCTTCCCAGACTGAGCTCCCCTTTTCCCTTTTTCCCTCTGCTCCCTCTACCCCCCACCCCCACCTCTCCGCAGCTAAACCCTCTTCTCCCCCCTTTCCCTCTGCTCCTCCCCCTCTCCCATCCCCTCAGCACTGTACTCGTCCGCTCGACTGTATATATCTTCATTACCCTATTTATTTTGTTAATGAGATGTACATCGCCTTGATTCTATTTATTCACTATTGTTTTAACGAGATGTTCTTCTTCCTTGATTCTATTTACTGCGGTTGTTCCTGTCTGTCCGTCTCCCCCGATTAGACTGTAACCCGTCAAAGGCAGGGACTGTCTCTGTTACCGATTTGTCCATTCCAATCGCTTAGTACAGTGCTCTGCACATAGTAAGCACTCAATAAATACTGTTAAATGAATGAGTTGAGGACAGTGCCACGGTTATGGGCTGCTGAGATAGGGAGACTCGTGATGCTGTCTACAGTGATGGGAGATTTGGAGACGGGACGGAGTTTGGGTGAGAAGTTGAGGAGCTCCATAGGATATCCTGATTTCCAAAAAAGGAAATTCAAAAAACCCATTGCTCTTAAAATACCAGTACCTTGCAAAGCGTTACTGCCATTAAGGAGCACTCCTCAAACCTCCGGCATTTTCTTGTAAATGAAATCGTACCTTAACAAAGAACAGAGCCTGGGGCTTAGGACAGAAACCCCAGTGGCTGAGAGTGGGTTTAGGAGTGCCAGGCTCCTAGAGGAACTTGGATTAATTCTCAAGATGAGCAGATCTTAACAGGCCCCGGGGGCTGGGTTAGGATCAGTGTTTTGATCCAAGAACAAAAAGAGCACCAGGGAGAATCATGCTCACAGGACTGGGGAGCCTCCAACCGAAACCAGAACCTGGGCCAGATTGGAATAAGGGCATCAGCCAATAGACAGAGATACCTAGAGGTCACGGGATGTGATTCCTCTCAAGCCACTGATTCAGCTCTAAGCTTCCACATATAAGAGGCCACCATGATGACAATCACGTTGACTCACCTCAAAGGTTTAAGGGGAGGGAGAACGCTTTTCAGTGACTCTGAATGGCTCGCTGTGCATATTGCTGTCAGAGAAGTGCCATTACTGCCATCTGTCTAGTGGGTAGAGCACGGGCCTGGCAATCAAAAGGACCTGGATTCTAATCCCAGCTCTGCCACTTGTCTGCTGTGTGACCTTGGGGAAGTCACTTCACTTCTCTGAACCTCAGTTATAAGACTGTGAGCCCCATGTGGGGCAGGGGCTGTGTCCAAACCGATTAACCGATTATAACCCAGAGCTAAGTACGGGTGCCTGGCACACAGTAAGTGCTTATCAAGTACCATAAAAGAAATTACTGGGCTGAATCAAAGTTATACCCACTGTCTCTAACAGTGCACTTGGTGCCGGGTACGATACTGGGCCCTTCAGAAATACGGAATAAAGAAGTGACACATTCCCTAACCACAGTGAGCTGAAATTGAAATGGGGGAAAAACTTGAAACCTAAATATATAAGCAATCGATTAGCCCAAGGTGTTTATTGAGCATTTACTGTGTGCAGAGAGCACTGTACTAACTACTTGGGAGTGCACAGTACAGTAAAGAAACATGATCCCTGCCCTCATGAGAGCTGAGGAGGTGGTATATGAGTTCACAAGAACTTGGAACCCATCATGGACCTCTTATCCAACCATTTTACCCAAAAGGCATCTTGAACTTGCTGGTATTTTGCTCCTCCTCTAGACTCTGATGTCTTTGTGGACAGGGAACACGTCTACCAAATCTGTTGTATTCTCCCAAGTGCTTAGTACAGTGATCTGTGCACAGTAAGTGCTCAATAAATAGCACTGATGGATATTTTCATCCTGCAGTTTCCTGTGATAACGAATTCCAAATGCTTACCGCCCTGACCACTTATCAGCCAGCCTCCTCTTGTTTATTTTAACTTAACTCTTTCAAGCTTCAAAGGCTACCCGTCCCATCCCTGTACTGAGAGCTTTAGTGAGCAGGAAATCCTTGTTTCCCGTGTCTACCCTTCAGGAATTAGTAGACTCGATGGTGTCCCCATTCAGCCTTCATCTTTCTATCCATGGTATCCAGAGGTAGAGGAAGGGATGGACTAGGATTTCCTCTCTCCTTCACATCAAGCCAACTTCCCGGTTCTTTAATTGGTGGAACTTGGTGCCCTCAAGAAGTGAGAGGCAACTGCCCCCTCATTCAGGGCACTAAACCGGCATCAGATGGGAGATACGGAGCCAAGCAGCCTTCCGCCATGCTCTATTTATCTTTACCGTTCATTCATTCATTATATCATATTTATCAAGCACCTACTCTGTTCAGAGCACTGTACTAAACGCTTGGGAGAGTACACTATAACAATAAACGTACACCTTCCCTAACCCACAGCTCACTTACCATAAATCTCCAGTGCCCGGGATGGGGCCAGCTACCCCAAGGAGGTTCAGTGAAGGCTTGAACACTGATGGATTGGAAAATTAGCGCAAGGTCCTGATTTTCCATCACCCCCGCCCCAGGATGACTGGGCTTTGGGTAGCATATTCAAGGAAGAATTGAGTGTTTGCATCTGGGGCTATGGGAGAGACCCATAAACCCCTTGAGGGCAGGGACTTTGTGTTGTTTGTCCTGGAAAGCCCTGGGCCCCGGGGAGGAATTCAGTCAACGGGCTCCGGCGTTGCGGAAGCGGCCGGCAGCGGCGGTGCTAACGGCTCTTGCGTCTCTGTCGTTCAGGCAGGACAAGCTGAAGATCCACATGCGCAAGCACACCGGGGAGCGGCCCTACCTGTGCATCCACTGCAACGCCAAGTTTGTGCACAACTACGACCTGAAGAACCACATGCGCATCCACACCGGCGTGCGGCCCTACCAGTGCGAGTTCTGCTACAAGAGCTTCACCCGCTCCGACCACCTCCACCGTCACATCAAGCGCCAGAGCTGCCGGATATCCCGACCTCGGAGGGGCCGGAAGCCCGCCGCCTGGAGGGCCGCCAGCCTCCTCTTCGCCCAGAACGGCCAGCCGGAGGAGAAGGCCTTCATGATGCCCCCGACCCTAGGGGAGATGGGCGGCCATCTTGGCGGGGCAGCCATGTGCCTGCCAGGCCCCAGTCACCATAAGCACTTTCTGGGAGGGCCCAAGAGTGCCCTCAGCCTGCAGGAGCTCGAGCGGCAGTTTGAGGAGACCCAGATGAAGCTCTTTGGGAGGGCCCACCTGGAGGCCGAGAGGAACGCGGGGGGCCTCTTTGCCTTCGCCCTGGCGGAGAACATGGCCGCCCGGCCGTACTTCCCCCTCCCTGACCCGTGGAGCGCGGGCTTGGCTGGACTAACTGGGCTGGCTGGACTCAACCACATGGCCTCCATGTCAGAAGCCAGCAATTAGCCCCTGGCGTTGTCTTTCCCACCCAAGCCAGCCCCCTGGCCCCTCTGACGATGGCAAGGAAAGCACTTTGTGGCCCTCCTCTTGTACAGCATCTCATCTCCTCACTTCAAAGAGAGAATCCCCTTCCAATAGGGAGATATTTCCTAGCTAGGTTCCACCAAATAGAGCCACCCGAGTCAGACCACATGCACGTCCATGTGCCTACAGGGTGGAGGCTGGAAAGCTGGTTGGCCCAAAGATTGGTGGGAGCTGTAAGAGGTGGCCAGGAGCCGGGCAGGAGCTTGGACAGCTTGGGCACCTGGTGGAAATGTTCCCTTCAGCTCCCTGGCTGGGCACTGGAGAACAAAGCCAAGGGCCGGAGACTCCCTCTAAGGGATAAGATGAGAGTGATCCCTTCCGCTTTCGGGAAGGAAAACCGGAAAAGTCACGTGGTCCTCGGAGCCAGCTCTTCAGAAGGAAACCTCTGTGGGTGCAAGATTGCTTCTGTGGACTGAGGAGTAGCCCTTTGAAATGGGTCCTGGATTTGACTCCCAGCTCTTCCCCACCTCACTGGAAAATCATTGGCAAGTCACCTCACACTTCTAATGCCTCAGTTTCTCCACCTATAAAAGGGACCCTGGCATTCAGAGATAGCTGGCGAGACTGGAAGCGTGAGTTCAGTGAGGCGTCTGCTGTTCTGGGCAACTCCTGAGGGAGAAACTGGTACTGGCTTAATATGCTCTTTCTCCGGCCACTGCTCCCTATCTAGGGCCCTCTCCTGCTCTACTGGTAAACCACGGAAACACTCTTCAAAGCTGCCAAACGATCTTCCTTTAGTGACCCGCCAAAGAGTTGTTCTGGGTCTCCCTGATTCTCCCTCTCATCCCTGCCGTTTAAGACATCTCTGGAATCACTGACCAAACCCCCAGAAGAGGGTGGCTAGCTCCTCATTCAAATCCTGTGACAGCCAGAGACAGTGTCAGTCCTTGGTCACCCACGGGCTGATTTTCCGGGCCTTTCGCCCCCCCCTACTCCCTCTTCCCCATTGGCACCCTGCCTTCTGGACATTCCACTGCTCAGGAGTACCGTGGTGAATGGGAAAATAGAAGGAGAGGAGTTATATCAGTCAGCATTACCTCTTGGGAGCGGCTTGGGTAACAAGTCTGGAGGCGGGGGACACCTAAATGAAGTCAAGGACTCTCTGTGGATTTCACTTCTCCACTGCTTTTGGCTTACTACAGGTAGAGAGTTGGCTGTAAAACTTTCTCTGCAGCACTTTTCAGCTGAGAAATCTCTGTCCTGAACCTGATGTCTACAAGGAGTCCCTGAAAATAAAGAAGGCATTGCTGGCAATAAGTCTTTCGATTCTTCTCTCTTCTCTTCCCTTCTCTCCTCCATTCCCCTCTTTTTTAAAAATAACTATTAGGGTTACCTGTGGGAGAGGCTATCCGGGGGAGATGCTGGGAGAGGTAAGATGGGCCTGGGACTCCAGTTACAAATAAGGGAACAAAGGGGGCTCTCTTCCCTGATGCTCCAAGGCTTACTTTCTCAGAGAAAGCAAGGGGATCCAGGGCGTGGCCCACCCTCTCATTTTCCCAAAGCCCTTAGTCAGCGTGGACCAAATCAATGCTGATCCAATCGGGGGGGGGGAAGCCCATCCTCCTCCTGCTCTCTTCCCACCTGTCCCACCCCACGTCTGGGGACATTTTGTCCGTCTTTGTCCCCCATTTTACTTTCAGAAGTCGACTGGAGAGACGGCACGCCGGAACTTACTGTCACCCTGGCACAAAGTGGGCCGTGAGGAGCAGACTCATCCGACCCACGTCGACCCACCTGGGGTGATGGAGGGGCGGGGTGGGGGCGGCGGGGGAGGCTACCGCCAAACCAGAGAAGAACAGAGCAAAAACCAATCCAAAGTGGCATCCAACGCTGTGGGTGCTCTTGCTGTTTTTTTTAATTATCATTTTGTAAATGTAATGACTTCTTATAAACTCAGTTTTACAGATGACTGGTTCCTTCAGGTGTTTTTTGTCTACAGTTTGGAGTCATTGTAAAGTATCCAAAGATGCTGAGTACTGGATAGTCGAGAAGAAATTGAAGCCAATGTTTTTCTTTTTAACTTTAAAAGTGATTTTGGTTTTGTTTCAGTTTCAAATTTCCCTCTGTATGTGGGAGAATCTCTGGACTTTTTCTATTTATCACTGTTTTTATGTCATTGCTTTGTGTCAGAACAAACCCCACAAAATTTGCCTTTGTGAGTCAAGGGATAATCTTTAATTTTCGCAGAAGGCTGCCGAGCCACAAAACTCACTCCAAGATAACATTTTGGCCTATTTATTAAACAGTATTAATTGACTTGATTAAATTACACTGAAGTTGAGCCCTCTGTCAGGTGTGACCTTTGCAAGTAAATGAGACAGTAACAAGCCAGCATGGAGTTCTGTATCTTAAATGCCTGGGGTTTAGGATCCAGGGAGTCATGCTGATTTATACGGTTGACACCTCTTTCTACATTCAAAACACAACAATCCATCCCCCTTGAATTGTTTGATTAACGGTGTTTCGGTTCAAGGAAAGGTTTCCTTTATTAACAAGTTAAGCTTGATTTTCCCTGGGAGAGCTCATTTCCGTTGCAAATAGTGGACTGGTGTTCCCCGTTTGTCTGATGGTGAAACAGGATGTATTTCTTTGTAGCTTCCTACTTTGGGCCGGGCAGTTGAGCTACAGGTATTTATCCAGCTGGATATATGAGTAAGTGTATGTTTGTGTTCATGCATAGAAGTGGTTGTATGTCTGCCAAGGTGTGTGTTTGTGAATGTGTGTGTGAAAGAGAGAGAGAGCCTCAGTGAAATTATTCTGCCTAGCCCCTTGCTTCTCCCATACCAGCTGCCCCTGATGACAAGTTATGAATCCCACATTTTACCCTGGTTCTGACCTCTTTCGTCTACACCTAAAGATGGAGCTCTGCTTTCTTTGTCTATTTCTACCTGGGGCATCCAGCACAGGAGTCAGATCGGGTGCCAGAAATGATGGAAAGGTAACGAGGCTGTAGCCGGATCTCGGTGGTATGGGGAGAAGTTTTTAGAATCTCCTTTCCATTGCAAGATGGAAACTGTTATTACTCCAACTCCAGGCTGATTCTGCAAGCTAGCCCTGGGTTTGGGGAGGGGTGGATAATGACAATAATAATAATAATAGTATTTATTAAGTCCTTACTATGGGCTAACCACTGTTGCAAGTGCTGGGGTAACTACAAAATACTCATGGTTGGACACAGTCCCTGGCCCACATGGAGCTCAAAAGCTAAAGAAGGAAGAAAAGGTATAGAATCCCCATTTTACAGGTGAGAAAACTGAAGCAGAGAGAAGTTAAGTGACTTGGACAAGGTCACAGTTTGGGGCCCTGAGTTTTCCGACGTCAAAGCGACCTTCAGGCCAGGTTAGTCAAGGGAAAGCAACCCTCTGTTCATCCCTGAAGCATGCAAGGCCCTGGCTACTGGCAAGAATGGAGGAAAGATACATTCCCCACTGGAATATAACCAGTCAGTTAAAGCACTCGAAGCAAATCAGCCACATACAGCACATTCTCACCCCGCGGGATCTGACAAAGAGCCAGAGGAGCCCTTGCAAAAGATAAAAAAGCTCAGCAAGCATGACCTTGATCTCCCATCAAGGAAAAGCCTGATCCTGCCTTATATCCATGGGCAAAGAGTGGCTCGGTTTAATATGAGACTGAAGCTCCCAAAGGAGACTTGTTAGGTTCCAGAGGGATCAGCTGCCTGAAAAACAAAGCAGGAAGAGAAATGGACCAGAGCGGATGAAGAGAAACAAGCTCCACCAAGTCACCTTCCCAAGATCAGCTGAGTTCAGAGTCACCCATCGAGAGTCACCCTTCAGTTCAAAGATGGCACTACCAACTGTGAGGTTGTATCCACTAGGATGTGTCATGCTAAGAATCCCTTGCAATCTGTGCCCATGCAAATACAGTAAAACATTTTTTCGGGCCCTTTGCCACCGCGGATGAGCATTGCTCAGACACCAGTGATTAAGGGGGCAAAGGATATATCAATGGAATGATTGGTATCTAAGTGCTTACTATGTACCAGGCACTGTACTAAGTGCTGGCATAGATTCGAGATAATCGGATTGGATACGGTCCACACGGGGCTCACAGTCTTAATCCCCATTTTACAGTTGTGGTAACTGAGGCACAGAGAAATAAAGCGACTAGCCCAAGGTCACACGGCAGACAAGTGGCGGAACCGGGATCAGAACCCATTTCCTCTGACGCCCAGATCCATGCTTTTTCCACCAGGCCGCACTGCTTCCATGTCCTCCAGCTAGCAGGAAGTGCCCTTGAATTGTTTTTGCAGTAGTGGGGACGGTTTGCACGGAGCCACCTACACTCCCTTGCCCATCCACCATCCAATTAATCAATCAGTGGTATTTATTGAGTGCATTCAGTGTGCAAAGCTCTGTACTAAGCGCTTGGGAGAGTGCAATACAACAGAGCTGATAGACACGTTCCCTGATCCGCAACACACCTAGCATCGTTAGTCGCAAGGCAACTAGTAGGAAGAACAAGTGCATTCTGGAGTCAGAGCACCATAAGAAAGAGTTTCCAAAATCCCCCTCAACTCACCCCCACCAAATTTCCCTTCCCGCTTCCTTACAAGGGGGCCTCCCTTAGGTTTCAGGAAGCAGGCACAGCCACCCTCTCGCAAGAACAATAACTACAATATGGAGACTACGCCCTCTGCTCCAGAAATAGCATCTGATGTAAGGGAAGAGGAAAAAGCAAAGCCAAATTAGGTTCCCAAACTCTACACAAGTAGGAGTGGCTAACACTTGCTTCCTCTTTGTTTTGTTTTTTTTCATCTGGCACTTTTTTTTTTTTTAAAGACAGATCCCGTGGAGGTTTTTTTTGCATACGCCTGCCAGTTGATAGAATGATGATGATGATGATGATGTTCGCATTCCAGATAGGCAGAAGAATCTCAGCGTCAACTTGAATGTGGATTTGATTAGTTTCAGTGGCTTGCCCGTGAATGAAACTGTTTGAAGACAGCCCAGGAGGCCCCATTCACATTAATGAGGTTTGATTACATTTGGCAGCTCTGGGCTGGCTCGTTCTGTTCTGTGAATGCCGACTGATTGCAGTTAACCATGACTGTTCTCCCAGAGATGTGGGCGGCTTCTACCCTAACGCTTGTTTCCGGATGGACAGCCTCTGGCAGGGTCCTGCCGTCTATTTGCCGGACGCTGAACGGGCTCACCCTGAGACCTCCGGGGGGACCCGGGCAAGGAAGATGGCATCCCCTGGTGAAAGGTGTGGGCCCATTTCTCAGATGTAAAAAAACTAAACAAAGTTAAAGAGCGCATTCTCCCTGCCCTCCGGGGGCTTACAAACTGATGGGGGCAGGCAGGGAGTCATAAGTTGTTTACAAGGAATGGGAGCAGGAGGAAAAACACTGATACAACCAGCGACGGCAAGAGTATAAAGAATAAATAAGTGAATAAAGGAATGGTGTATGTCAATAAAAAATGTAAATAGATGCGAATCAACCCCTGTCAGTTTACAACCTGATCGTTAGCCGTTACCTGCTGTATTATACTCTTCCAAGTGCTTAGTACAATGCTCTGCCAACAGTATACGCTCAATAAATACATCGGATGGATTGAATCCTCATTCTAAATCAGCGCTTCGTAGAGTGCCCGACACAGAGTAAGCACTTGAAAAATACCATAAAAACTGTATACATAAGGGGAGCTGTTGGAATGATTTTTAATTTGGAAGTGCATTACATCTTTGGAGCAGCTAACCCCCAAACCCCCCTTTATTTTTTAGGTCCTCAATTTCTTATTCAAGTCATTCAAGGAGGGTAAACTGGAATTTCCTGTCCCATCCCTTGGTATATTTAAAATTAGAAGGGCCCAAATGCTAACAAATATCCTATAGGAAGAGAAATGACTCTTTACTAGAGAAGCAGGGCGGCTTAGTGGAAAGAGCAGGGATCTGAGAGTCAAAGGACCTGGGTTATCATCCTGGCTCTGCCAGTTGCCTGCTGTGTGACCTTGGACAGATCGCTTAACTGCTTTGTGCCTCTGTTTTCTTATCTGTAAAATGGGGATATCTTTTCTCCCTCCTTCTTAGGCTACAGGGGAGGTGCCCTATCTGATTATCTTGTATCTACCCCAGCACTTAGTACAGTGCTAGGCACATAGTAAGTGCTTAACAAATATCGTTACTATTATTATCACAGCTTGGCTAGATGATACCCAGTGACTGCTATTTCTATTCTCTATCATTCGATGACAGCCTGGCAAATAAAGACCACAACTTGCCAACCTGTGAATGTTTTCTCACCAGCTCGCCTCTGTTTGGAAGGTGGTGTCAGCGTGTTTTTCCACTTGGTCCAGGGTAAATCTTCGCCTGCTCTAGGAAAGTGGGCAAGGTGCCATTTTCAAATCTAGATTCATAATGATTTACACAGTTGACACATTATTTTTCTTATAAATAGTGCAAACAGGGTATTGCTCGCCCTAATATTTCCCCTGGCGAGATAACCAGTGGCAAGTTTAATTCTTACCCTACTATCACAAGGGAAAGCTCAAAGGCCCAGAGAAGCATCCAGAAGGTCAGCGGTCAGCGGCAGGTCACCAGAAGGGTCAGGAACAGAATCGAGGTCTCCTGACTCCCCTGGGGCCTGGCCCGCTGATCCCAGCGTCAATCCGGATTCGAGAAGCCCATCCACAGGAAGAGACTTGCCTCGACTTACCCTGCAAGGTGAAATCACTTCACAAGTCAATTTTCTGGAGAAGCAGAATTTCGGCTCAATCACCTACTTAGCTTTTGGTTCTTGGTTCCGAGCTGTTTATTTTAAAAATAACCGGGGCTGCTGACTGCTTGCTTCATCGTGTATGTTCCTTTCCTCTTTTTCTCACATCTTGGAAATACATTCTGCCACTTGAGAGCCCCAGAGGCAGTTGGGAGTCAGAAGCAGGGGCGCCTTAGGTTCCTCCCGATCAAAAAAGTTCCCTGGTACTTGCTCAGGTGGCACGTGACCTGTTGAGGAGGGGTGGAGTTGATGGGAGGTTGTAAAGTGTACATAGGTGGTGGGATGACGATATTTCTCCAGATGCTACAACAAGACCTCATCTAACACTTCCCTTCCTCTGCCCCTTTCAAGTGGCAGTGCTAACTTAGCCCTGCACAGCTCCTTTCCCTCCCCCTAACCACCTCCTCCCCTTCCTCAGTGGCTCTCCTCTCCTTTGCATGTTTTATTTATGGTATTTGTTAAGTGCTTACACTGTTCTAAGAGCCGAGGTGGGAACAAGCAAATCAGGTTGGACGCAGTCCCTGTCCCACACGGGACTCGCAGTCTCAATCCCCGTTTTTCAGATGAGGGAACCGAGGTACAGAGAAGTCAGGTGACTCGCCCAAGGTCACACAGCCAACAAGTGGCAGAGTGGGGATTAGAACCCGTGTTCTTCCGACTCCAGGTCCGTGCTCCATCCACCAGGCCGCGCTGCTTCTCCCGGCTTTATGACAGCCGCGGCCCAGAAACGGAGGCTGACGTCTCTATGTGTGACGCTGATGTTTCCCTTGACTTGCACTAACTGCTGTAGAAGCGGTATATATGTTAAACCTGATGTGGTTTGGTTTTGGTTTCATTTTGCAATTCCCATTTCGGCTAACCCGGATGCCAGCCTAGCCATTCCCCTGCTGTCCATCGGTTGCCGAGGGACAAATCCAAAATTCCCCAAACTGCCTGCAGCCGGATAATTGAACTTCACCTTTCCATTTCCCTTCCCGGCTCCCTTAGGCTGCAGCAGGAGCCTTGGATAGTGGCAAGAGCACGGGCTTGGGAGTCAGAGGTCTTGGGTTCTAATCCTGTTTCCGCCACCTGTTTGCTGTGTGAACTTGGGCAAGTCACTTAACTTCTGTGTGCCTCAGTTACCTCATCTGTAAAATGGGGATTGAGACGGTGAGTCTCTCGTGGGACGATCTGATTACCTTGTATTAACCCCAGCACTTAGAACAGTGCTTGGCACATAGGAAGTGCTTAACAAATACCATAATTATTATTAATTATTATTATGATTTACAGGACATTAATGGCTAGGGGGGGTGCAGACACTGCTCAGCTGATATATGGCTTTTGGTTTTGCCTTTGAATAAATGAAATTTATCTGAAAGGAGACAGACGATGCTTTGATTTGTACTTCTCTGGTCGGTTTCTCAAAGCCCCGTGCCACACTGCTGAGATTAAACTGAACAGTTGAAAGATGACCTGACCCACAGGCGGAAGAAAGGGTTCAGCAGCTTCTTCTTTTGTCTTATACCATCCTGTGTCACCGACCCATAGCAACGCCACTGACACATCTCTCCCAGAACGCCCCACCTCCATCTGCAATCGCTCTAGTAGTGTATCCATGGAGTTTTCTCGGTAAAAATGGGGAAGTGGTTTACCGTTTCCTCCTTCCGCGAAGTTAACTCGAGTCTCCGTCCTCGACTCTCTCCCATGCCACTGCTGCCCAGGACGGGGAACTTGTGTCTTGTAGCAGATGGCCTTCCACTCGCTAGCCACTGCCCAAGCTAGGAATGGAAGGGACAGGCCTCTGCTTGACTCTCCCTCCCGTAGTCGACACTGGTATAGTACTGGAAGCTCTCCGGATGCGATCGTGAGAGGGGTCAGCAGCTTCAGCACAAACTAAAGCCAACTCATTTAGTAAGTGAAGCCAGGCCTATAGGACCACATAAGCTAGTCAAGTTAGACACAGTCCATGTCCCATGTGGGACTCACAGTCTTAATCCCCATTTTCCAGATAAGGTAACTGAGGCACAAAGGTGTTAAGTGATTCACCCAAGGCCATACAGCAGACAAGTGGCGGAGCCAGGATTAGAACTAAAATCCATCTGACTCTGTTTTCTACTACCTAAAATTGTGTCAGTAAAAAAATGTGAAAGTCGGTATTTTTTTCATCCTGCTGAGAAATATCACCCTCTGCAATTGGTCACCTTGATTCCTGCCCTCGAGAGATTTATGATGCAGAACCGGGGATTAGACACAAAAATAAATTACAGGTAGGAGTAAGTAGTAGAGATTGTGAGATATGTACACAAGTGGTGTGGGAAGTTATGATGCTTAAGTGCTTAGGTGGCAGGAAAATGCTGAAGTGGCAGATGCAGGAACTATACAGGTAGGTAGATTCAAAATTAATTGAGGCCTCCTGGTGGAAATGTGATTTCAGAAGGTCTTTGGAGAATAGGATTTCTGAGCTCTGATAAGCATGAAGTGGGAGGGAGTTCCTGGCAGGATGGAGGGTGTGAGCAAGAGGCCAATGGCAGGAAAGACAAGAAGGAACCACTTACGTAGCATGGCCCAGTGGGTAGAACATGGATCTGGGAGTCAAAGGACCTGGGTTCTAATCCTAGCTCTGCCACTTCTTTATAATGGTGTTTTTTAAGCCCTTACTATCTACCAGGAACTGTACAAAGTACTGGGGTAGATATAAGGTTAGACACAGTCCATGTCCCAAATGGGACTCGCAGTATTAATTCCCATTTTACAGATGAGGTTACTGAGGCACAGAGAAGTTAAGTGACTTGCTCAAGGTCACACAGCAGACAAGGATGGAGCAGAGATTAGAACCCAGGTCCTTATGACTTCTAGGCCTGTACTCTATCCACTAGGCCACACAACCTCTCACCATTTGTCACACACCCACACACACCCACGGGTCACACACACCACAGCACTGTGTCACATAGCAATTGTCTATGTGCCCTTGGCAAATCACTTAACTTTTCTGTGCCTCAGTTACTTCATCTGCCAAATGGGGATTAAGAATGTGAGAGCCCAAATATGGGACAGAGACTGTGTCCAACCTGATTAATTTGTATCTACCCCAGTGCTTAGAACAGTGCTTGGCACACAGTAAGCGTTTAACAAGTACCATAAGAATAATAATAATAATGGTATTTATTAAGCACCTACTATGTACCCAGCCCTGTGGAGATTAAGACTGTGAGTCCCACTAGAGACACGGATCGGGTCCAATCTGATTAGCTTGTACCTACCCCAGCCCTTAGTAAAGGTCCTGGCACATAGTAAGCACTTTACATATGCCATTAAAAAAAAAATAGGGAGTAGTTTAACTTGAGAGGAATGAAGAGTTTAAGCTAGGATGTTGTGGGAGAATAGAGTGTATCAGTCAGTATTCAATTCAACTGATTGAATACTTGAAAGCTCATTATGACCAAAGGATGTGTCTGCTAATTCTGCTATAATGTACGCTCCCAAGCACTTAAGTCCGGTACTTTGTGCACAGTAAGTGCTCAGTAAATATGACTGATTGATTGATTGAATGAATGATTGATTAAAGCTGGTGGTCAGGAGTTTCCATCTGATGCAAAGTAGAATGGGTACCATTGTGGGATTTTGTGGCACGGAAATATGTGTGAAGAACGATGCTTTAGAAAAATAGCCCTTCTATGGTATTTGTTAAACACTTTCTGTGTGTCAGGCACAATTCTAAACTCTGAGGTAGATTCAAGCTAATCGGCTTGGAGGCAGACCGTGGCTCACAGTCTTAATTTGGAGAGGGGAGAGGCTGAAGGCAGGGAAATCAGTGAAGAGGCTGATGCAGGAGTCAAATCAGGATATGACAAACACCTGGACCAGGCTGGTGGTGGTTTGGATGGAGAGGAAGAGGTGGATCCGGGAAGACGAGGTGACAGAATATGGAGACTTAGCTAATATGGGACTTAAATGAAAGGAAGGAGCAAGGATAATGCCAGGGTGGTTGGGAGATGAGGATGGTGTGTCAACCCTAATGGGAAAGTTAAGTGGAGGATTGGTTTGGGAAAGGAAGATGGAGGGTTCAGTTTGAGCTCAAAGTGCCAGTGAAACATCCACATAGAGGAGTCCAGAGGCAGGAGTTATAATAGTATTTACAGAATTTAAGCGCTTATTGTGTGCAGAGCACTTTACTAAGCGTTGGGAGAGAATACAAAGATGGGAATTGGACACAGTCCCTGTTCCTTGGGGAGCTCACAATCTAGGCAGGAAGAGATGTGAAATTATAGGGAAGGAGAGCGGCGGGGGCTGGTGAGGTAATTCTGGGAGCTAACCACAGAGAAGTGGTTGTTGAAGGCATGGGAGTATATAAGCTCCCCAGTAATAATAATTATGGTATTTGTTAAGTGCTGAAGGAAGTGAGTGTCCACTGAGAAGAGAAAGGGACTCAGAACAGAGGAGGAACATCCACACTCAGAGGGGGGAAGGACAGGGAAGAGCTGGAGAAAGAATATCAGAAGAATCGGCCAGAGGGGTAAGAGGAAAGCCAGGAGAGACTGTGTCAGGAAAACCAAGGGTACGCAGCATTTTCAGGGGGAGGGGAGCGATCAGTCAGTCAATCTCCCAAGTGCTTAATACAGTGCTCTGCACATGTTAAGCTCTCACTAGTATAATAATAATAACAATGTTGGTATTTGTTAAGCGCTTACTATGTGCCGAGCACTGTTCTAAGCGCTGGGGTTGATACGGGGGAATCAGGTTGTCCCACGTGGGGCTCACAGTCTTAATCCCCATTTTACAGATGAGGTAACTGAGGCACCGAGAAGTGAAGTGACTTGCCCAAAGTCACCCAGCTGACAGGTGGCCGAGCCGGGATTTGAACCCATGACCTCTGACTCCAAAGCCCGTGCTCTTTCCACTGAGCCACGCTGCTTCTCTGTACAGAGCTTACCATGTGCAGCACACTGTACTAAGCGACTGGGAGAGTAGAATACAGAGTTGGTAGACCCGTTCCCTGCTCACAAGAAGCTTATAGTCTAGAGGAGTGTTGAAGGCAGCGAAAAGTTTGAGGAGGATTAGGACAGATCGGGGTGTGTTATATTTGGCAAGAAGGAGGTCACTGATGTCCCTGGCTGTGGTGGGAGGGCATGGTGATGGCCAAGATGACTCGGGATGGACTATGAGCTGGACCAGGCCATGGCCTTTAACAAGGTCATCCTGAGCCTGTTCCACCCCCCCGCCCCCCCGATCCGTCCTAGTGCTGACGGCCGGGATCCGAGGCGCGACAGATGGGGAGAGATTCCAGGTGTAGGGCTACTTAGGAGGCTGACGTGGACATGCTCTTGGATGGTGACCTTGCTATTGACCCACTGGGAGACTGCCGAGAGCCTCTCCATCACTCTGGACACTCGTTCCCGCCCCCTTCAAGCCGAGCCACTAATCCCAGGTACCTTACTCCTTGACACTCTCCTGTTGTCCTATCCTCAATCCCTGATCCCCCTGTCCGGGTACAGGTCAGTTACAGGGAGGATCTCGTGCCCTCTTTAGAAGCACCCAGGAAAGGCAGTGGCTGGATCGAGCAGAAGGATTTGAGACAGAATCAGGATCCAAATGGAGAAGGATCTCCGGTGACCACTAAGGGGGTGTATGGGATGGGGAGACATGCACAGAAGGATGTTTTAGAAAAATGAGCCAGGGACCAGAGCGAAGTATAATTTGAAGAGGGGAGAGACGGAAGCCAGGGAGATCAGTTGAAGAGGTTGATGCAGGAGTGAAATCAGGACATGACAACCATCTGTGAAAAAAGCACAGGCCTAGAGGTTAGAAGGTCTGTGTTCTGATTCTGCTTTTCCATATGCCTGCTGGGTGACTTTGGACAAGTCACTTAACTTTTTTGGGCCTCAGTTCCCTCATCTGTAAAATGAGGTTTCAATACCTGATGTCCCCACTACTTAGATTAAGGACCCAAGTGGAACAAGAACTGTGTCCAACCTGGTTGCCTTGTCTCCACCCCAGGGCTCAGTACAGTGTTTGGCCATAGTTAAGTGCTTACCAAATACCATGCTATTGTTATGGAGCGAGCGGTCTCAGTGGAGTGACTGAAACTGGATTATAGAGGATCAAGAATAGAATTGGAAGAGAGGGGAAATGGAGGCCACAGGTGTTTACAACCTGTTCAAGTCTGGACAAGAATGGGAGCAGGGAGATGGGGCAATACTTTGACGATGCAGTGGAATCCAGAGAAGCCGTGTTTAAGGGTAGGGAAGGAGTCATCAGAGAGTGAGTGGTCGAAGATGACAGTCAAGGAAGGAAGAAGAGTGGGCAGAAGCATTTTTACAAGGTGAGAAGAAAGGAGATTTCTTGAAAGACAGCCAAGAAGGATGAGGGTGAATGTGGAGGTAGGAGGTTGCTGGGGAGGTGAGAGGGAGATTTCAGGGAATTCAAGCCCGTCGATTTTGATTTTATCAACGAGGCTCAGGAAGGGGAAGATGGAGGCAATGGGGCTTTCAGAAAGGAATTAAAGATCTGGAGTTATTGCCGGGGGTAAGGAGCTTGGGAATCAATGAGGGAGGAGTAATGTGGCTAAACCCTGGTTTGGCTGGTTCATCTCTGCACCTCTTCTGTTTGCTAAGGAAGCAACAGGTGCTCAGGGTGTTAGGCACCTCTGCTGTTGTTTTGCTGAGGCAGCTGAGCAGCTTTCGTTTCCCCTGTACTCAGCCGAGAACCAGTGGGACCCCCACCAATCTCCGGACTGAGCGGGGCCACCTCCCACCAATCGATCGATCGATCGATCAACTTGTAGATGGGGGAGAAAGATGAAGTAGAGAAAGTCAAAATAGGGGAAGAAAGAAGGGTAGTGAGAGGAAGCTAATCAATCAATCAGTGGTGTTTACTGAGCACTTTTGGGCAGAGCACTGTACTAAGGACTTGGGAGAATAGAGCGCAACAGAGTTGGTGGACGTGATCCAAGCCCACAAGGGAGCTTACGGTCTACAGGGGGAGATAAACATTAAAATAGATTACAGATAGGGGAAATAGAGTGCCATAATATGTACATAAGCACTGTGGGACGAGGGTGGGGATGAAGGTGCTCAAGGGGTACCCAGCCAGGTAAGTAGGTGATGCAGAGGGGAGGGCAAGTAGGAGAAATAAGGACTTGGGGAAGGCCTTTTGGAGGAGGTGTGATTTTAATAAGGCTTTGAAGTGGTGGTCTGTCAGATATGAAGGGGGAGGGAGACCCAGGCCAGTGGGAGGATGTGGGCAAGGGACCAGCGGCACAGGATCACTGATCAAACTTCTCCAGTCATCACTGCCCTGAGCAGATGAAAAGATGCTTCTCCTGTGCCCAGGCCCATTGATGGCAGCATCCCAGGCCAGAGGCCCAGATGTTTGCCATGAAAGGAAGAACGGCTGAGCCGCTTAATATCCTGGAAGTTAAGGGAGTTTTGCCAGGGGCCGCAGGCAAGAGACAAGAGCCGATTGATATTCCGAACTTTCAACTTGCAAAAAGAGCCGATCTGAGGCAGGGTTAGATGAATATTGTACATTTGCTCCTTGATTCTCCACCTCTTTCTTTTATTTCTCCCTGTAAATTGTCTCTCACCATACGTCTCTCTCTGTATGTCTTTCCTTTTTTTCCATGCATCTTGCTGCCCATTTCTTCTCCCTTCTTTATATTTGCACTGTTTCTTCTCTGCCCCGTCCCTGTTCTCGCCTCTCTGTGCCTCTCATTGCACCTCACCCCACCACCGGTATCTTTCCTCCTTGCCCCTTCTCATTTCTCCTTCTTTTCTGACTCTAAATGTGTTTCCCTCCTTCTCCCTCTCCCCCTGACAGTAGCAGTATTCATAGATGGGATGGCTGCTTGCCGACGTGTGCCATCACAGAAATCCCTGGGACTACATTCCCTGGAGCCCCTGCTGGCACCTCCACTGGGGCAGTGCCAACGGAAGCCTCACGGCCATGATCTGAGTGGGCTCTGGGGCTCCGGTGTGGATAGTTTGGCCCGGCGGAGGTAGGCCCTACATCATCCAGGAGCGTCTCAGGGCTCCCTAGGAATGGTTCAGACAGCAAGAACGCGTAGACAACCAGTGGGGAGCAGTGCTAGGATAGAAACGAGTTAATCAAGCACTTAGTACGGTACCTGGCACATAGTAAACATTTAACAGATATCACCAAAAAAACCCAACAGACCCAAGTTGAACACAGTTCCTGGCCCACATGGGGTTCATAGTCTAAGTAGGAGAAAGAACAGAAATTTAATCACCATTTTACAGTTGAGAGAACTGAGGCACAGAAAGTTTAGGTGACTGCCCAAGGTCACACACCAGGCAAGTGGCTGGGCAGGGATTTAGAATCCATGTTCTCTGCCTCTCAAGCCCGTTCTCTTTCCACTAAGCCATGCTGTTTCTCACCCACCACTGTGGATCAGCAGTGGGGAGGTAGGAAGGGCACCGAATTCATGTTTTCGCCTCTGGTCTGGGAGATGGGACCTGGTTCCCCTTTCATTTCCTTTCTTGAACATAGTGCCAAAAAACTGCCAAAGATGGTTCAGAATGGAGCACTATGTTTTTAACTAGGATACAGCATTGTTTGAGGCTTGGTTTTTACCATGACCTTAAAACTTTTCCTCTGCCCTCCTTGCTTTGTTTTCCCAATTTCATCTCACCCTACAGGGAATGCTTAGGTATCCCACTGTCATTCATTCTCCTCACATGCCCCCCCCCCTTGTTAGTGGGGTTACAGTGCC
Organism: Ornithorhynchus anatinus; assembly: GCF_004115215.2. Taxonomy (NCBI): domain Eukaryota; kingdom Metazoa; phylum Chordata; class Mammalia; order Monotremata; family Ornithorhynchidae; genus Ornithorhynchus; species Ornithorhynchus anatinus. The sequence continues at coordinate 63,416,660 of NC_041730.1, read as the reverse complement.
CTTCTCTTCTTTAGTGCTCTTTTCTTCTCTGCAGTCTTGCATTTCCACCTGCCTTCAGGACATCTCCCCTTGGAGGTCCCGCCAGCACCTCAAACTTACTGTATCCAAAACAGAAGTCGCTATCTTCCTACCCAAACCTAGTCCTCCCTCTGTCTTCCCCACCACTGTAGGAAATATCACTATCCTTTCCATCTCACAGACTGTAACTTTGGCATTACCCTTGATTCATCTCTCTCATTCAACCACATATTCAATCTCTCATCAAATCCTGTTGATTCTACCTTCCCAACATTGTTAAAACCTGCCCTTCCCTCTCCATCCAAACTGCTACTATGCTGATCCAAACACTAGTCATTTCCCACCTTCACTGGTCCATTTGCCTACTGCTGACCTCCCTGCCTCAATCTCTCCCCTCTCCAGTTCATTCATCACTTTACTGCCTGGATCATTTATCTGAAAAAATGTTCAATCCATATAGCTCCGCCCCTCGAGAAGCCCCAGTGGTTTCCCATCCACCTTTGCATCGGAGAAAAATTCCTTACCGACAGGTTTAAGGCACTCAGTCAGCATCCTACCTTTACCTCACCAATTTCCTACCCTGCTCACACACTCCATTTCTCTAATGTCAGCCAACTCACTCTACATCGGTCTCATCTATCACACTGCCAACTCCTTGCTCATGTCCTCCCTCTGGCCTGGAACTCCCTCTTCCTTTATATCCGACAGACCGCCACTCTCCCCACCTTTAAAGTATTCCTAAAATCACATCTCTACCAAGAGGTCTTCTCTGACTAAGCCTGTATTTCCCCTACCTGCCCTGACTTCTATGTCACCTCTGCATTTGGACCTGAACACTTTAAGCGCTTAGGACAGTGCTCTGCACACAGTAAGCGCTCAGTAAATACAACCGAATGAACGAATATTTTAAGCACTTACTATTCACCCCACAGCATTTATGTATGTATCCTATATTCTACTATTTCACCTATCTGTAATCTGTTTTAATGTCTGTATCCCCCTCTAGACTGTAAGAGCCTTGTGGGTAGGGTCATGTTTATTTAGTGGTTTCATCTGCACACGTAAGCACTCAATAAATGCCACTGATTACTTGCTTGCTTGATTGATGGATTAAGGAGGCAAAAGCCAAAAGAGCTCTAACAACCAATATCAGCACGGTGATCCCTGGGCTTGGGGTTTGAGTTCCAGCTCTTCCACTGGCCTGCAGTGTGACCTTGGGCAAGTCACTTAGCCTCCCTGGGCCTCAGGTTCCTCGACTGTAAAGACTGTGAGCCCTTTGAGGGACAGGAGCTGTGTCCTATCTCAAAACCTCGAATCCCACCCTAGCGCTTGTCTCGTCTTATGGCATCGAATCGTCTCCGACCCATAGCTACGCCACGGACACATCTCTCCCAGAACGCTCCACCTCCATCCGCAGTCGTTCTGGTAGGGTATCGATAGAGTTTTCTCGGTAAAAATACCCAAGTGGTTTACATTGCCTTTTTCCATGCAGTAAACTTGAGTCTCCACCCTCGACTCTCTCCCGTGCCGCTGCTGCCCAGCGCAGCTGACTTTTGACTTGTAGCAGGTTGCTTTCCGCTCGCTAGCCACTGCCCAGTCTAGGAATAGAATGGGTAGGCCTCTGCTTGACCCTCCCTCCCGTAGGCGAGACTGGTAGAGAACTGGAAACGCTCCAGGTATGATCATGAGAGGTAGGTTCTACTCCTACTCCTATTACAGTGTGGCTCAGTGGAAAGAGCACGGGCTTGGGAGTCAGAGGTCACGGGTTCTGATCCCGACTCTGCCACTTATCAGCTGTATGACTTAAGTCACTTAAGTTCTCTGTGCCCGAGTTAGCTCATCTGTAACATGGGGATTAAGACTGTGAGCCCCCCGTGGGACAACCTGATGACCTTGTATCCCCCCAGCACTTGGGACAGTGCTTGGCACATTCATTTGTTTGATGGTATTTATTGAGTGCTTACTATGTGCAGAGCACTGTACTGAGCCCTTGGAATGTACAATTCGGCAACAGTTAGAGACAATCCCTGCCCAATGACGGGCTCACAGTCTAAACATAGTAAGCGACTACCAAATGCCATTACTATCATTATCACTACTATTAAACTGTCCCAGCAGGAACCCGAGAAACACATTCTAGAACGCGCCCCCCCCCCAACAGTGTGAGCTGGAGAAGTAGACTGTCCTCTCTACGGGGCTCAATTCCCGATTTGGGGGTGTCCACAGCCCTGAATTTATTAGCTGGTCCAGTCCCCCAAATCTTCTAGACCCAAGACCCTCAAGAATTTCAAGCGAAAGTTCAAGAGGATCCGTTTTTAGTGACTCTCGGCCTTCACCTCCCTCAAGTGGCAGCCAGAAACTACTGCATCATCGTGGAAAAGAAAATCCGGCTCAGACCAAGTTTCGTCTGCTGAGCGATTTAGACTTCCTCCCCCTGGCTGGCCTTCTCTTCCTGAAACATCATCGGGGGTTTTGCATTTGTATGTGAAAAAGGAAGTCATGAATAACTCTGCATGCTGAGTCTAGTTCACAGACACAGTCAACCCTAAATTCAGGGTATTTTTTTAAATTGTATCTGTCAGACACTTACCGTGGGCCAGGCACTGTGGTGAATGCTAAGGTAGAAACAAGCTAATCAGGTTGGACGCGGTTCATGGCCCGCATGAGGCTCACAGCATTAATCCCCATTTTTCAGATGAGATAAGTGAGGCACAGAGAAGTTAAGTGATTTACTTAACTAATAGTTCTAATTGCACAGTCCTTCTAGACTCTGAGCCCGTTGTTGGGTAGGGATTGTCTCTATCTGTTGCCAAATTGTACTTTTCAAGTGCTTAGTACAGTGCTCCGCACCCAGTAAACGCTCGATAAATATAATGGAATGAATCTGCCCAAAGTCACACAGCAGAAAAGTGATGGCATCTGAACTAGAACCCAGGTCCTTCTGACTCCCAGGCCAGTGGTATATCCACTAAACCATGCTGCTTCTCATCCCCCTCCCCTTTCCAATCAGTCTGGTAATTAATTATGTGCTCATAAGCTTTAGGGTTTTTTTTTAATGATTACTTAACTGTGTGCTCATGAGGGAACTTGTATTTCACTTCTTGTTCTTATAGTCTATCGATCTGTGGTATTTATTGAGCACTTCCTGGGTGCAGAACACTATACTAAGCACTTGGAAAAGAGTTCGTAGGACATATTCTTGCATACGAGGACCTTACAGTCTCCTCTTTCCCCTTCAAATTTTGCTGCTGGAGGGTGTGGTTACAGAGATTGATGCAGGCCTGAAAATCCAGTCTACACTGTGCACGGATAAAACTGGTTCCTTGCCATGCTACTGTTTGCTGCTTGCAGAGACTGTTGTCGCTTCCAAGACAGTGTCGTGCTATCCCCAATTTCCCCAAGACTCTGTTCAGAATGGGCAACGCTACTCGGATCGTCAGTCTCCAGGCCAGTTTATCGGCAGCTGGGTTCGCTGTTCTTGGATTCCTTTCCTAGAGGCTGGAGCTGGAGCAGTCCGAGACTGTGCTTCGCTTAAATTGTGCAGTCGTTTGTTCTATTCCCCCAGCTTGTGTCTGCCCAATTTCAGCTCTCTGAAATTTTGAAATTTGAAAGAACCGTCCACGAGTTCTTGGGTATCCTATCAAGTAAAGGTCTGTGGTCTGGAGCATCGCCTCCACGACAGGGAGCTGAAGGGGTTTCAGGCCGTCACTGGTCCATCTTATTAATAATAATAATAACAATAAGAATAATGGTACTCGTTAAGTACTTACTATGTGCCAGGCACTGTTCTAAGCTCTGGGGTAGCTACAAGTTCATCAGGTTGGACACAGTCCCTGTCCCACATGGAGCTCACATTCTTAATCCCCATTTTACAGATGAGGTAACTGAAGCCCAGAGAAGTTGTGACTCGTGTAAGGTCACCCAGCAGATGTGGTGGAACCCAGAGGCCTCCGACTCCCAGGCCCGTGCTCCATCCACTGAGCCATGCCGCTTCTCTAGCTCAATCTTGTCGGGCCATCTGGGATTGCGATAACTCAGAAGTGATGCTCCTTGAGGGCTTTGCCTTCTCGTACTTCTGCACGTACGTAGTACGGGGCTCTGTGGGTAGTGATGGAGCCACTTACCGTAACTAGCAGATGAGCTCAGTCCAGTCACGAAGACCCTGGGCCTGGGAACCTGGGGGAAGAAATTGATTATAGTGCCGCAGGCTTCCCCAGGGCCTCTCGCATTGTCTCATCCCTACCAAAGATCCAGTTGAGTAAGGAATTAATATAATAATAGTAATAGCATTTGTTAAGCATTTACTACGTATCAAGCCCTGTTCTAATCGCTGGGAAAGATACAAGATCATCAGGTCAGACCCAATCCCTGTCCCACCTGGGGCTCACAGCCAAAGTAGGAGGGAGAAAAGGTAACGAGTCCCCATTGCACAGATGCCATAACTGAGGCATAAAGATGACAGTGACTTGCCCAGAGTCACACAGAAGGCAAGTGGCAGAGCTGGGATTAGAACCCAGGTTCTCTACTTCCAGGCCCATGCTCTTTCCACTAGGCCATGCTGCCCCGCATCATACTCTTCAAAGTGAGTCTGTACCCCTGTACTTCGTTGCACAGACTCTGTAAGAAACCCAGGTCCTTTGACTCTCAAGCCCATGCTCTTTTTTCCACTAGGCCGTGCTGCCTCTCTGGCTTGCCAAGGCTCCTTGGGGCTTTCTTGGGCCCAGAGCGCAAGAACTGAGCAGGAATTTCAGCCAGGTTGAAATCATCTGCAGAGAGAGCAAAGTATACGCAGTTGTTGATGATGTATGTCACTCCAGACCCAAACTGGCTTCACTTATGGATCATAAAAGATGAAAATGACCTATTAGGTCAATCTGCTTGGGGCCCCTGGGGCTAGGACCGGATCGCTCCACTGGCTGCTTTCTAATGCCATTTCAAACATCCTGGCACTTCCCCTTGGAGACCACTTCCATTGCTCAGAGAACTCCGCCTGGATACTTGGCCCGATATTCAGACTAACCTTTTCCTTTCTCTCATTCGGTGTCCCTCCCAGCCCCAGCCCCTTGAGGGTCTATTATTAGACCTCCTGCCTTAGGAAATGAAGTCACTAGCCAACCCCGGAGGGGGATCTGCTACCAACCCTGTTCGGAAACTGCTCGAAACTCCAGTTATTCTGACCAATTTTTGTGCTAATTAAAAAGTAGCAGATGTCAGCTTGATGGACCGGTGGGTAGCCGGATATTAAACTGAGGAATTTTGAGGTCATGAGAGAAATGCCAATTTGGCTAAAACCCAGTAGACACCAAGAACTGTTCTACTGAAAAAAACCCAACAAGTTCAGCTTTATCTTATCACCGATACCCCCACCAGTGCCCAATTCATGCCCTCCTAGGTACATGGTAATGTCCCAGGCTTGATGGAGTTTTCCATAGTTTTTGGCTAGTGGGGAATCTCTCTCACTTAGAAGCAGTGCAGCCTAGTGGATAGAGCACAGGTCTGGGAGTCAGAAGAACCCGGGTTCTAATCCCAGCTCTACGTCTCGTTGGCTGCGTGACCTCGGGAAAGTCACTTCACTTCTCTGGGACTCAGATACCTCATCTGTAATATGGGCATTAGGACCGGGAGCCCCATGAGGGACAGGGACTTCGTTCAACATGATTAGCATGCATCTACCCCCGACACTTAGTACAGGGCCTGTCACATAGTAAGCTCCTGATGAATTGTACGTTCCAAGCGCTTAGTACAGTGCTCCGCACACAGTCAGCGCTCAACAAATACGATTGAATGAGTGAATGAATAATGCCATTTGAAAAAGGAGCTCGTGGTGAGTCGAGATGGGAAGATACAATAGTAAAAAATGCGTAGGCTAGTGAGGTTATATGTATGTAAAAAAGCTGGCACCGATTGCATAAAGAAATGCTAGGAGATGGGGAGGCCATGGTATAATGTGAGGGGGCAGGTGGGGCTGGATAATCGAGGAAGACTTCTTGCAAGAGGTGGGTTTCGAGTCGAGCTCTAAAGACGTGGAGGGGTGTTGAATGACAATGAGGAGCGGAGAGGATGGCTCACGAGTCAGGGTCAGGATGAGCACCGGGACAGAGGCAACAGAGGAAAGGTTTGCCTGGCTGGATCAGAGGGTGCAAACTGGACTGGAAGGGGAGATGACCTCCTGCCTCTCCCCACTCCAGTCCACACGTCAATCTGCTGCTGGGATGATTTTTGTACAAAACCGTTCAGTCCGTGTTCTCCCATTCCTCAAGAACCTCCTATGAGTGCCTCTGCATCAAACAGAAATTCCTCACCATCTGCTTTAAAGCACTCAATCACCTCTGTCTCGTCCTACCTCGCCTTACTGCTCTCCTTTTGTAACGCTCCGCTCTTCTAATGCCAACCTACTACCTGACCCCCGAAGCCTACAACCCTGGAGTCATCCTCTTCTCCTCGCCGCCATTTACCTCTCCCACTCGGTCGACTTCTCTAGCCTGCTGATTCTTCCTCCGAGACCTTTCCCTGTTCTGCCCCTTGTCTTCAGCTTCTCCCCCCTTCAGCTGCTTCCCGGTTCATCTTCCTGAAACACCACTTATTCATTCATTCATTCATTCGATAGTACTTATTGAGCACTCGCTGTTTTCAGAGCACTGCTCTAAGCTCTTGGGAGAGTACAGTACAACAATAAACAGACACGTCCTCTATCTCATGTCTCTTTTCCTCCTCAAAACCTCTATTGGCTACTCCTTTTCCCCTCAGCTCAAAAAGAGTAACTCCTTATCACTGGCTTTGAGGTTCTCTAGAAGCAGCGGGGCTCAGCAGAAAGAGCCCGGGCTTGGGAGTCAGAGGTCATGGGTTTGAATCCCGGCTCTGCCGCTTGTCAGCTGTGTGACTGTGGGCAAGTCGCTTAACTTCTCTGTGCCTCAGTTCCCTCATCTGTAAAATGGGGATTAAGACTGTGAGCCTCACGTGGGACAACCTGATTACCCTGTATCTACCCCAGCTCTTAGAAAGGTGCTCTGCAAATAGTAAGCACATTTTTATTATTATCTGTTCTCTCTCCATCAGCTCTCTTCTGTTGCTACACCCGGCCTACACTCTTTACTCCTCCCCAGGAACCCCCTAACTGTATCTTTCTCTATTGTACCTGCCTCTGACCCCTTGTTCAAGCGGTTTTTCCGGCTTAGAACTCCCTCCTCCAACCCAAATCCGCCAGACCTCAGCCCTGCCCACCCGCAAAGCCTCCTAAAATTCCATCTCTTCCAACAGACCTGCAAAGCCTCCTAAAATTCCACCTCTTCCAACAGGCCTTTCCCACTGAATTCTTAACCCCCTGAGTCATAAAACTCCCACGGCCTCCTCTAGTCCTTTGTCATAGAAAAATTATTTATCAATGTTTACTGTGTGTAAAGCACGGATTTATTTATAACCCTCTTCAGTAGCTGGTATATGAGTGGAGCCAAGTGAACATTCAGGTATTCATTCGGAATCTATTATTTGGAAATAATGCCGTTTCTTGTCTCCGGAGGTGCCCATTTCTCATTTTAAGTACGAGGGCAAAAAGAGGGCAGGAATTTAAGGTTGGAGGGTGGTGGGGAGACGTTGAGGATCGGGAGCTAGTAGGTCAGAAAGCTGCCATTTGGAATTTTTCAGCCCTGAATGGAAAGTCTTTCGTACCAGAGCAGGGTTGAGTGAGGCTGGGGTCCAGCTCACAAAACTGTGGGGATCGCTTCTCCCCTCATCCCCAGGAAGCAGATCCCTATGCCTGATTCCCCCATTAGAATGTAAGACCCTTATGGACAGGAAGCATCTTGGCCTAGTGCAAAGAATACAGGGCTGGGAGTGAGAGGACCTGAGTTCTAATGCCATCTGCTACCTGCCTGCTGTGTGACCTTGGGCAAGGTGCTTAACTTCTCTGTGACTCAGTTATCTCATCTGTAAAATGGGGATAAAAGTTGTGAACGCCATGTAGGACATGAACTGTGTCCAACCCGATCAGAATAATTATGTTGGTATTTGTTAAGCGCTTACTATGTGCAGAGCGCTGTTCTAAGCGCTGGGGTAGATACAGGGTCATCAGGTGGTCCCACGTGGGGCTCACAGTTAATCCCCATTTTACAGATGAGGGAGCTGAGGCACAGAGAAGTGAAGTGACTTGCCCACAGTCACGCAGCTGACAAGTGGCAGAGCTGGGATTATCTTATCTCTACCCCAGTGCTTGGTGGGCAGGGACATATCTGCTACTTCTGTTGTACTGAATTCCTCCCCAGCGCATAATACAGAGCACTGTACATAATAAGCGCTCAGTAAATATCACTGATGATGATGAACTGCTTAACGAATACCATAAAAAAAAGTAATGGTGTATAGTGCTGTGGTTGTAATGTCACTTGTCTGCTGTGTGACCTTGGGCGAATCACTTTACTTCTCTGTGCCTCAGTTCCCTCATCTGTAAAACGGGGATAGGGACTGTAAGTCCCACTTGCGACAGGGACTGTGTCCAACCCGATTTGCTTGTAACGACCCCAGTGCTTAGTACCACTTGTCAGCTGCGTGACTGTGGGCAAGTCACTTAACTTCTCTGTGCCTCAGTTCCCTCGTCTGTAAAATGGGGATTAACTGTGAGCCTCACGTGGGCCAACCTGATGACCCTGAATCTACCCCAGCGCTTAGAACAGTGCTCTGCACATAGTAAGCGCTTAACAAACGCCAACATTATTAGAAGCAAAGGGTGCCTAGGAATCAGCTTAGAAGAGGAAACCAAGGTTCGGCCCCCAGATCCCACCCCGTGTCAGAGACCCCACGTTAATACCGCTTCGTGGCCCATGTAAGTTCATGCATCCCACTCGTTTCCTAAAGGCCATTCTCGATCCAAAATGGCAGCCAACAACGAGAGCGTGGACTACAATCAGCTGTCCAACACCGAGGCGATATTCACCTCAGGCCAGATTTGCCAGGCCGGCAATAGCCGAATACGCAAGAGCGTACTGAGATGGGTCACACTCCGAGCAGATGCTTTAAGGGACATCGTGCGGTGGGGCCTCACACAATGGGTTAGAGCGACTTTCTGCTGGGAGAGGTTTGCGGCATCCAGCCCGGCTTAGCATGCAGCAACTGGAAAAGGGGTCGCTCTTTGCTTTCATTCATTCAGTAGCGTTTATTGAGCACTTACTGTGTACGGTGCACTGTACTAAGCGCTTGGGAGAGTACAACACCACAATAAACAGATGCATTCCCTGCCCTCAGTGAGTTTACAGTCTAGAGGCTTTCTCGAAACGTCTGGTGCTCCTGACCGGAGGTTTTGAGAAAGCCCAGATCCCAAGTGAGAAGTGGCATGGCCTAGGGGGTGTAGCTCTAGCCTGGAAGTCAGAAGACCTGGGTTCCAATCCTGGCTCGGCAGCTTGCCAGCTGAGTGACCTCTACGCTGTAAGTTCCTCCTGGGCACGGACTGTGTCTACCAACCGTGTTGCCAGTCAGTCAGTTGTATTTATTGAACTCTTACTCTGTGCAGAGCACTAGCAGCGTGGCTCAGTGGAAAGAGCACGGGCTTGGGAGTCAGAGGTCATGGGTTCGAATCCCAGCTCTGCCACCTGTCAACTGTGTGACTGTGGGCAAGTCACTTCACTTCTCTATGCCTCAGTTAACTCATCTGTACAATGGGGATTAAGACTGTGAGCCTCACGAGGGACAACCTGATTCCCCTGTATCTACCCCAGCAGCTTAGAACAGTGCTCTGCACATAGTAAGCGCTTAACAAATACCAACATTATCATTACTAAGCACTTGGGAGAGTACAATAGAACGATATAGCAGACACACTGTATCCTCCCAAGTGTTTAGTACAGTACTCTGCACGCGGTAAGTGCTCAATAAATATGATGGATCGACTTCTTGTGCCTCAGTTTCCACATCCCTGTTTTCCCTTCCACTTAGAATGTGAGTGTTATGTGGAACAGGGATTGTGCCCCATCTGCTTTCACTGCAGAATAGTACTTGGCCCATAATAAGCACTTGAAAATGCCAATATAGTTTTTATTAATAAAAAGTATAGGACATCGCACACAGTAAACGTATCAGGGCAGCCAAGTACAATCCTTCCGTGTGCATTGTGGGGGCTTTTTGGCCCTAACGTTACCCTCCCTAAGATCGCTCCATCACAGAATCATCTTCAAGTATGAAAGACAACTCTATCTTTATACATAAACAAACCAACCTCTGTCCCCTGAAGTCAATCGATCAATCAACTGTACTTACGGAGCATTTATACTGTTCAGAGCACTTCACTAAGTGCTTGGGAGAGTGTAGCATAACAGAGTTGGTAGACACGTTCTCTGCCCACTGTGAGCTTACGGTCTTGAAGGGGAGACAGACTTTAAGATGAACAAATGTTCTGTATTTGCTTATCCACGAGTTTCAGATACGAGGCCAGCTCCAATTCAGCATTTTATTCTGATTTTGAACAGACTCTAGGTTGGAATCACAGCTTCACTCGGGACTCACTGAATAGCTCAAGAAGCAGCGTCGGCCTAGTGGGAAGAACCGGGATCTAGGAGTCAGAAGTCCTGGGTTTTAATCCTGATTTTGCCACTTGTCTGCTGAGTGATCTTGGGCAAAGGGCTTAATTTCTCTATGACAGGTATCTCATCTGTAAAATGAGGATTAAAGCTATGAGCCCAATATGGGACATGAACTGTGTTCAACCTGATTATCTTGTATCCTGTAAGGTCATTGTGGGCAGGGAATGTGTCTGCCAACTCTGTTTTATTGCACTCTCCTAAGTGCTTAGTATAGTGTTCTACACGCCGTAGGAGTTCAATAGATACGACTGATTGATCGACTGATTGGTATCTACCCCAGCATTTAGTGGGGCAAGTCACTTAACTTCTCTGTGCCTCAGTTACCTCATCTGTCAAATGGGGATGAAGACTGTGAGCCCCACGTGGGACAACCTGATTCCCCTGTGTCTACCCCAGCGCTTAGAACAGTGCTCGGCACATAGTAAGCGCTTAACATTATTATTATTATTACCTGGTACATAGTAAGGCCCTTAGCAAATACCATTTAAAAAAAAAAATCCCATGACCTCCCCGAGCTTAAGCATCCTCCTCTTTAAAACGTGAATACGGTTGTTTTAACCAACCACCCCCGCTTGCCATGAGGATTTCCCCGTTACGCCACTGATGGAAAAGGCTTGGAAAACCCAGCATTCCCTAGGGAATGCCCAAAACAAAGGAGCTGCATTTGGGGAAGAAAGAGGACTGCGTTAAAAAGAACCGGTGCCATGTGATGACACGGCTTGTAATCCGTTCTTTATTTGATACCTGAGATCTGAAGTGCTAACTTCCCGCTTTTTTCTTGATTGCCAGAATGGCCATTTCCAATCTCGCCTTTGAGCTGACAGCTCTTGAGTGGGAGTCTAAAAGGAGCCATAGTGCCTGACAGTCATTCCCCAGTTTGGGGTCTCTAATGGAAGCCCAGATTTGGTTGCATTAGTGCTACTCTACATTATGGATTTTTCAGTGTCTGATGTTGAAAGGTTAAGACCCATCATTCACTCACTCTCTCCATCTCTCTGCCTCTACCTTTCTCTCTCTCCTTCTCTCTCAAAAGCTTCTGAAATTAGACAGCGGCAATTGGCACAGCAGAAATCCCTTTTCCGTGAGATAAGGTGAAGTCGGTGCGATTGCCATCGGCCAAAAGAGAAGAAGGAGTAACCATCTGGATCAATCATTGTTTTACTCCATATTAGTAGACGGATTTAGATTGACTTACATATGCAAGATTAGAAGCTTGAAATAAATGACTTTGCAATCCTCTTGTAATCCAGAGCCATTAAATCCTAAGCAATTTCTCAGATAGTTTGGGGTCCATCTCCTTTCTCTAGTTCATTTCCTTTCTAGTGGATTGTACTTTTCCTTCCCCTTGCTGAGAAATCAGCTTGGGTACCCGATTAAGGGCCCAGCAGTTTGACAGTGGGCTCCGGTGCAAACCTCTGGTTGAGGACTCGGAGTCCTAGGCCTGTGGACCCTGAACCTCTGAGTCGCAGACCAGTGGACCCCGAGCCCCAGAGTCATGCGTGCGAGCCCCAAAGCCACGCCTGGGAGCCCCAGAGCCGTGCACCCCGACCCGCAGAGCTGTGGTCCTGAAGTTTCAGAGCCGTGGATTCTGAGCCCCAGAATCACAGCCCCTGAGCCCCAGAGCAGCACACTGTGAGCCCCAGAGCCACGGACCCCCAAGCCCCAGAGTTGTGGATCTCAAGCCCCAGAGCGGTGGACCCTGAACCTCAAAACTGTAGATCCTGAGCCCCAGATCAGCAGACCCTGAAACCCCAGAGCTGCAGACCCCAAGCTCCAGAGCCAAAGACCCCAAAGCCTCAAAGCTGTGGATTCTGAGCCCCAGAGCCCCAGCCCCAGGTCGGGGAGTGGGTCCCCTAAAAGACACAGCCCTGCTGTAGCAGCCACCCTGAGAATTCATTCAATAGTATTTACTGAGCGCTTCCTGTGTGCAGAGAAGTGACAGTATCCTCTTAAACTGATCATAATAAAAATAATAATAACTGTGGTATTGGTTAAGCACTTACTATGTGCCAAGCACTATATTGAGCTCTGGGGAAGATACAATAAGCAGCAGCGGAAGCGGTGTGGTCTAGTAGAAGGAGCCTGGTATAGTGGATAGAACATGGGAGTCAGAAGGTCATGAGTTCTAATCCTGCTCTGCCACTTGTCTGCTGTGCGACCTTGAGGAAATCACTTCACTTCTCTGCGTCTGTTACCTCATCTGTAAAATTGGGATTGAGCTAGTGAGCCCCACATGGATTAGGAAATGTGTCTAACTCAATTCGCTTCTATCCCCCGTAACACTTGCAGACAAGTGCCAGAGGTTTCTGGGATTTCAGAAAGAAGAGAGAAAGAGAGATTGGGAGAGAGAAAATAAGATCAAGGCCTGCTGCTCTTGGTTTGATGATTCCCAGATGAGTCAAGGCTTGAGTAGTCCAAGTCCCCCTGGGCAAGGAACTTCCCCGACTTGAAGGTTAGCATTATTCATTCAATCCCATTTATTGAGCGCTTACTGTGTGCAGAGCGCTGTACTAAGCGCTTGGAAAGTACAATTCGCCAACAAATAGAGACAATCCCTACCCAACAACAGGATTAGGGTAGGACACTGGAGAAAGGCCTGAACTGGGTTTCGCAGGACCTGACTTCTGCTTTTGCAATTACCTCTAGACCTCTCTGTGACTCAGTTTCTCCAAACCCCAAGGGCTGATGAGAATAACTCTCCCACACTATCTCCCTCTCAGGAATCAAGGGAGCATTCTTTGACTCTGGTCAAAAAGAGTGGTCTTTTTAACAGAGAACGTGATCTTTATTGAGTGCTCTACAGTCTTTATGGGCGTGAATCTTCAACATAGTCCTGTGGGATAGAAGAGTGCTCTCACTCTTCTTTTGCAGAAGAAGCAACTTGAAGTAGAAAGGTTGCCCGAGGCCACAGAGTGCTTTGGTGACTGAGCTGGGATGAGAGCTCCCAGCCTCTGGATGTCTAGTCTGTGGTGAGGCCCATCATCATCCTTCCTCTTCATCAGCCGCTTTGTGCTTCTTTGAGCCCTACAGAAACATTAAAAAAAATTCTTGAATTGGCCTCTATCTGAGCTTTATCTGTCCACAACCTTTTGTGCACTGCCTCTATCCGATCCAGAAACACCCTCAGCCCTCCCCAGGTGCCTTTGGTTCACTTCTCTGAGAATGAGCGCGGCTCAGTGGAAAGAGCCTGGGCTTTGGAGTCAGAGGTCAGGGGTTCGACTCCCGGCTCCGCCACTTGTCAGCTGTGTGACTGTGGGCAAGTCACTTCACTTCTCTGTGCCTCAGTTCCCTCGTCTGTAAAATGGGGATTAACTGTGAGCCTCAGGTGGGACGACCCGATTACCCTGTATCTACCCCAGCGCTTAGAACAGTGCTCTGCCCATAGTAAGCGCTTAACAAATAGCAACATTATTATTATTATTCTCTCTCAGTCACAAGTCAAGGATAGGGGAAGCTGCCTCCTGACCCTCAGGGCGCAGAGAACAGGGCCAGGCTCCCAGAGTGGGTGGGTCACTCTGTAAACGTGTGCTAATGGCTCCCAGAGTGGTAAAGGCTGAGGGGAATTGGTTTGGGGGTGGGGGAGAAGCTTTCAGACAATTCCTGTAGAGGAGGAGTATGTGAATCCCCTGCTCATAGTAATTCAGACACTGACCCCCCCACCCAAACTTGTTAGTCCTGACTAACCAAGAACTGGGATCCTCAGAAAACTGGCTGCACTGGATTTTTTTAATGGTATTCGTTAAGCACTTACTATGTCAAGCACTGGGTTGGATATACGTTAATCAGGTGGTCCACAATCCGGTTCCACTGTCTAATTAGGAGGGAGAACAGACATTAATAATCATCATAATAATTGTGGTTTTGTTAAGTGTTTACTATGTGCCGGGCACCGTACTAAGCACTGGGGTGGATAAAAGCAAATTAGTTTGGTCGCAGTCCCAGTCCCTTGTGGGGCTCACAGTCTCAATCCCCATTTTACAGGTAAGGTAACTGAGGCACAGAGAAGTGACCTGCCCAAGGACATTCAGCAGTTAAGTGGTAGAACTGGGATTAAAACCCAGGTCCTCTGACTTCCAGACCCATGCTTTATCCATAGGCCACGCTGCTTCCCTATGTGCCCTATGTGCCAAGGCACATAGAGAAGCAGCGTGGCTCAGTGGAAAGAGCACGGGCTTTGGAGTCAGAGGCCATGAGTTCGAATCCCAGCTCTGCCACTTGTCAGCTGTGTGACTGTGGGCGAGTCACTTCACTTCTCTGTGCCTCAGTTACCTCATCTGCAAAATGGGGATGAAGACTGTGAGCCCCACGTGGGACATCCTGATTCCCCTGTGTCTACCCCAGCGCTTAGAACAGTGCTTGGCACATAGTAAGCGCTTAACAAATACCAACGTTGTTATTACTAAACACTGGGGTAGATACAAGCTAATCGGGTTGGACATCATCCATGTCCCCTGTGGGGCTCACGGTCTTAAAGCATGGCGTATTGGATAGAGCAGGGGCCTGGGATTCAGAAGGTCATGGGTTCCAATCCCTGCTCTGCCACTTGTCTGCTGTGTGCCCTTGGACAAGTCACTTCACTTCTCTGGACATCAGTCCCCTCATGTGTAAAATGGGGAATGAGATTGTGAGCCCCATGTGGGACCAGGGACTAACCTGATATGCTTACATCCACCCCAGCGCTTAGTACAGTGCCTGGCGCTTAACAAATACCATAATTGTTATTAAATCCTCAATTTACAGATGAGGCACAGAGAGGTTAAGTGATTTGACCAAGGTCACGAAATGCCATGAAGATGGATCATCATGCCAACACCAATCAATAGGGCTAGGACTGAGGTTAAAATTATGACGAGGAAGGGGATTTCATTTCCACAGACAGCATTGTCACCCATAAGGGTGACCCGTGAGGGATCGATCTTTGTTTGCTTGATATTCCACTAACAATATTTAGTTCTATAAGCCTTCACGCCACCATGCTGAAAAGCAGATATGGCCTAGTGGAGAGATCACGGGCCTGAGAGTCAGAAGGACCTGGGTTCTGATTCTGACTCTGTCCCTGGTCTGCTCTGTGACCTTGGAAAAGTCACTTTGCTTCTCTGTGCCTCAGTTATCTCATCGGTAAAAAGGGATTGAGACTGGGAACCCTATGGGGAACAAGGACTGTTCCAACCAGATTATCTTGTATCTACTCCAATGCTCAGTACAGTGCCTGGCATATAGTAAGTGCTTAATACATACCATAAAAAAAAAACCCACTGAATGGTATTTACTGAGTGCTTACGGGTGCAGAGCACTGTCTGCATCGCCCTTGCTCTCGGATTTGTGCACTTCATTCGCCTCACCCTCAGCCCCACGGTATTTATGTACATATCTGTAACTTATTTTAATGTCTGTCTCTCCTTCTAAACTGTAACCTTGCTGTGGGCAGGGATTACGTCTACCGACAGTGCTATAATGCATATTGTACTCCCCAAGCATTTAGTATAGTGCTCTGCACACAGTAAGCACTCAATAAATACGATCGATTGACTACAATATAACGGAGTTGGGAGACACGTTCCCTGCCCCAAAGGAGCTCACGGTCTAGAGGAGGAGACCAGACGTGACTAGAAATAAATAAAATACGGCTATGTACCTAAGTGCTGTGGGGCTGAGGGTGGGGTGAATATCAAGTGCTTAAAGGGTAATGCTCAAAATGTTTACCAGGAAGTGGGGATTAGTCAGGGAAGCCCTCGTGGAGAAGGTTGTTTCTTAGTAGGGATTTGAAGGTGGGGAGCAACAATGATAATAATAATGTGGTATTTGTTAAGCGCTTACTATGTGCCAGGCACTGTACTAAGCGCTGCGGGGGATACAAACAAATTGGGTTGGAATCGGGTTGGGCACAGTCCTTGTCCCACAGAGGGCTCCAGGTCTCAATCCCCATTTTACAGATGAGGCAACTGGGGCACAGAGAAGTTAAGTGACTTGCCCCAAACCCCACAGCAGACAAGTGGCAGAGCCGGGCTTAGAACCCATGACCTCCTGACTCCCAGACCCATGCTCTATCTACTATACCTGTGGTTTCGCTGTGGACACGGAACATGTCTCCTAACCCTGTTGTACTGCATGCACCCAAGAGCTTAGTACAGTGCTCTGCACACAATAAGCCCTCAATTAATACCATCGATTGGTTGATTCCCGGCTCTGAGCCTCAGTTTTCTCCATTCAGGTTGGCTACTGGTGACCGTCGCCATATTGGACATGACGTTACACGAGTCATGCCGGGGGAATAGAGCGGAGCGTAATGGTGTCATAAATTTCGTATTGTGGAAATCTGCCTACGTCCCGGTCCTGTATCTCCTGTTTCTCTAGAGGGACCGTGACCTCTCCACTTGCCCAGATCCCTGTCATTCCCCTCCCAGATCCCTGGCAAGTCGAGTCACTTCTGAGCCAGAGATCTTGGTGGTAGGAACCAAGGCAGAGAGAGACAGAGTCCATCAAATAAAAAATCCCAGACAGAAAGGCATCTGCTGCCGTGTCGATACCGGGCGGGGCGGCCCAGCTGAAGGCCGGCGTTGGACATAAAACCAGACAAATATCCACAGTACCTCCATTACGGATCAGACTCCCTCTGTCTGCAAGTCTGGCTCCTGGTTCCTAAGAGCTTGGTGGAGCTTTAGTGTTGAATTAATCAATCAGTCAATAGTATTTATTAAGTGTTAAGTCTGCATAAAGGTTGGTACTAAGTGCTTGGGAGAGTGCAATAGAACTGGTAGACGAGATCCCTGACCCTAAGGAATTTATGATCGATCACTAACTAAAAGAAATTACAGGTAGGGGAAAACAGTAGAGTTTAAAGATATGCCCTTAAGTGCGGTTAATCACAAATGCTTAGCTGACGTGCAAGTTCGGAAGTGACAGTAGGGACGCTGATAAGGGGGAAAGATGGGAGATGAATCAGGGAAGGCCTCCTGGAGGAGATGTGATCGCAGAAGGGCCTTGAATCATTCAGTTCTATTTATTGAGCGCTTACTGTACTGAGCACTTGGAGAGTACAATAAGATCGAAGAGTCGCGGCGGTCCGCGTGCTGGGAAAGGGAGGACTCGAGCAAGAGGTCGGAGGCCCGAGGGGTCAGAACAAGACAGCGAGGAAGTTGATTTAGAGCTGGCCAGGGGTTTCTGTTCGATGAAGAAATAATAATAATAATAATGTTGGTATTTGTTAAGCGCTTACTATGTGCCAAGCACTGTTCTAAGTGCTGGGGTAGATACAAGGGAATCAGGTTGTCCCACATGGGGCTCACAGTCTTAATCCCCATTTTACAGATGAGGTAACTGAGGCACCGAGAAGTTAAGTGACTTGCCCAGAGTCACACAGCTGACAAATGGCCGAGCCGGGATTTGAACCCATGACCTCTGACTCCAAAGCCCGTGCTCTTTCCACTGAGCCACGCTGCTTCTCTAAGAAAGGAATGATCAACCGTTAGCGGTTTTAGAGGAGTGGAGAGATGTGTGCCGAAAGGTTTTAGAAAACTGATCCCGAAAGCAGAGTGAAATATAGACTGGAGAGAGAGACTGGAGGCAGGGAGGTCAGCAAAGAGGCCAATACGCGGTTCCTCTACTTCTCTCCCCCAGTGGCGGAATCATTCGCCGTTCTTCAGTCTGAAGCCCTACAAGAGAAATCTTGGTTCTCGATGGACGGTTTTCAGAGAGAGTGAAGAGGGAGGGAAAATAGAGGGTTTGAAATGAAATGTGCCTATGCGTCTTTGAACATTCACTGTGTTTATGAGGCGGGGAGGTTGTCATTCATTCTGGCAGCAGAACCGGGAAGTCTGCTGCTCGGATTCCGAAGATCTAAGGAATTAAGATCTAAGATGTTGTCTCAAATGCCGGGCTAGTGCTAATTACAGTTTTAAACAACTTCTGCAGACTCTCTTTCATCTTCGGGGATCTGACAAAGTAGGTTTTCATTTTCGGCAAAATCCCTCGCATTTCATTGTCAGAGCAGAATGAATGAAACCAGTGTTTGCCCTGCCAGCGGGGTCTGTTTTGAGGGAACTGTAATGAAGGGATGGGCCTGGAGTTGCCTCCCAGCGTGTCAGTCCAAGAAATATATTTCCCAGCGTTCAGGCGGGAGTCTCTGTGAGGCCAGAGGGAGTGCAGGGGGGTGGTCGTGTTGTTTGTAAACACCGTGGCTTCCCCGGACCCTCTCACTCTGGCCCGGAATTCCGGAGGTGACTGTAGGCCTCGGATGTCACCTCGGGGACATGCTGAAGGGGCATCCAGGGGAGTGGAGGGTGGGGCTACTTCCAGAATCCAGAGGGACTCTGGGCTGGGTGTGGAGGTTTATAAAAGAAATGTGTGGAGTAAGAGAGGTGAATTGAGGAAAGTAGTAATATGAGAAGAGAAGGGGAGGAGGCTGGGAACTCCTGCCAGAGACTGAGGAATATTCGACACAGCCCTTGGTATTACTTGTTTTAGCTGCCCACTCCACGACTGAGGGGACTTTGGTTTTGAGGACTGGGAAAGGGAGAGAGAGATGATGGATCTGCTTCATTCTGGATCCACGGTAGATTAGGAAGAGGCTGGAAGGATCACCCCTTCTCTCCCTGCTCTGACTCTAAGGCGACCTTAGGGGTTGGAGGAAGGCACTTGCATGCTTTTGAAGTGCACAAGTATAATGATCGCTCCCTTTGTCCTAGTGGAAGAGAGAGAGAGAGAAAGAGAAGGATGAAGGGAAGAACGGAGGGGCAGAGGCAAAGAAAGAAAGAGTGTCAGAGAGAGAAGGACAGAGGTAGGGAGGAAGAGAGAGACAGAGAAAAAAGAGGAAAGGGGAAGATAAGGGGGGAAGAGAGAAGGGAGAGGGAGGGAGAGAGAAAGAGAGAGCGAGGAGGAGAAAAGGAGAGAAAGGGAGAAAGACAAAAGTAGATATTGGAACCTCCCCAAGGTCCAGAGGAAAGCAATGTCAGAGTCATTCATTCATTCAATTTTATTAGAGGACAGAAATGCCAGAATCATTCATTTATTCAGTCAGTCAGACTTATTTATTGAGTGTTTACCGTATGCAGAGCACTGTACTAAGTGCTTGGGGGAGTGCAGTATAACAGTAAACAGACACATTCCCTGCCCATAATGAACCTACAGTCTAGAGAGGGAGAAAGGCATTAATATAAATAAATAAATCACAGATACGTACATAAATTATGTGGCCGGGAGTGGGGACGAATAAAGGGAGCAAGTCAGGGCTAAGCAGAAGGGAATGGGAAAAGAGGAAAGGAGGGTCTATCCAGGAAAGGCCTCTCGGAGGAGATGTGCCTTCAGTTAGACTTTGAAAGGGGGGAGAGTAACTGTCCATGGGTTATGAAGAGGGAGGGCGTTCCGGGCCAGAGGTGGGATGTTGGCGAAAGCTCGGCGGTGAGATAGACGAGATTGAGACACAGTGAGAAGGTTAGCGTTAGACGAGTGAAGCGGGCAGAGTAGCGAGGTAAGGTAGGAGAGGGCAAGATGATTGAGTGCCAATGGTGAGGAGTTTCTGTTTGATGCAGTGGTGGATGGGCAACCCCTGGAGGTTCTTGAGGAGTGGGGAAACACGGGCTAAATGTTTTTGTAGAAAAATGATCCAGGCAAAACTAGACCCGGCGTTTCCTGAGTTCCTCCACTGACCAAAAGACCGGTAAGTATTTTTATGTTTGTCTCTCCCATTAAAGCGTAAGCTCTTTGAGGAAAAGGACCATATCTTCTGACTTAGATTGGGATCCCCATGTGGGACAGGGACTGTGTCCAATCCTATCTACCCCAGCACTTGGAAGAGTGCTTGATACATAGTAAATGCTTAGCAGATATAATAATAATAATAATAATAATAAATGTCACTTTGTAATTCACTACTTCCCAAGTGTTTGGTACAGTCCTCCGCTATGACAACAATAGATATTACTACCAGTACTAAAATTTCTTCAGTGAAGACCTTTCCTGGAATGGTAATGTCTTGACCCAGGTAGTTGGTCCACAAGGAAAATCTAAATTAGTGCAGAGATGGAAGACGAAAAGTCTGGCCCACAGTAGCAATATTTGTGGAATTGTTAGGTGCTTTACTATGTGCTCAGCACTGTATTAAACACAGGATTAGATACAAAATAATGAGGCCAGTCACAAATCTCTGCCCCCATACAGGGCTCACACAGGAAGTAGGAGGGAGAATAGTTATTCTTTTCACGATATTTGTAAAATGCTTACGATGTGCCAGGCATTAGTACTAAGTCCTGGGGTCGATCGTTAGATGCTAATCAATCAATTAATCAATCAATGTATTTTCTGAGTGCTTACTACATGCAGAGCACTGTACTAAGCACTTGCAAGAATAAACTGAATTAGCAGACATGTTCCCTGCCTGTAACGAACTTATAGTCTAGACAATCGATGAAGATGGCCCGGTAAGTCATTTCAAGGTGTTTTCCTAATTTAGGGTGACTTTAAATTTATTACAGTTCTCAGAAACAAAGGTAGACAAGGGGAGAAAATGAAAACTGGGCTGCTGGGTGACTAGGCACAAATAACCAGCTTCTGATTAGGAACTCCAATGTTAATTTTAAATGGCTTGTTGGGAACAGTCCAGGTCCCACATGGGGCTCACAGTCTTAATCTCCATTTTACAGATGAGGTAACCGAGGCCCAGAGAAGTTAAGTGACTTGCCCAAGGTCACACAGCAGGAAAGTGAAGGAGCTCGGATTAGAACCCAGGTTCTTCTGACACCCAAGCCCGTGCTATATCCACTAGGCCATACTGCTTCTCATAATCATAATGAGGTATTGATTTTCCATTTCACAGCTGAGGTAACTGAAGCAAAGAGAAGTTAAGTGACTTGCCCAAGGTCACACAAAACAAGTGGCAGAGCGAGATCAGAACCCAGGTCCCCTGACTCCCAGGCTCATGTTCTTTCCACAAGCCCACACTTCTCCAGCCCTGGTAGAGGACTCAGGTGACCGAGCTATATTCCCAGCTCCAATACGGATTTGCTGTGTGACCTGTGGCAAACCAGTAACCTCTCGGAACTTCAATTTCTCCATGAACAAAGTGGGACTGAAATGCGTCACAAAAAAACCAAGACAACCGTGACGGCAGAGAAAACGCTATTTACGAATGACTCTTTTGAGAAAGGTACCACTTTAATACCAAGTAAGATCATAGGATCATTACTCAGAGAGGCAGTTTCCAGGCTTTGGCTGCAGCTGTCTCATTTTTGTAAAGAAATGGTATTTTTTAAGCGTTTATTATGTGCCGCGCACTGTACTAAGTGCAGGGGAAAATATAAGCTAATCAGGTGGGATAGAGTCCCTATCCCACATGGAGCTCACAGCTGGATTCCACATTTTACAGATGAGGTAAATGAGGCAGAGACAAGTCAGGTGATTTGCCCAAGGTCGCCTAGCAGGCAAGTGGCGGAGTCGGGATTAGAACCCAGCTCCTCCTGACTCCCAGGCCAGTGCTCCTTCCATCAGGCCCACGCTGCTCCCTCCTCGCTTCTGGGCTCAGCTTGCAGGGCTGCAGAGAGAGTCCGAAGCCGTTCTCCGGCAAGGGCTGGCTGATGGGTAGCAAGACGGGGAGCGGCGGTTCCAGGAAACGGAGGCTGCATCAGGACACAGGGACACCTTGCACCTGTCTGAAATGTCAAGCGACACAGCCCAAACTGCGCTGGACTCGAAAGCCGCTTAGCTAAGGAACGGTGGCAGGCCTTGGGTTTTACTCATTTATTTTCGGAGGCTTTCCCGGGTGACGCAGAGGGTCTCCGCGGGACTACAGCCCCAGGGTTGATGATGGCGTTTTCAAATCTAATAGGGTTTGCGCAGACCCCGTTGGTTTGACTGTTATTTGTGATTCAATTAAATGAACAAATTGGTCCCTTTGCAGAATGCATTTCCATCCCGTGTATCTTAGCATATGTCAACCAGGTTAATCCAGCATCTCCAGATGGCTCTAAGCTCCCTTTATAAATTGAATGCCAAACGCCGACTGGGAAGTAAATAGAGAGAGGTGGAGGGGGAGACCGAGGCAGCCCAATTTCTTCATAATTGATTTCCTGTCAGAGGCAAATATGCTTAGCTTTCCAACAGGGAAGCCCTGGGCTCCACAAGATTCAGAGCGTAATCTGAAGAGGCCCTGGCTCCACAGCAGGGCTCTTTAAGGCTGGGGAGGCGAGGCGGGTGGGAGAGCAGGACCACGTAGGAGCCATAATCACAGGCTCCTTGCAGGGAAAGAGGCAGGATGGCGGATGGGGGTACCGTGCAGATGCCAACAGGTCTGACCTGTTTTAAGAAATGAAGCAGCTGTTCCGCGGGTCGGACGATTCCGGTGGTCTCTCGGCCCCGGCCCCCTCTTCGGAACAGCTCAGATGACACCTTTCTGGCCCCAACATTAAGCATGTTGAAAGAGCGAAGGGAAGGGGGACAAACGGAGGACTTAAGCGGAGGGGAAAAAATGCAGAGCATAACAAGGATGTTTAAAGGGCACCAAGCTTCAGACCTGGTCTATAATAGCTCGTAATAATTATTATTACTGTTTTGTTAAGCATTTGTTAAGCTCTTACTGTGTGTCAAGTATTCTTCTAAGCTCTGGGGTAGATACCACCTAATCAGGTGGGACGCAGTCCCTGTCCCACAAAGGGCTCACAGGCTTCATCCCCATTTTACAAATGAGCTAACTGGGGCCCAGAGAAGTGCAGTGACTTGCCCAAGGTCACACAGCAGGTAGGTGGAGGAGCCAGGATTAGAATCTGTGACCTTCTGACTCCCAGGCTCGTGCTCTATCCACTACCCCATGCCGGAAATAAATGGCAATGGGGCTCCATAAACTGGGACATGAATTCAGGAACGACACGGGGGGACCTGTTGGAAATAGCAGCTTGACACCAAATCAAAAACTTATCTGATAGCAGGTCAGTTTGGGGTTTCCTTTCGGTGGGAGTTTGGAGCCATTTGGTAGCGGTGGGGTGGAGGCGGGGAGGAAGTCAGAGGGGAAAGAGAGTGGAGGAGAAGGAAGACGTAGTGTGGTCTAGTGGATAGAGCACGGGCCTGGGAGTCAGAAGGACGTGGGTTCTAATCCTGTTCCCACCACTTGTCCCCTGTGTGACCTTGGGCATGACTCCTCTGTGCCTCAGTTACCTCATCCATAAAATGAGGATTGAGACTGTGAGCCCCGTGCGGAACAGGGACTGGGTCCAACCTGATTAATCCAACCTGATTAACTTGTATCTACCCCAGTGCTAGTAGTACCTGGCACATAGTAAGCGCTTAACAAATACCATAAAAAAAAAAATAAAAGTCAACAGCTAGGAATACTGAAACCAGTAGAGTCCACGTAGAGACTATAACTCAGAGTCTTGGGAGCCAGTTAGAGAGAACTCCCTTACCTAGGAACTCTAAAGAAATGGATGAACGTTCAGGGCTTTTTTAGGCTTTTGAATCAATCCATCAATCAAAGGTATTCATTGAGTGCTTACTGCGGGCAGAGCGCCGTACTAAGTGCTCGGAAGAGTACAACACAGTGGGTAGGCAGGTTCCCTGCCCACAGGGAGCTTACGGTCTAGAGGGGCAGACACATTAAAATAAATTCTGGATGAGTAATACAAAAACACTTGGGGTGGAGGGCGGGGTGCACGGCAACTGTGAAGCAGCATGGCCTAGTAGCAAGAGCACTGGCTTGGGAGTCAGAGGATGTGGGTTCTAATCCCATCTCTGCCATTTGTTGTGTGACCTTGGATAAGTCACTTAACTTCTCCATGCCTCAGTTAAGTCATCTGTAAAATGGGGATTGAGAAAGTGAGCCCCATGTGGGACAACCTGATTACCTTCTGACTACCCCAGCTCTTAGATCAGTGCTTGGCGCATAGTAAGCTCTTAACAAATATCATCATTATTATTAAAGGGACATTTCCAAGCTAGAGTCAAATCTCAGTTGGTTCGCTAGAAGTAAATCTCATTCGTCTATCGATCAAGCACTCAAACACTCCCCAAACACCGTTTTTGTGTGGAGCACTGTATTGAGCACTTTTTAAATGGTATTTATTAAAAGCTTACTATGTCCCAGATGCTGTAATAAGTAAGCACCGAGATAGATATAAGCTAATCAGGCTGGACGTAGTCCTTGTCCCACACGGGGTGTACAGTTTTAATCCCCATTTTACAGAAGAGGTAAGTAAGGCACAGAGAAGTTGCGTTCCCCGAGGTCACACAGAATAATAATAATAATAATAATGTTGATATCTGTTAAGCGCTTACTATGTGCAGAGCACTGTTTTAAGTGCTGGGGGAGATATAGGGCAATCCGGTTGTCCCACGTGGGGCTCACAGTCTTAATCCCCATTTTACAGATGAGGGAACTGAGGCCCAGAGAAGTCAAGTGACTTGCCCACAGTCACATAGCTGACAAGTGGCAGAGTAGGGATTCGAACCCGTGACCTGTAGCGGAGCCAGGAATTCTTTGAACTCCCAGGTTGCTGCTCTATACACTGGGCCACACTTCTCACGGCGCCGGGAAAGTTTCACTGAAAGCGGAGAAAGCGTTACCCCGGCTCCTTAAGGAGTTTGAATTGTAGGTGAGAGGGCAAAAAAATGACACTTTCAAGAACGGAAAAGTAAGAAATAATGGAAGAGCAATAGCATAACAAAATAAAGAAAATTGTTTCCTCTTTTCCCATCCCTTCTGTGTCGCCCTACCTTGCTCCAATTATTGACCACCGCCATCCCAAGCCCCGTAGCACTTATGTACATACCTGTAATGTATTTATTTATATTAATAACTGTTTCCCCCTCTAGGTGGTAAACTCACTGTGGGCAGGGAATGTGATTATTATATTGTCGTGGGGTACTCTCCCAGGAGCTTCATACAGTGCCCTGCACACAGTAAGCGCTCGATAAATAAAATTGATTGATCGCTTGATTGAAAAAGTCAAATAGTCCGAGGATAAAAATTCGGTCACCTTCCCATGATCTGCAGGATTGTAGACTACGCACAGGGGCATTTCTTACTAGCTTTGTTGTACTGTACTGTCCCGAGGGCTTAGAACAGTGTTCTGCACACGGTAAACACTCAATATTGAAGGACTGATGGATTGAAATGCCCATTTTCTGGACTCTTTAGCATCTCCCAGGTGCAAACCTGCTTTACATTCAACCTCCTCCAAGAGCGCTGATCTGAGCATCCAGAGTCCTGAGGTTTAGTCCTGGTTCTTTATTTTTTTTTTTATGGTATTTCTTAAGCGCTTACTATGTGCCAGTCACTGTACTAAGCGCTGATAGTACTCTCCCAAGCTCTTAGTACAGTGCTCTGCCCACAGTAAGCGCTCAAAAACTACCACTGGTGATGAGAGGAAGGTACAAATTAATCATATTGGACACAATCCCTGTCCCAACTGGGGCTCGCAGTCTTAATCTCCGTTTTACAGATGAGGTAAGTGAAGCACAGAGAAGTGAAGTGACTTGTCCGAGATCACACAGCAGACAAGTGGCAGAGCAGGGATTAGAACCCAGGTCCTCCTGAGCCCCTCTGCCAGCAGAGGATGCCAACTGGGACTATGTGCCGGCCTCGGGGAAGGTTTCTGGACAAAAACCACCGTGGCCGTTCCTCGAGGTAGATGGGACCAACAGAGATCCGGGAGAAGCAGCGCGGCTCAGGGGAAAGAGCCCGGGCTTGGGAGTCAGCGGTCATGAGTTTGAATCCCGGTCTGCCGCTTGTCAGCTGTGTGACTGTGGGCAAGTCACTTCACTTCTCTGGGCCTCATTTACCTCATCTGTAAGAATGGGGATTAAGACTGCGAGCCCCACGTGGGACAACCTGATTCCCCTGCGTCTACCCCAGCGCTTAGAACAGTGCTCTGCGCATAGTGAGCGCTTATCAAATACCAACATTATTATTAATCCCATCTTCGCCACTTCTCTGCTCTGTGACCTAGGGCAAGCCACTTAACTTCTCTGTGCCTCTGTTACCTCCTCTGTAAAATGGGGATTAAAACTGTGACCCCCCCACCATGGGACAACCTGATTACCTCTTATCTACCCCAGCGTTTAGAACGGTGCTCGGCACATAGTGAGTTCCTAATGAATACCGTGATTATTATGATATGTATATGTTCATCTGGCTAATTGCTAAGGGTAAGTAAATCCCTCTCCTCTCTACCTGGGCTGAGATGAAGGAGTCAACAATGGTTGGAGTGCTGCTGTCACTTCCACCACTCATGGGTCATTCTGCAAAAAAATTCTCTATAATAATAATGTTGGTATTTGTTAAGCGCTTACTATGTGCAGAGCACTGTTCTCAGCGCTGGGGTAGATGCAGGGTAATCAGGTCGTCCCACACGAGGCTCACAGTCTTCATCCCCATTTTACAGATGAGGGACCTGAGGCCCAGAGAAGTGAAGCGACTTGCCCACGGTCACACGGCTGACAAGCGGCGGAGCCGGGATTCGAACCCATGACCTACGACTCCCAAGCCCAGGCTCTTGCCACTGAGCCACGCTGCTTCCCTTACGTGCTTCTCTACGCGCTCCTCAGTGTGCTGCACGTTAGCCTACACACTCACTTGCGGGACTCCCTGCCCCAGCGTGAAAGTTTCCCCCATTAACCTTACTTCTCCTTCTAGTACAACTTCCCAGTTTAAACACCTGGAGAGCGGGGATCCCCCGCTACCTACAACACCTGGAGAGCAGGGATCCCCCCGCTACCTACTCTCTTGTACCCTCCCAGGTGCTTAGTACAGTAGAAATAATAGTTATAGTGTCTACAAAGCCCTCAACTGCACGCAGAGCAAGGTGCTGGACATACAATAAGCAATCAATAGATATTGTGGAGCGACTGATTGATCTCTACACTTTCGCACCACCTTGGCATCTGCCCTACGGTTCGTGCATTTCAACTGACATCTTCTACAATTTAAGTGCTTTCTCCTCTAGACCGTAAACATGCTGCGGGCAGGGAACGGATAATAATCAGAATAATAATAATGTTGGTATTCGTTGAGCGCTTTCTATGTGCGGAGCGCTGTTCTAAGCGCTGGGGTAGATACAGAGTAATCAGGTTGTCGCTTGTGAGGCTCACTGTCTTCATCCCCATTTTACAGCTGAGGTGACTGAGGTACAGAGAAGTTATGTGACTTGCCCAAAGTCACACAGCTGATAAGTGGCGGAGCGGGGATCAGAACCCATGACCTCTGACTCCTAAACCCGTGCTCTTTCCACTGAGCCACGCTGCTTCTCATGGATCTACCAACTCTGTTATATTGTACTCTCCCAAGCACTTAGCACGGTGCTCTGCACACAGTAAGTGCTCAGTGAATAGGATTGACTGATGCATTGATTGATCGATGTACTTATCTCCACTTTCAGGTTCCAATATCCTCCTAGGTAGGGATTATGGTTCCAACCTTGACTTTCCCAATATTCCGCTCATAGTAGGGGCTCAATATATATTAGTGATTGGTTGTCGTCACATGTCCTAGTGGAAAGAACATGGGGCCGGGAGTCAGAAGGCCTGGGTTCTAGTCCTGGCTCTTCCACTTGCTTCCGTGTGACTCCAGGGAAGTCACGTAACTGCTCTGTGACTCAGATTCCTCCTCTATAATATGGAGATTCGATACCTGTTCTCCCTCCTTCTTAGACTGTGAGTTCCATGAGGGACAGGGATTGTGTCTGACCTGATTAGAGTTTAGTACAGTGCTTGGTATATAGTAAGTGCTTAAAATAAGATAATAACAATGATACAATTATTGTTGATTGAATTGATTGAGGAGAGAATGCTAGTGGCACTGTCCAAACAAGCCTTTAGCCGTCTAATGATTCGATTGCATTTTTTAAGTGCTGACTGTGTGCAGAGCACTGTACTAAGCGCTTGGGAAAGTACAATTGCCTCTCCTGGTCTGAATTATCTGCGCCGATGGGCCCCGCTCTATTAATGCAACTAATTATGAGTTGCCTGGGCAATAACTGAGGTAATTGGCATGTGCCACAGAAGCAGCTTGGCCCAGTGGAAAGAGCTAGGTGCTGGGCGTCAGAGGAACTGGATTCTAATCCTGGCTGTGCCACGCGCCAGCTGTGCGACCTTAGGTAAATCACTTAAATTCTGTGTGCCTCAGTTTCCTCATCTGTAAAAGAGGGATTGAATCTTTGTTGTCCCTTCTACTTAGACTGCGATCCCCGTGTGGGACGGGGACCGTGTCGGTTCTGACTACGCTGTATCTATACTGGCATTTACTACAAAGCTCGGCCCTTAGAAAGTGCTTAGTGGACGCTGCAATTATAATGATCTCATGGCAAGCCCATAATATCTCCCCGGAGTGAAAGGAAAAAGATTTTCTAATGGGTACCCGGTATCTCTAGTGGAAATAATAATAATGGTGGTATTTGTTAAGCGCTTACTACGTGCAGAGCACTGTTCTAAGCACTGGGGTAGATACAGGCTAATCAGGTTGTCCCACGTGAGGCTCACAGTTAATCTCCATTTTCAGATGAGGTAACTGAGGCACAGAGAAGTGAAGTGACTTGCCCCCAGTCACACAGCTGACGAGTGGCAGCGCCGGGAGTCGAACCCATGACCTCTGACTCCGAAGCCCTGGCTCTTTCCACCGAGCCACGCTGCTTCCCCAAATAAGGCACGGCATGGGGTGGGGAGGTGGGCCCGGGGCGAGACGGCATTCTGTCACCGGGGCAGGTACCGGATCACCCCAACAGGTATACAGGACACGACAGGGAACCCATCCTGCCAGCGAGGGTCGGATTCGGGGGAAGAGTCAGAAACACAGGAGGTTCATTCATTCAATTGTATTTATTGAGCGCTTACCGTGTGCAGAGCACTGTATTAGGCACTCGGGAGAGTACAGTGCAACAGTAAACAGATACACTCCCTGCCCACAGTGAGCTTACAGTCCAGAGGGGATCTAAGTTACGCATACGAAATGCCTATCGACCCCTTGCCCACATCCTGCTTCTGGCCTGGAACACCCTCCCTCCTCAAATGTGACGGAAAATTGCTCTCCCTGCCTTCAAAGCCTTATCGAAGATACATCTCCTCCTGGAGGCCTTCCCAGACTAAACCCCTCCGTTTCTCTTCTCCCACTCCCTTCTGCTTCTCCCTGACTTGCTCCCTCGGTTCTTCCCCGCTCCCAGCCCCGCGGCACTTATGTACGTAGCTGTTATTTATTTGTACCGACGTCTATCTCCCCCACGCCAGACTGTAAGCTGGTTGTGCTCGCTGTGCTCTCCCAGATGCTTCATATGGTGCTCTGCACACAGTAAGCACTCAATAAATACGATTGGATGAATGAATGAATGATTGAATGGACTGAAAATGGGATCTGTCGGGCTTCAGCTGTTGATAATAGAGAGAGAACAGACAACGGCGGCTGAAAGTGGGGCTTCTGGAGTCTCAGTTCCACCCTGATCCAGGCCCATAGGTCCATGTGGGTGGAAGGGGCCTCTGCCCCCCGAAAACCATTTTTATACAGGGACACCTGCCCTGGGACTTTTTGTTTTCCCTGAGTTCCGGCCCCTCCCGGCTTACCCCTGGATCTACCCTCTATCTTCTCTATCACCGTTGATGGCACGACCATCCTTCCCGTCTCTCGGGCCCGCAATCTCGGTGTCATCCTTGACTCGTCTGTCTCGTTCACCCCACGCATCCTATCCGTTACCGAGACCTGCCGGTTTCACCTCTACAGTATCGCCAAGATCCGCCCTTTCCTCTCCACCCAGACGGCTACCTTACTGTTACGGGCTCTCGTTATATCCCGGCTAGACTACCGTGTCAGCCTTCTCTCTGACCTCCCTTCCTCCTCTCTCGCCCCGCTCCGGTCTATTCTTCACTCTGCTGCCCGGCTCATCTTCCCGCAGAAACGATCTGGGCATGTCACTCCCCTTCTTAAACAACTCCAGTGGTTGCCTATCGACCTCCGCTCCAAACAAAAACTCCTCACTCTAGGCTTCGAGGCTCTCCGTCACCTCGCCCCTTCCTACCTCTCCTCCCTTCTCTCTTTCCACCGCCCACCCCGCACGCTCCGCTCCTCCGCCGCCCACCTCCTCGCCGTCCCTCGGTCTCGCCCGTCCCGCCGTCGACCCCCGGGTCACGTCCTCCCGCGGTCCCGGAACGCCCTCCCTCCTCACCTCCGCCAAACTGATTCTCTTTCCCTCTTCAAAACCCTACTTAAAACTCACCTCCTCCAAGAGGCCTTCCCAGACTGAGCTCTTCTTCTCCCTCTACTCCCTCTGCCATCCCCCCTTTACCTCTCCGCAGATAAACCCTCATTTTCCCCTTTTCCCGCTGCTCCTCCACCTCTCCCTTCCCATCCCCACGGCACCGTACTCGTCCGCTCAACTGTATATATTTTCGTTACCCTATTTATTTTGTTAATGAATTGTACATCGCCTCGATTCTATTTAGTTGCCATTGTTTTCACGAGATGTTCTTCCCCTCGACTCTGTTTATTGCCATCGTTCTCGTCTGTCCGTCTCCCCCGATTAGACCGTAAGCCCGTCAGACGGCAGGGACTGTCTCTATCTGTTGCCGACTTGTTCATCCCAAGCGCTTAGTACAGTGCTCTGCACATAGTAAGCGCTCAATAAATACTATTGAATGAATGAATGAATACCCTCTAGCGTCGCACAAATCTGGGTGGATCTCCTTTTGATGAGTAGTTGATATTTTGATTTGGGGGGAGGGGAGGGCTTGCTTAAGTTTGGAAGAAAGGCAGTTTCAAGACAGAGATTGCTTGACAGCAGGAATTCTCTTCCTACTAATCAACCCGGGATGGCTTCCCAGGCCTGGTGGAATTTGAGAAGTTCTTAAATGAAGGGGGGAGGGGGCATAATGGATGGAAGGTGGGACCCGTCTCTGCTTTATGGAATGTGGTGGAAGAAGACGTGGAGTCTGGAGAAAGAGAGAGAGAGAAAATGCATCGAAAGGGGCCGAGAGCGGATTTACTGGTCTAGAATGAAGGGAGCTGGTAAAGCAATTCTCTGTCTGCAAGATATTATTGATTTATTGATTTAAAGGGCTCTTCTTAGGGAGCTCTCCCAGCACTGCCAAGTGAAGAGTGGTTCTCAGATTCAGGAAGCAGCATGGCTTCGTGGCAAGAGCACAGGCTTGGGAGTCAGAGGAGGTGGGTTCTAATCCTGACTCCTCCACTTGTCCGCTGTATGACCTTGAGTAAGTCACTTAACTTCTCTATGTCTGTTACCTCATCTGTAAAATGGCAATTAAGACTGTGAGTCCCACGTGGGGCAATCTGATTACCTTGTATCTACCCCAGTGCTTAGAACAGTGCTCGACACATAGTAAGTGCGTAACAAATACCACCATTATTATTATTATTATTAAATGCAATATCTGACTTGCCGGCAATGAGTGGGGGGGAAGGGTAGGGGAAGCTCCAGGACCTTTAGAAAGAAATTCCTGTAAATCCCTGTTGATCTCAGATTGACGTAACCCTCACAGTGTGCTCGTCCCCGCTCTGGCCTTTGCAAGCCAGGATGGCCCAGTCCTGCCCGGACCTTCAGTGGCTACCTCCCTGCTCACCCGGGCATCCGCCGCCACTCCCTGCCCGCTGCCCCGACCCTAGCCTGGTTCCCCCGGGGTGAAGGGATGATGGTGGTCCTCTGGCTCGCTCCTTCCTCCTTCCCCTCCGTCGTCCTTCGCTCCTGCCCCACCATTGTCCCTGGGGGTGATCTGGACCAGAACTGGAGTCAGTAAGAGAAGGGTGGGGGCCACATTCGAGGGAGGAAGAAGAAGATCCACTCAGGTCGGAGTGGAGAGTTGTGTGGGAAGGAGAGGGCCCAGCAGCCCTTGTGCCACCAGAACTGTGGGCCGGTGCTCTCCCCTTCATCAAGGCCTTATTGAAGACACATTTCCTCAAGTGGTCTTCCCTGACTAAGCCCTCCTTTCCTCTTCTCCCTCTCCCTTCTGCGTCACCCTGGCTCTCTTCATTCATCCTCCCTCCGACTCCCACGGCACTTATGTACATATGAGCGGCGTGGCTCAGTGGAAAGAGCCTGGGCTTCGGAGTCAGAGGTCATGGGTTCGACTCCCGGCTCTGCCACTTGGCAGCTGTGTGACTGTGGGCAAGTCACTTCACTTCACTGTGTCTCAGTTACCCCATCTGTAAAATGGGGATTAACTGTGAGCCTCACGTGGGACGACCGGATTACCCTGCGTCTACCCCAGCGCTTAGAACAGTGCTCTGCACATAGTAAGAGCTTAACAGATACCAACATTATTATTAACTTATTTATTTAGATCGATGTGTGTCTCCCCATTTTAGACTTTAAGCTCTTGGTGGGCAGGAACGTGTCTGTTTACTGTTATACCGTATTCTCCCTAGTGCTTAGTAGAGTGCTCTTCAAGCAGTAGGTGCTCAGTAAATATGATTGACTGACTTGACTTGCTTGACTGACTTATTTGCTATTGTTTTAATGAGATGTTCATCCCCTAGATTCTATTTATTGCTATTGTTCTCCTCTGTCCGTCTCCCCCGATTAGACCGTGAGCCCGTCAAAGGGCAGGGACTGTCTCTATCGGTTACCCATTTGTCCATTCCAAGCGCTTAGTACAGTGCTCTGCACATAGTAAGCGCTCAATAAATACTATTGAATGAATGAATGAATGACTGAAATCCTCGCTGGTGGTTTGGGGGGCGGGGGCAGAGGAGAGCAGGCCAGTGGCCATTTTCCGGAAGCTCTGGTCCCCGTTTGACAGGAACAGGCCAGGATGGTAAACCTGGAGGGCTGCGGTGTCCTGCCTCCAGCCTGTCTGGAGGCCAGCACTGTAATTATAATAAATGCCATCTATGTATCAAACACTGTACTAAGCGCTGGGGTGGATACAAGCAAATCGGGTTGAACACAATCCCTGTCCCGCATGGGGCTCATAGTCTTAATCCCCATTTTATATATGGGGTAACTGAAGGGACTCACCCAAGGCTACATAGATAAATGGCAGATCAGGATTAGAACCCAGGACCTTCTGACTCCCAGGCCCACGCTCTATCCACTATGCGATGCTGCTCCCAACCATTTAGTACAGTGCTCTATACCCAATGCCATTTGATTGATGGATTACTTAGGGGATGGCAAGAGCAATCTGATAAGATTTT
This sequence comes from Ornithorhynchus anatinus, assembly GCF_004115215.2. Taxonomy (NCBI): domain Eukaryota; kingdom Metazoa; phylum Chordata; class Mammalia; order Monotremata; family Ornithorhynchidae; genus Ornithorhynchus; species Ornithorhynchus anatinus. The sequence goes on along the minus strand of NC_041730.1, from coordinate 63,382,967 downwards.
TGTTTGTTTCCCTGCTAGATTTTAAGCTTGATGGAGGGTAGGGAACTTGTCTACCAACTCTGTTCTATTGTTATATTGTAGTCTCCTAAACGTTTAGTACAGTGCTCTGCACACAATAAGCGCTCAATAAATACTATTGATTGATTGTTTCCTCTAGACTGTAAACTCGTTGTGGGCTGGGAATGTGTCTCTTATTATTATTGGGTTGTAGTCTCCCAAGCGCTTAGAATAGCGCTCTGCACAACAAGCCCTCAAATAAATATGATGGATTGATTCAGCATTGGGTATTAAAATGGATGCCATATTTTCTCTTCATGTGTATTCATTGTGTCTACTTGGAAGCCAAAGGTCAAGTATGTTTCGTGAGAAGCCGCGTGGCTCAGTGGAAAGAGCTTGGGCTTGGGAGTCAGAGGTCATGGGTTCGAATCCCAGCTCTGCCACTTGGCAGCTGTGTGACTGTGGGCAGTCACTTCACTTCTCTGGGCCTCAGTTTCCTCATCTGTAAAATGGGGATGAAGACTGTGAGCCTCATGTGGGACGACCTGATTACCCTGTATCTACCCCAGCGCTTAGAACAGTGCTCTGCACATAGTAAGCGCTTAACAGATACCAACATTATTATTATTATTATGTCTTTGCCAGGGATGCAGAGTTCCCCGCCCCCACCAGAGTGAATTGGGACAAGGTTCATCTGGAACTCCTGGAGTGAGGGAAGAATGGCTGCCAGCTGAGAGGAGGGGGCTGTTCTAGATTCCGGATCAGTAGGAAACCCTAGAGGCTTGAGTGGGAGGAGAGGACGGTGTGGAGGGGACTCTGCAAGGAGGTTAGCTTGGTGGGAACAGAAAGGGTGGGTGTAGCTGATTTCAGGGGAGTGTTGAGGCAATTAATCAGCTAGTGTTTGCAAAGTGCTTTGAAAAGCACCATATGCTCTCAGGACTAAGGCTGATTATTAATATTTAGAGCGATAATTGACAATAGGCTAGACTTAGGGCTTTAGTCTATAACTTGAATAAAGGCCCTTTGGTCTAATGCACACTTTAGCGCACATGGACTCAGACAGCCAAGGTTGTCATGAGGTTTGCACTCTGGGTGGGCGTGACACCGTGGCAGGTTAAGCAAACCAGAGAACAAAATTCCTCCCTAGTGGGACTTACCACCCCCAGGGGATAGAAATTGGTCTGACCCGGTTGGCTGTGAGCTGCCAGAGATGGTGGGTGGTCTGGTTGCTGTGGCAACTTGCATGTCATGGGTGGCTGGAGAAGGGAAGGGGGTGGGTTATTTCCCTGAGGCCCTAAAACAGGTAAGGTCACGCCTGTGGAGAGCTTACTTTGGGGCCTCTGAAGTTATCAGGTCCCTGTTATCAACTAGCCAAAGGGAATATTTTGGTAGCATCTGTGGGAATCTCCTGAGTAATAGGACCACTAGACTATTAAGTAAAGCTGGCTGTTTTAGCTAGGAGGGAGGGAGGGAGGAGGGGGCTTAGGATAATCATTGAAAGAAATGCCTTTTTTGCTCTGAATCTGTCCAGGACATGCTGACCGAATAATGGTTGGGGGTGGTTTTTTGTTGTTTTATATTGTTATTTATTCTAAATGCTTCAGAAGTGCCAAACGCTCAACTAAGTGCTGAGTGGGACTTACTCCATGGCCCATCTGAGGCCCACAGTCTGAGAAGGATCCCCATATTATATATGAGGAAATCAGTTAATCAAGAGTATTGCTTTGTTTTGTTCTGTTTTGTTTTGCTGCCTCCCCCATTTAGACTGTGAGCCTGTTATTGGGCAGGGATTGTCTCTATCCGTTGCTGAATTGTACATTCCAAACCCGTAGTACAATGCTCTGCACATAGTAAGCACTCAGTAAATACGATCGAATGAATTTACTGAGCGTTTACTGTGTGCAAAGAACTGTACCAAGCCCTTGGGAAAGTATAATACAACAGAGCTGGTCGACCTCTTCCCTGCCCATTAAGAAGCTACCCGTCTACAGCTACAAATAAGGGAAATAACGATACATATTCCATTCTCCCAAGTGCTCTGCATGAGGTAAGCACTCAACAAATACCGTTGATTGATTGACTGATTGATATATACTTAAGTACCAAGGGGCCGGAGTGAGTATCAAAGTGCTTAAGGGATACATAATAATAATGTTGGTATTTGTTAAGCGCTTACTATGTGCAGAACACTGTTCTAAGCGCTGGGGTAGATACAGGGTAATCAGGTTGTCCCACGTGAGGCTCACAGTTAATCCCCATTTTACAGATGAGGGAACTGAGGCACAGAGAAGTTAAGTGACTTGCCCACAGTCACACAGCTGACGAGTGGCAGAGCCGGGAGTCGAACTCATGACCTCTGACTCCGAAGCCCAGGCTCTTTTCCACTGAGCCATGCTGCAAAGTGAATAATCGTTGCAGGGGTGGGGGTGGGTAGGGAAAATGAGGTGCTCAGTCAGGGAAGGTCTCTGAAATAAGATTTGAGTAGGGCTTTGAAGGTGGGGAGAGTGATGGTCTGTCAGTTATGAAGAGGGACAGAATTCCAGGCGAGAGGGAGGACATGAGCAAGGGATCAGATGTGAGGTAGATGAAACTGAGGTACCATGAGTAGGTTAGCATCAGAGGAGTGAAGTGTGCGCTTGGGTTGTAGCAGGAAATCAGTAAGGTAAGTAGGAGGGAGACAGCTGATTGAGTGCCTTGAAGCTAGTGGTGAGCTCACTGTGGGCAGGGAATGTGTTTGTTTATTGTTGTATTGTACTCTCCCAAACGCTTAGTACAGTGCTCTGCACGCAAATACTCTGCTCAATAAACATGATTAAGTGAACGGAAGATCTCTTGGAGATGTGCTTTCAATGAAGTTCTGAAGGTGGGTAGAGCGATTGTCTATCGGATATGAAGTGGGAGGGCGTTCCAGGTCAGAGGCAGGGTGTGGGCAAGAGGTCAGCAGTGAGATTGAAAAGACTGTGATTCAGTGAGAAGGCTGGTATTAGGGGAGTGAAGTGTCTGGCTGGGTTGTAGGAGGGAAGCAACGAGGTAAGGTAAGAGGGTGTGAGGTGACTCAGTGCTTTAAAGCCAAGTTTTAAAGGAGTTTCTCTTTGATGCGGAAGTGGATGGGCATCCACTGGAGTTTCTTGAGGAAGGGGGAAAAGTGGACTGAACGGTTTCGTAGAAAAATGACCCAGGCAGCAGAGCGAATTATGTTCTGAAGCGGGGAGAGACAGGAGACAGGGACATCAGCAAGAAGGTTGATGCAGTAATCGGGGCAGGCTAGGTTAAGTGCTCGTATTAACATGGTAGTTTGGAGAGAAAATTTTAGGGATGTTGTAAAGCTTGAACAATGGCAGATTTAGTGACAGGTTGACTCTGTGGGTTGAATGAGAGAGATGAGTTGAGGATAATGCCGAGGTTACGGACTTGTGAGACAGGGAGGATGACGGTGATGTCTACGGTGGTGAGAGAGTCAGTGGGAGGACAGGGTTTAGGTAGGAGTTCTGTTTTGGATGTTTTCAGTTTGAGATGTCAGTGGGACATCCAAGTAGAGATGTCCTGAAGGCAGGAGGAAATCCAAATCAGAGCTGGAAATGTAGATTTGGGAATCATCTGCATAGAGATGGTAGTTGAAGCCAGAGGAGCGTGTGAGTTCTCCAAGGGAGTGGGTGTAGATGGAGAATAGAAAGGAACCCAGAACTGAGTCTTGAGGAGGTAAGCTTGTTTCTTTCCTCCAGGTCACGCTGCTCCTCATCATCCCTCTCATAAGCGATTAATGAATTTGGACCCCTTTTTCTCAAGCAACGAAAAAGAGAACAGACTTAGATGACATCTGAACAAAAAAACATGTCACTTGAACTCAGAGTTACTCCCTTTTAAGCAAATGATTCAGTTGCAATAATATGGCCATGTCTAGAAAAGCAGCAAGGTAAATTAAGGTGAAGATATTACAGTATTTGGCTAAATCCCCGTCTCTCATCGGCTCTCCTTCTCCCTCTTGGGTTCGTGCCCTAAGGGCCACGTTTGTCCTCACTGTGGCCTTGTTAAATTTGACTCTCTTTTGGCTAATGCTTTTTTAAAGGGGCTCTGTCTTCCTGTGGCTGAAATGGACTCCCTTGCTTGGCCCTGAGCCCAGAAGCAAGGCTATCGATCTGATTTCACTCTACATCCCCAGGAGTAAACCAGGTTAAGAATAGGCAAGAGATTAGAGTGGATTAAATCTGCTAAAATTTAATCACCTTTCTCGCACTGGTAGTTGACGACCAGATTAGGACTCTCTAGCCCTATGCCAGCATTAGATGGGGTAATTGCTTTCATCAACACAGGGAACACTTAGAGATCTTTCCTAAGACAAGGTTGGCTTGTGTCTGGCAGCCTACTTAAGAATTCCGCATACTTAACCATCCTGAAGAGAGAATCGGTGAGATGGCACGGGAAATGACCACAGGGCTCTTTAAAATCCCGTGGATCAGGATTTTCTTCTATCAGTGTTTTCATGTCTTTTCAGAACTTGCAACAGAAAATAACATCCTGAATTGAATTTCTCTGGTGCCCAAAAGTCTATCCGAAAAGGAATGAGTCAACCTCGTGAAGTTCGTGACAGAAAATTCTACAGTGAAATAAAACACAGCGAACTGGTTGCATGGGGTGATGTCTAGTTGGGTAGTCTCACTTAATCAGATGTATTAATTTAGAGTTTACTATGTGAAGAGCACTGATCTAAGCACTTGGGAGAGTAAAATATAGCAGAGTTGATAGATTGTTCCCTGCCCACAACGAGCTTATAGGCTAGACTATCAGTAGTATTTAATCCGTAGTACTTATTGAGCACTTACTATGTGAAGAGCACTGTACTAAGCATTTGTTTAGCACTGTGCCAAGCACTGTGCTAATAATAATTGTGATATTTAACTGCTCACTATGTACCAGTCACTGGCACAGTGGTAATAATAATGGTGGTATTTAAGTGCTCACTATGTACCAGTCACTGTACTAAGCCTGGGGTGGATAAAAGCAAATCAGATTGGACACAGTCCTTGTCCCATGTATTCACTCTCCTCTAGACTCCACTTATTCATTTATTTCATTATTTTTTATGATATTTATTAGATGTCTCCTCTGTGTCATGCATCGTTCTAAGCTTTGGATTAGGTGCCAGTTAATCAGGTCAGAAACAGTCCCTTTCTCCCAGATGGGAATCACAGTCTGGGTGTTAAGTCAATCAAGATACGTAGTGAGCACCCACTATGATGCATAATGTACTACCCCCTATACAGTCCTTGAGACTAAAATCTCCTTATGGGCAGGGAACGTGTCTGCTAATTCCATTGTAATGTACTCTCCCAAGCATTTAGTACAGTGCTTTGCCCGTAGTAAGTGCTCGATAAATACGATCGATTGACTGATACTCTCCCAAGTCCTTATCGCAGTGCTCTATACCTAGTAAGCAATCAATAAATACCACTGATTGATTGCCATATTCCCATCCTGTTCTCCCTCCTATTTAGACTGCAATCCCCATTCTGGACCTGATTAATAATGAGAAGAGAGGTTAGTCAGTGAAGGTTTTTTGAAGGATAAACGATTCTGTAGACCTCTGAAGATGGGGAGAGGGGTGATCTGTCAGAAATAAAGGGGAAAGGAGTTCCAGGACAGAGGGATGATGTGAGCAAGGGGTTGATGGTGACAGAGACAAGATCAAGGTAAGTTAAGTTATATTAGTAGATCAGGGTACAGTAAGGAGTTAGCGTACTTAGTGTTAGAAGAATGTGTAGACTGGTTTGTAGTAGGAGATTAGTAAGGTAAGGAAGGATGGGGAGAGAAGCTGATTGAGAGTCTTAATGATGAGGAGTTTCTGTATGATGAGGAGATGGATAAGCGATCACTGGAAGTGTCTGAGTGAAGAGACATGTGCAGAATGCCTCCTTTAGAAAAATGATCCAGGCAGGAGATTCAAGAATGGAAAGGATGGAGGGAGAGACTGGAGGGAAGGAGGTCAGCTGATGAAAGAGACAGAAGGAGCGGCCAGAGGGTTAGGAGGAGAACCCGGAGAGAATAGTATCAGTGAAGCCAAAATTATAGTATATCCGCAGTGTCGAAAGAAGCCGAGAGGCCTAGGAGGATTAGGAAGGAATAGATAGATTTGGTCATTGGTGGCTTTAGGGAGGGCAGTTTTCATGGAGTGGAGAGGGCAAAGTCAGATTTCAGGGGGTCAATGAGAGAGTCGGGGGAAAGGAAGCAGAGGCAGCAGGTGAAAACAACTGGCTCAAGGAGATTGGAAAGGAAAGGTAGGAGAGAGAGGGGTGATAACTGGAGAGAGGTGCAAGGGAGGGTTTTTTAGGATAGGGGAGACGCGGGTGTGTTTGAAAGCAGTTTGACAGGAGCCACATGAAAGTAAATTATGGAAGATGGCAGTCAGGGAGGGGAAAGAAGGTTGGGGGTGAGTATTTTAGGAAGTGACAAAGAGATGGGGTCAGAGGAACTGGGGGAGGGAGAAGGTTTTGAGATGAGGGCCAACTTTCCAGCTTCCCTCTCAAACAGTCAGGTCCTCCAAGCTCGAGCATATTAGAGAGTAGATATTTACTGCAGTGCCCAGGTGAAATAGTACTGTAATTGTGGTTTAAGTGCTTACTATGTGCCAAACGCTTACCATGTGTCAAACATTGAGAAGCAATATGGCCTAGTGCAAAGGGCCCAGGCTGGGAATCAGGGGACCTGCTGTGTGATCTTGGGCGAGTCATTTACCTTCTCTGTGCCTCAGTTCCCTCATCTGCAAAATGGGGATTCAATACCCATTCTCCCTCCTACTTGGACTGTGAGCCCCGCTAGGGATTATTCATTCATTCACTCAATAGTATTTATTGAGCGCTTACTATGTGCAGAGCACTGGACTAAGCGCTTGGAATGTACAAATCGGTAACAGATAGAGACAGTCCCTGCCCTTTGACGGGCTTACGGTCTAATCGGGGGAGACGGACAGACAAGAACAATAGCAATAGATAGAATCAAGGGGATGAACATCTCATTAAAGCAGATTATCTTGTACCTAACCCCAGGCAAATGGCGGAGCTGGGATCAGAATCCATGACCTTCTGACTTCCAGGCCCATGCTCTGTCTACTGCTACGCTTAGTACAGTGCTCTGCACATAGTAAGGGCTCAGTACATATGACTGACTGACAGAGCCATGTGGTTTTATGGCAAGTCTGCGTGACTGCATGACTCTGTTGAGAGCTGGGGCTAGGAGAGCAGAGGGCAGAAAGGTTGCCATCCACCCCCCCCCCCCCCCCGCCCTCCTCAGGCACTTTAGAGTTTGACTTCACAGTTCAAGGTGAGAGGAGTGAGAAACCAACTAAGTAAATGTCCCCATTATCTCCCGTTCCCATCTTCTGAGAGGCCTCAAGCAGCAATTTGTCATTAGATCATCCCTGGGTATCTGCCGCTGGAACTTAATGGGAACTATTGTTACAACACTAAATGCATACTGAACCTTCCCCCGTGACATAACTTCAAAGAACAAAGACTACTGTTCTTCCTCTTTCCCCACCCCACCCCCACCCCTTCCCCAAATGCTTGAAGGAAAACCCAAATAGGGGAACAAAACGCAGGCAAACAAAAGGAAGGAAGAGAGGCATCATCTGACCTCAAAGTTCAGCAAGTGTGTGTGCGGGGGAGGGGGTCTCTTAATGGGGAAAGGATGCAGTTTCAAGGAAGGAAACAGAAGTGATCAAAAGGGGACTCAGCATCATCAAAGCGAATCTAATGACTACCAAAGACCAGGCCAAGCTGCTTAACCAGTCCTGTCGCCATCCTCCTTTTCCCCCTTCCGATAGTTGCCAGGAAGAAGGGCCCGGTAAGTTTGTACCGAGTTAGGAGCCTGATGGTGGACTCCAATTTCAACCGGAGGGTTCAAACCACGCTCTAACCGCTCCTCTCTGGGGCCCAGTCCTCGGTGGCTGCCCGGGCCTAGGAAAAATCCCAACTGGAGCCAGAAATCTACACTGACAGTAACAGCTCCTAGAGACCGATAAGGCCGAATCAGTTGGGGGGCTGAGGGGAGGGGAGCGGAGAGGAAAAAGATAAAAAAAAGCTTCCTGCTGCAGAAGTATTTTAATATCTGTTTTCCCCACTAGATTTTAAGCTTCCTGAGGTCAGATAATTTTTTATGGTATTTGTTAAGCGTTTACTATATGCCAGGTCAAGCTCGTTGTGGGCAGGGAATGTGTCTGTTTATTGTTGTATTGCACTCTCCCAAGCATTTAGTACAACGCTCTGCTTACAGTAAGCACTCAATAAATACGACGAATGAATGAATGAATGTCCCACTTGGGGCCCTATCCCTTATTCCCGTGAGGCACGGTCTTAATCCCCATTCTACAGATGAGGTAACTGAGGCACAGAGAAGTGAAGTGACTTGCCCAATATCACACAGCAGACAAGTGGCAGAGCCAGGATTAGAACCCAGGTTCTTCTGTGCACCTGCCATTAGGCCATACCGCTTTTGTTGTCTGGGAGAGTACAGTATTCATTCATTCATTCATTCAATAGTATTTATTGAGCGCTTACTATGTGCAGAGCACTGTACTAAGCGCTTGGGATGAACAAGTCGGCAACAGATAGAGACAGTCCCTGCCGTTTGACGGGCTTACAGTCTAATCGGGGGAGACGGACAGACAAGAACAATGGCACTAAACAGCGTCAAGGGGAAGAACATCTCGTAAAAACAATGGCAACTAAATAGAATCAAGGCGATGTACAATTCATTAACAAAATAAATAGGGTAACGAAAATATATACAGTTGAGCGGACGGGTACAGTGCTGTGGGGATGGGAAGGGAGAGGTGGAGGAGCAGAGGGAAAAGGGGGAAAATGAGGCTTTAGCTGCGGAGAGGTAAAGGGGGGATGGCAGAGGGAGTAGAGGGGGAAGAGGAGCTCAGTCTGGGAAGGCCTCTTGGAGGAGGTGATTTTTAAGTAAGGTTTTGAAGAGGGAAAGAGAATCAGTTTGGCGGAGGTGAGGAGGGAGGGCGTTCCGGGACCGCGGGAGGACGTGACCCAGGGGTCGACGGCGGGATAGGCGAGACCGAGGGACGGCGAGGAGGTGGGCGGCAGAGGAGCGGAGCGTGCGGGGTGGGCGGTGGAAAGAGAGAAGGGAGGAGAGGTAGGAAGGGGCAAGGTGATGGAGAGCCTTGAAGCCTAGAGTGAGGAGTTTTTGTTTGGAGCGGAGGTCGATAGGCAACCACTGGAGTTGTTTAAGAAGGGGAGTGACAGGCCCAGATCGTTTCTGCAGGAAGATGAGCCGGGCAGCGGAGTGAAGAATAGACCGGAGCGGGGCGAGAGAGGAGGAAGGGAGGTCAGAGAGAAGGCTGACACAGTAGTCTAGCCGGGATATAACGAGAGCCCGTAATAGTAAGGTAGCCGTCTGGGTGGAGAGGAAAGGGCGGATCTTGGCGATACTGTAGAGGTGAAACCGGCAGGTCTTGGTAACGGATAGGATGTGTGGGGTGAACGAGAGGGACGAGTCAAGGATGACACCGAGATTGCGGGCCTGCGGGACGGGGACAGTAGAGTACATAGGCATATGTTTGTTGTGTGACCTTGGGCAGATCACTTAACTTCTCTGTGCCTCAGTTACCTCATCTGTAAAATGGTGATTAAGACTGTAAGCCCTGTGTGGGACATGGACTGTGTCCAACTTGATTAGCTAGTATCTACTCCAGCTCTTAGTTACAGTCCCTGGCATGTAGAAAGTGCTTAACAAATTTCTTAAAAAAAAAAATCAGTACAGTTCTCTGCTCAGAGTAAGTGCACGATAGGTTGCTTGGAGCAACTTCTTAAATTACTACTCTCCTGTGCCAACCTGAAAAGGTGTTAGACATTGTAACCTGTAGATGTAAGCTCCTTGAGGGTCGTGAATGTGTCTGTTATATTGTTATATTCTCACAAGTGCTTAGTACAGTGCTCTGCACACAGTGATCGCTCAATAAATATGATGGACTGACTGACAATGCCTCTGAAGTTCTCTCTGGGGGTGGCGGGGGGGAACCATTAAAAGAACAGAAGTATTGAAGCAACAGGTACTTTGGGTCTTTAAATCCCTCCTCGGTCTCTCCTCTACTCCTCCATCACCACCAGCAGCACCAGGGCCAGGCCTATAGAATTCCAGAGTGCCTAAGACTCTCAACTCTTTGCTCTGAGATAATAGCAGGTGGATAATAATAGTAATTATTATGGCATTTATAAAGTGCTTACTATGTGCCATTCACTACTAGGCGCTGAAGAAGATACAAGTAAATTTACACAGTCCCTGTCCCCACATGGGGCTCACAGTCTCAATCCCCATTTCACAGATGAGGGAACTGAGGACCAGAGAAGTAAAGTGACTTCCCCAAGGTCACACAGGGGACAAGTGGTGGATCCGGGTTTAGAACCCAAGACTTTCCGACTCCCAGGCCTGTGCTCTATCCACTACACTACGCTGCTTCTCCAAAGTCAGTGAAATGGTGAATCAGGTCTTGGGCTCCTTTCCTATCCAGGCGTGAGAATGAGCGTGTGCCCCTCAGTTCCAGGGACAAAAATTAATTAGTCAGTGGGGCCTAAAGGAAATCAGCCAGAGACCCTAAAATACATTTCATATTTATTACATAAAATAAGCAAGTTCCCTATTTTTCTGCACTTTCTTTTGTGGTGTCTTCACCTAGTCCCCCGAAAAGACCAATCAGCACATCAGTGCGTCATCTTTTTTTCTATTTTGTAACAAGGTATGTTTTCTAGAGCAAAGTGTGAGACAAAGACCCAGATGTTAATTTTATGAATAAAAGATATCATTGTCATTACTGTGTTTTTTACCTAATCTGAGAATATTCTTTTGGTCTGCCATTCCCAGTACCGTTGCTTTGATCAAACTGAAACCCACCCAGAACAGGAACTGTGCTTTTCCCAGCACCCACCAGGCACGCTGAGTTGAAAAAGGTCATTTTGCTACAGTGCTTTGTAGTCTCTAAAGAATTGGCCCAGTGAGTTTAGAGGGTTTTCCCCTTTCCCTTCTTTTCCCCTGCAGACTTTCAGCGATACTCTGTGGTAAACGTTTGTAAAACAGAATTTCCCTAAGAGAACAATGATCCTAATTTACAGCAGCAAAAGAATGATGACGAAAACCTGAATCACCAATTGGCACAGAAGTGGGGATTCAATATAGACAGGGATGACATATCCTGCCATACTTCCTGTTGACTTTTTCCTTTGTTTCCTTTTGTGACATCAGTGGGCAGAAGGATATCTTTACTTACCGCATTAGCCATCTCTTGCCCAGGGCTCCCTTCTTCTCTTTCCAAATCACCTTGCTAGTAGGGCTGTGGGGTCGGAAGCTTTGAGGAGGTTCTGGGAGAACGATATCGAAGAGTTTCATTCTTTTGATACTGGGTAGACATACCCAGTTTTTCCCTAAACTTCACTGGGCTTAAATCAGGCTCACATTTACCTCTTGGGCTGCTGAATCTTTGGTGAAAAGCTCCTTGGGCAGCTGTATATCCTAGAAGTCAAGATGGGCCTTTGGTAACCAATCAATCCGTGGTATTTGTTGAGCACTTTCTGTTTGCAGAGCACTGTATGAAGCACTTGGGAGGGTACAATAAAAGAGAGTTGTTCCCTGCCCACAAAGAGCTTACAGTCTTGAGGGGGACTGCCGGATATCAGTAATCTTGCATGCAACAAAAGGTGTTAAGCACCTGGTTGTAGTTAAGCACTACGACCAGGTGCTGGACACTAACACTATAAAATACTCATTTAGCAAATGATTAAGATAAAAATATACACTATAGACAACTGCCTTAGAATAGAGACTTTCGAAGAAAGAGAGGATAAGCTTTATCAAAGGGAATGGGGGGATAAAATGAGGGAAGCCTAGTGGAAAGAGCCCGAGGGCTCGGGAGACAGGGGACTCTTTTTTTATGGTGCTTGTTAAGTGCTAACTATGTGGTAAACTCTCTTCTAAGTGCTGGGGTAGATGCGAGTTAATCAGATACTGTCCCTGTCCCACCTAGGCTCACAGTCTAAGTAGGAGGGAGAAAGATAAGGCAAGATTGGAGGGGGTGAACTGAGTTGTTGTATTTTTATGGCATCTGTTAAGTACTTACTATGTGCCAGGCAATGAATTAAATGCCAAGGCAGATAGAAGTCAGTCCGGTTTAACACAGTCCCTGCCCCACATGGGGCTGACAGTTTTCATTCCCACCAAGAAATGAGGTAAAGAGGCACAGAAGTGAAGTGACTTGCCCCATGTCAGAAAGCAGACAAGTGGGGGAGCCAGGAATAGAACCCACGTCCTTCTGACTCCCAGGCCTTGCTCTATCGACCAGGCCACGCCGATGGTAGGAAGTTCCTGTTTGTTGCAGAGGTAGGTGGGCAACTACTGGAGGTTCTTGAGGAGTGGGAAGACGTGGACCGAACGTTTTTGTCGAAAACTGACCTTTGCAGCAGAGTGAAGTATGGATGCGAAGAAGGAGAACGGGGGCGGGGAGTGAGCAAGGAGGCAGATGCAGTAATCCAGAAGAGCTAGGCTGAGTGCTTGGATCAGCATGATAGCAGTTTGGATGGAGAGAAAAGGGTGGATTTTTAGCCATGTTGAGGGAAGCAGCATGGTCTAGTGAAAGGAGAAGGAGCATGGACCCCGGGAAATAGAGGGGCTTTTTTTTTTCAGTGGTACTTGTTAAGCGCTTACTATGTGTCAAACTCTATTTAAAATGCTCTGTGACCTTGCCTGCTCTGTGACCTTGGGAAAATCATTTAACTTCTCTGTCCCTCAGTTTCCTTGACTATAAATGGGAATTTAATACCGGTTCTCCCTCCTACTTAGACTGTGAGCTGACTGCAGATCAGGGACTTTGACTTGATTAACTTATTCAGCCATTCAGTCATATTTCTCGAGTGCTTACTGTGTGCAGAGCACTGTACTAAGTGTTTGGAAAGTACCATTCAGCAACAGATAGAGACAATCCCTGCCCACAACGGGCTCACAGTCTACAAGGGGTGACAGGCATCAAAACAGTTGAACAGGCATCAAGAGCACCAATGTAAATAAATAAAATTACAAATATATACACATCATGAATATAAATAAAGAGAATTATAAATGTGTACATGTATATACAAGTGCTGTGGGGGAAGAGGGAGTTAGAGTAAAGGGAGTGAGTCGGGGAGATGGGGAGGGGAAGGGGAGTAGAGGAAAAGGGAAGCTTAGTCTGGGAAGGCCTCCTGGAGGAGGTGAACCTTCAGTAGAGCTTTGACGGGGGGAAGTGTGACGGTTTGGCGGATTTGAAGAGGGAGGGCATTCCAGGCCAAACGTAGGACATGGGCCGGGTCAAAGGCTGGACAGGTGAGAATGAAGCACAGTGAGAAGGTTGATCTATTCCAGCATTTAAGACGGTGCTTGACTCATAGCAAGCGCATGACAAACACCATAAAAAAACAACTGACAGGATTTGGTGACAAACTGAATGCTTGGCACATAGTAAGCATTTAACAAAGACTATCATTATTATTATGAGAGAGATGAGTTGAGCATAAGGCCAAGGTTATGGGCTTGTAAGAAAGGGAGGATTTTGGTGCTGTCTGCAGTAATGGGAAAGATAAGGGGAGGTAGAGTTTGGTGGAAAGGTAAGGTGTGTGGTTATGGACCTGTTTAGTTTGAGGGGTCGGCAAGACATCCAAGTAGAAGCGTCCTGAAGGCAGGAGGAAATGCAAAACTGCAGAGAAGGAGAGAGGTCAGGGCTGGAGAGGTAGATTTGGGACTAATCCATGTAAACTTGTTGTGGGCAGGGAATATGTCTGTTTATATAGTTATATCATACTCTCCCAAGCACTTAGTACAGTGCTCTGCAAAAAGTAAGGGCTCAGTGAATACGACTGACGGACTAGAAATGGTAGTTGGAGCTGACGGAGCAAATGAAATCAAATCTCCTTCGGGACACCTTCCCAGACTAATGTCTCATCTCCACACTCCCTGTCCCTCCCTAAGACATCCCCCATGCACTAGGGTCAACACCCCTAAGCACTTAGGTTCTCACCCCACCTCACCCCCACAGCACTTACTTACATAACTTTATATTCCATTGCTTCTCCCTACCTGTCACTTATTTCAGTGTCTCCCCAGGTAATTACAAAGCTCCTTGAAGGTGGGATCATGCCTTCTTACTCTATTGTACTTTCCCAAGCACTTAGTACCGTGCTCGTTAGACGGTAAGAGCTTAATAAATGCTACTGATTGATTGATGGATTGATTGATGGACGGCGCCCCTTGCTTTGTGGTATTAGGACTGAGAGCACTGGTACTGCCCCTTTAAGACTCTGACATCTGCTCCTTTTCATTCATTCTTTCATTCATTCAATTGTATTTGTTGAGCGCTCACTGTGTGCGAAACACTGTACACTCTTGCCGTTCCCTTGGCCGTGCTGGGAGCTATGGCCCTCCTTTATTATATTTCTATCAGGGTTTCCTCCCGGAACCATTCAACAGAGCAGGGAACTCAGACGAAGAGAGGCAGTGAGCCTGGGGATGCGCTTTGGTAGAATTCAAGTCTTCTCAGCCCTAAATCTCAGTCTTAGATTCATACTGCCTCTCACTGGCAGGAAGTGAAAATAATATCAATCTTCCTACTACTTTCAAATCCGGAAAATTCTTTACCTGGAAGGGTGTATTGGTCTAAAAAGCACATGGTAATTGAAGCCTTAAGTTTTGGCTGAATTGAGGATGACCCTCCCGCATCAATCAATCAATCGATAGTATTTTTCAATCATATTTATTGAGCGCTTACTGTGGGCAAAGCACGATGCTAAGCACTTGGGAGAGTACAATACAATAATAAACAGACACAATCCCTGCTGACCACAAGCTGACAGTCTACAATCAATCGATCAGTGCTATTAATTGAGTGCTTACTGTATACAGAGCACTATACTAAATGCATGGGAAAGTACAGTGATCTCTGCCTTCAAGAAGCTAACATTTTACAGACCTCCTTAGCCCTGACCTCTCACCTTCTCTGCAATCTTACATGTCTTCTTGCCTCTAGGCCATCTTCTCATAGATGTCTGTCCCAAGGCACCTTAAATTCCTAATGTCTAAAACTGAACACCCCTCAAATCCTGTCCTCCCATATCCTCTTCTTGACTTAACTCTCCCGTCATAGCTGACAATACTGCCATCTTTCCTGTCTCTGAAGCCCCCGACCATTGTATTATGTTTGACTCCTCCCTCTCTTTCAATTTTCTCACCCAATCTATGACTAAATTATGTTGGGTTTTCCTCCACCACATTTCCATCCCTTCTTCTCCTCCCAACAGCCCCCATCTGGTCCAGGTATTTGGTGTGTTCTGACTAGACTACTATATCAATCTGCACACCGGTCTCCCTGCCTCTATTCTCACCCCACTCCAGTCCATACTTCACTCTGATGCTAGGTTCATCTTTCTAAAATGCATTCTGCACAAGTCTCCCGGCCCCACAAAAATCTTCGTAACTTCCCATTTCTCTCCTCATCAAACAGAAACTTCTGACCGGTCATTTTAAGGCCTCCCATCAGCTCTCTTCCTTTCGCCCGCTCTCTCCTTCCTCTAACCCCCGGCTTGCACCTTCTTTTCCTCTCTCCCTTCTCCATCCTCTTGTTCACTCCCCTCCCCCTGCCTGGAACTGTCTCTGCATTAAAACCTGCTCTATCCCAGCCCTCCTCATATTCAAAACTTTTCTGAAATCACACATCTTCCAGGAGGCATTTACTAATAGGTTTCTCTTCTCCCCAAGTCAAATCCTTCTAATAATCACTTTAGCACTATTGCTTCACCTCCATCCCCATCTATGCACTCATAATCCCCTGTAGCATTTCTTTTTGCATTACCTACTCTCTAGGTACTTACTCATCCACATATCCTTCTTTCTGCTTTCTCTTCCCATCTGTTGGTCAGTTATTTTGTATCTGTTCCATTGCTAATTGGTAAGCTCTTTGAGGGAAGGGACTATATCTTTTAACTGAGTTGTACTCTTCCAAGTGCATAGTAGTGCTTGCTTGCTTGGCTGATTTTCTGAAGGATAGTTGCCTATAAATTATTTTTCTTTCCTTCCTTCCTTCCTTCCTTCCTTCCTTCCTTCCTTCCTTCCTTCCTTCCTTCCTTCCTTCCTTCCTTCCTTCCCTCTTTCTCTCTTTCCCTCTTTCTCTCTTTCTCTTTCTCTCTCTCTCTCTCTCTTTCTCTCTTGCTATTTCTCTCTTCCTTCCTGCCTTCCTTTCTTCCTTTCCTCCCTCCTTTCAAGTTCTTTCCTTCTTTCTTTTTTCTCCCTTCCTTCCCTTCCTCCTTTCTTTCTTCCCTCCTTTCTTTCTAATTATATATTATAATTCATTTATTTATATTAATGTCTATTTCCCTCTCTGGACTGCAAGCTCATTGTGGGCAAGGAACATATCTACCAACTCTGTTGTATTGTACTCTCCCAACCACTTAGTTCGGTGCTCTGCACAGAGCAAGTGTTCAGTAAATACCACTGATTGGTTTCCACTTTAGGCTATTTGAGGACTAGCAGTCCAGTGGGACCACTGTGTGGAGATGAAAGGAAAGGATATTCTAATCAGTTTATTTTGCAACTTTTTGGCTCTGGCACCAAATTTGGTGGAGAAAGAGGAAGACATTGTCAGCTAAATGGAAGTTTTGGAATTATCCGTAGATTTCATTTATCCATGCATTTCCCACCCACATTGCCATGGGCAATTGAACTTTCTAAACTTTCTAAATCTTTCTTCTGCAAGTAGAAATCCTTTTTGTTTAAACCTGGGCGTCTCACTTTTGCCTCTGTCTCCCTGTCTAATGAACGAATGCAAAGCTATTTTCCCCCAACAACTCTATTTTGATTAAGAACTGGAATCTGCTCAGGATGAAGTTCATCTCCTGTGGGAAATGCAGGATGAGGAGAGTTTAATTCCTGACTGGGACCCAGATATTAGGCAAAAGAAATGCGTAGGCAGCTCTGAGATACACATTCAACCCATTTTCCCCTTCCTAGAATGACTTCCAAATGCCACATTCAAGGAATCATCAGCAAACCATCTGAAATTTGAGAACTGTCTGTCAGCGGATCGACTTTCGCTGCCTTTGGAGACTCCGAAGTGATGTCGGCAATCCCTTTCAGTTTGAACAAGGTGAAGCTGGCCCTTTTACCCCTCCCAGGCACCCAGCTCTCACCCTCCCCCATGGGCAAAAAATCAGGGGTATGTTGGGGAGAGGCGGGATGAGGAGAGGAGGAAGTGGATGGGCCGAGACCCCTCCTCCTCTCAGAAGCCCTCTCCACCTGCTCTCTCTCTGCCTAGCCCGAGCTCACCCCCTGATATTGCACTTATTCACCTTGCCTCCTCCTTTTTCACCTCCCTACTCTCCTACTACACCCCAGCCCACACACTTCTCTCCTCTAATGCCAATCTTCTCACTGTACCTAGATTTCATCTATCTCGCCACCAACCTCTCGCCCACATCCTGCCTCTGGAGTCGGTGCTGGGCCTAGTGGTGCTAGGGATATGCCCGTAGATTCTGGACAGATGCCACAGATACTAGGCCTCCGCGTATGAAAGCTGGGACTATGAGTCAGTCAATTGGGCTTACTGTGTGCAGAGCACTGTATTAAGCGCTTGGGAGAGTACGATATAACAGAGTTGGTAGAGACATTCTCTGCCCATAATGAGCTTACCCCCTCTCGGGATCGAACCCGGAGAGTCTCCAGTACTCTACCAGTCTCGGCCATGGGAGGGAGAGACAAGCAGAGGTCTACCCGTTCCATTCCTAGCTTGGCCAGTGGCTAGCGAGCAGCAGGCCACCTGCTACAAGTCAAAACTCACCTGTGCTGGGCAGCAGTGGCATGGGAGAGAGTCGAGAGCAGAGACTCAAGTTTACTGTGCAGAAGGAGGCAGTGGTCAACCACTTCTGTATTTCTGCCAAGAAAACTCTATGGATACGCTACCAGAACGATGGCAGATGGAGGTGGGGCGTTCTGGGAGAGATGCGTCCGAGGAGTCGCTAAGGGTCGGAAATGACTCGACAGCACAAGACAAACGAGCTTGCAGTCTAGATGGGGAGACGGACATTAATATAAATACTTTATAGATCTGTACATAAGTGTTGTGGGGCTGAGGGAGGGGTGAATGAAAGGAGCAAATCAGAATGATGCAGAAAGGAGTGGGAAAAGAGGAAACGGGGGCTTAGTCAGGAAAGACCTCTTGGAGGAGATGTGATTTCAATATAAGTAGAGAGAATAATTGTCTGTCAGGTATGAGGAGGGAGGACGTTCCAGGCCAGAGGCAGGACGTGGGCGAGAGTTTGGCAGAGAGATGGATGAGATCGAGGTACAACGAGTAGGATGGCATTAGAGGAGTGAAGTATGCCAATGCTGGGTTGATGCCAGGATGATGCTCACAAATGCTAGAATTTCCCCAGCGCGGATCGAAAAATCCCTGGAGGTTTGCTGAGGTTCGAAAGGCAATCACAGTTTTGGTTCTGCCGTAGGGTAGGTCAGGAGCCCACTCAGGTCTTCTCTGTAAAACACACATACACCTAGACCGAGTCTGGGCACAGAAGAGCACGACGAAAGGAATTGTTGTGGAAAGAGCCAGTCCAGCGCTTCAAACATACATAAACTTCTCTGGGCCTCAGTTACCTCATCTGTAAAATGGGGATCGAGACTGTGAGCCCCATGTGGGACAGGGACTGTGTCCAACCTGATCTTGTATCCACCCCAGCACTTAGTACAGTGCCTGGCATGTAGTTAAGCGCTTAATAAGTACCACAATTATTATTTATTATTATTATTATTAACAAAGACACTTAATAAAGACAATTGATAGATTGATTTTGTCACTGTGAGGGCAGGGGTCATGTCCACAAACTCTATCGTACTCTCCCAAATGCTCAGTACACTGCTCGGCACAGAGTAAGTGCCCGTTCGCCAAATACCACTGATTGATTAAGGCAGATTTCTTATGAGAAGCAGCGTGGCCTAGTGGAAAGAGCACAAGCCTGGGTTCAGAGGACCTGGGTTCTAATCCAGGTACCGCCATTTGTCTGCTGCGTAACCTTGGGCAAGTCGCTTAACTTCTCTGGGTCTCAGTTACCTCATCTGTAAAGTGGGACATGGACTATGTCCAACCCGATTAGCTTGCATTTAGCCTACTGCTTAGTAGAGTACCTGGTACATAATAAGTGCTTAACAGATACCATTAAATAATAATAATGTAAACATTTCACTTTGCCATTCCTAAGGGAACCTAAAGAAGAGGGGGGAAAAGAAAGAAGGGGGGGAGTGAGAAGCAAAGATGGGGAGGAAGGAAGAGAGCATGGGGAAGAAGAGGGGGAAAGAAAAAGGGGAGAGAGGAAGGAAATGATCAATTAATGATATTTATTGAGTGCTTACGTTGTGCAGAGCACTCTACACTAAGCCCTTGAGAGACTTCAATGCAGTTGGTAGACATGATCCCTATCCTCATGGAGATTGCAGTCCAACGAGGGAGACGGACGATAAAGTAGATAATAAATAAGGGTAGCAACAGAGTATAAGGATGAGTACGGTGGCGGAAGTGGAGTGAGCACTTAAGCATTTAAGGGGAAGGACTAAGTGCATGGGTGGACTTGTAGGGTCTTGAGAAGAAGAGAGCGTGAGAGAAAGAGTGAGGAAGAGAGAGAAAGACAACAAGCTCCTAGTGGGCAGGAAATGTGTTTATCGTTTTTTATTATTATTATTATTATTGTTGTTTACTGTTATATTATACTCGCCCAAGTGCATAGTACAGTGCTTTGCACACAGTAAGCGCTCAGTAGATACAATTGAATGACTGACTGAAGGAAAGGGAGAAAGAAAGAGAGGGAAAATATGATCCTAGTTGCTTTCATTTGGAAAAGTGTGAGGGTCGGGGACACCATATGCCTCTAGATTGTTGCCGTCTTACTTTCAACACCATCACCCTCACCCCGCCCCTGCACTGCTGCCAGCCCTAAACCGGACCTTATACCCACCTGGTACACTTAGGGGTGAGGGGAAAAGGGGGGATCACCCTCCTCCCCAGTGCCCACACACTCCGATAAGAAAAGCAGCGTAGACAGCGGATGCAGCACGGGCCTGGGAGTCAGTAGGATCTGGGTTCTACTCCCGGCTCTGCCACTTGTCTTCTCTGTGACCCTGGGCAAGTCACTTCTCTGCGCCTCAGTTCCCTCATCTGTAAAATGGAGGATAAAGACTGTGAGCCCCATGTGGGACAAGGACTCTGTCTAACCTGATTTGCTTGTATCCACCCCAGAGCTTCATACAGTAAGCGCTTCACAAATCCCATAATTATTATTAGTAGAAGAAAGCGGGACGTGGCCAGTCCAGGGACTGCACTCCCCCTCTGCCCTAAGGCTGCCCTGCCGAGCACACGGAACACAGGGCAGCACAGCCCAGGCTCTCATCTTTGCCGCCAGCCCGGTGCCCATCTGCGTCATATCCACCACTTGTCTGCTGCGTGACCTTGGGCAAGTCACTTCACATCTCTGTACCTCAGCAATTGCGCCTGTAAAACGGGGATTAAGACTATGAGCCCCATGGGTGACATGGACTGTGTCCAACTCGATTAGCTTTAATCTACTCCAGCAATTCATTCATTCATTCATTCATTCAATAGTATTTATTGAGCGCTTACTATGTGCAGAGCACTGTACTAAGCGCTTGGGATGAACAAGTCGGCAACAGATAGAGACGGTCCCTGCCGTTTGACGGGCTTACGGTCTAATCGGGGGAGACACAGTGCCTGGCAGAGAGTAAGCACTTGACAAGTACCATTAAATTTTATTTTTTTAAAGTGAGTTGAACAACAAAGCCACCGGCCGAGCAGCCAGCCATCACTAAATGGTCATGGGTTCGACTCCCGGCTCTGCCACTTGGCAGCTGTGTGACTGTGGGCAAGTCACTTAACTTCTCTGTGCCTCAGTTCCCTCATCTGTAAAATGGGGATTAACTGGGAGCCTCGCGTGGGACGACCTGATGACCCTGTATCTACCCCAGCGCTTAGGACAGTGCTGTACACATAGTAAGCGCTTAACAAATACCAACGTTATTATTATTATTAAATGGTTCAAAGATTTATTACCCGCTTTTGAATTGCACTGGACTTCCCAGCTTGACTAAACCACCTTGGGATGGTTAATCGATCAGTGGTACACACTGAGCGCTTGCTGGGTGCAGAGCCCTGTACTAAACACTTGGGTAAGTACAGTAGAGTCGGTAGACTCGATCCCCGCACACAAGACGTTGACAATCTGCAGTGGGAGCTGTGCACGGGCCGTAGGCTGGAGGAAGTTCTAAGCTTGCCATCCAGTAATGGGTTGGAAGCAGCATGGCTCAGTGGATGGAGCGCCGGCTTGGGAGCCAGAAGGTCACGGGTTCTAATCCCGGCTTTGCCACTCGTCTGCTGTGTGCCCTTGGGCAAGTCACTTCACTTCTCCGCGTCTGTCACCTCATCTGTGAAATGGGGGATTGGGAGTGTGAGCCCCACGTGGGACAGGAACGGTGTCCACCCCGATTTGCTTGTATCCACCCCGGCACTTAGAACAGTGTTTGACATATAGTAAGCGCTTAGCGTTATCGTAGTTATTATTATGATTTTTACGCTCCCACTGGTACCGAGGGGCTTGAGATGAGCTCCTGCTTGCCCAGTTGGCCCAGCAGGACCAGTCCTGCAAGCAGAGAGCCGGAGTGGAGTCGCCGTCTTGGCTCTACTTCTGCCCCTTTCTGGATCACAGGGGTGGGATGGGCAGAATGCTCCGGGGCAGGGTGGTGGGAAGCAAATGGCATTCCTCCCATAGTCCTAAAAGAATCGCCGAGGACCTGGGGTGGGAGTCTAAGCTCAAGAGCAGTAGTCCAAGAAGAACCAACTATGACTGGCCACTCATAGTTTGCTGTCCCTTGTCCTAGATTGCATCATCATCGTCACTGGGGTTTATTGAACGCTTACTGCGCGCGGAACAAAAGCGTTAAATGAGATGCCTCACTGAGCAGGAATGAGACCTGCACTAGGCCAGAGAGGTGAGGGAACACTATTGGCTTCAAAGCTCTCCATCACCGTGCCCCCTCTTACCTCACCTCCCTTCTGTCCTTCTCCATCCCAGCCCGCACACACCGCTCCACTGATGCCAACCTTCTCAGTGGGCCTCAGTGGGCCTCCCCTGGCCCACGTCCCATCTCTGGTCTGGAACACCCTCCCTCCTCAAATCTACCAAAATCACTCTTCCCCCCCCCCTTCAAAGCCCTACTGAAGGCTCACCTCCTCCAAGAGGCCTTCCCAGACTAATCCCCCCTTTTCCTCAGTTCCTCCTCCCTTCCTCATCACCTTGACTCGCTCCCTTTTGCTCTTCCCCCCCATCCCCGCCCCACAGTACATATGTATATATCTATAATTCAATTTATTTATATCGATGCCGGTTTACTTATTTTGATGGGTATATATCTATAATTCTATTTATTTATATTTATGCCGGTTTACTTATCTTGATGTGTATATATCTATAATTCTATTTATTTATATTGATGGCTGTTTACTTATTTTGATGTGTACATATCTTTAATTCTATTTATTTATATTGATGCCCGTTTACTTGTTCTCATGTCTGTCTTCCCCCTTCTAGTCTGTAAGCCCCGTGTGCGTAGGAATTGTCTTTATTGATGAATGGTACTCTCCAAGTAACTAAGCATAGTGCACAGAGTAAGCACTCAGTAAATACGATTAGATGAAGGATTTGTTCCTTGCTGCTTTAGAAGACGGTCCTTATTCCTGAATTCTCTGGATCAAGCCTTTTTCCCAGGGAGCTAGCAAACAGCCCAGTTGATTGAGTTCCATTTCATCTCGCTTTCCAGTCTTTGTGCTGCCTCTGATGGAGGTGCTAATGAGCAGCGAAATAGCCATAAGGTGAGTAGCAGGAGGGAGAAGGTTTATCCAGTTTGGGGGCCTGTGTGATCTAAAACTGGATAATAAATCCTTGAACCATTTAGGGATGGTTAGCTGCTCAGCCGGGTGGCTTTGTTGTCCAACTCACTTTAAAACAATGTAATGGTATTTGCTCATTCATTCATTCACTCAGTAGTATTTATTGAGCGCTTACTATGTGCAGAGCACTGTACTAAGCGCTTGGAATGGACAAATCGGTAACAGATAGAGACGGTCCCTGCCCTTTGACGGGCTTACGGTCTTATCGGGGGAGACAGCAAGAACGATAGCAATAAATAGAATCAAGGGGAAGAACATCTCATTAAACAATAGCAACTAAATAGAATCAGGGTGTTGTACATCTCATTAAACAAAATAAATAGGGTGATGAAGATATATACAGTTGAGTGGATGAGTACAGTGCTGAGGGGGTGGGACAGGGAGGGGGAGGAGGAGAGGGAAAGGAGGGGAGAAGAGGGTTTAGCTGCGGAGAGGTGAAGGGGGGGTAGAGGGAGCAGAGGGAAAAGGGGAGCTCAGTCTGGGAAGGCCTCTTGGAGGAGGTGGAGCTTTAAGATAAGTGCTTTGTTATTTGTATTTGTTATTTGCTTTGTATTTGTTAAGTGCTTACTATGTGCCAGGCACTGTAATAAGCTAATCAGGTTGCATCCAGTCCCGGTCCCATGTGGGGCTCCCAGTCTTAATCCCCATTTTACGGATGAGGGAACTGAAGCACAGAGAAGTGAAGAGGCTTGCCCAAGGTCACACAACAGACAAGTGGTGGATTCAGGATGAAAACCCAAGTCCTTCTGACTCCCAGGCCCATGCTCTTTCCACTAGGCCACGCTGCTTCTCTCAAGCGCGTAACGCAGTGCTCTGCACACAGTAAGCCTGAAATAAATAGGACTGACTGACTGATTCGGGGGAAACCTGGATATC
This sequence comes from Ornithorhynchus anatinus, assembly GCF_004115215.2. NCBI lineage: Eukaryota > Metazoa > Chordata > Mammalia > Monotremata > Ornithorhynchidae > Ornithorhynchus > Ornithorhynchus anatinus. Next base: position 63,359,074 of record NC_041730.1, on the reverse strand, counting down.
TCTGAACCACTGTGGAGGAATACGGCAATGATTATTATTACTCCTCCTCCTCCTCCTCTTACTAGTACTACAAATAACAATAATAATACTATTTTTTTTAAAATGGCTACTTACTATGTGTCAAGCTCTGTTCTGAGTCCTGGAGTCAATACAAGATAATCAAGGCAATCCTTCATTAAAAGGATTTTCTTAAAAGGGCTTTTAGTGACCCTATTACTTATCTCACTTAGGGATAATGCTACAGAGTTCATCACAGTTTAAGGATTTCCCTTCCTCTCGCTTTGAAGTATTTTGATTGATTCGAGTAGGGTGATTATAGCCCATTTTAGTTTAGCATAGATAATGATAGCTCTACAGCAGATAATGCTGTCTCTACTTTGTAAGCACAAAGTCCCTTTTAGCTGAATAGTATGAGAAAGATAATGCTTTTATTTGCATGGCCACCCCCCAGATGAATTTCAAAACCTTTCACCGGTGGGGCATATTTACTTTCTTATTCGATTATATAACTATCGTTTCTCATTTCATTGAATTTTTTTTTTTTGTATTTGAGACGATTTTTTGGTTCTTGAGAGTGCATTAGTGCTTTTGACTTTATTTCCTTTGGGGAACCCTCTTTCCTTTAATGTCCTTTTGCTTAAAAACCCTGTTTTCACGAAACCAGTCAGGCTAAAGCAGCAATATTTAAGGCAGTAACTTAGTTAGGGTGGCCATTCACCCAGTTCTGCACAAAACAATCCAGGTTTTAGCTGGTCAGTCTCCTACTTAGTGGCTGGGGACAGGCAAAGGCATGCGAGGTATTTCTGAGTACTCTCCATGTGGCCTTTCAACTGAAAATCACGATTGCAACTTACCCCCTCACCGTTGCTTAGCATTAATGTGGCATTTTCTATCCGCAAAGCCTCGAACAATAGGTTTTAATAATCACTCCTCGAAAAGGGGAAGCCGGACAACAGAGAGGTCAACCGACTTGCCCAAGGTCACACAGGAAGCAGGGACAAAATCAGGATGAGAGGGTTTCCTGTCTGGGACTTGCTCAGCTAATCTACTCAGCCCTCTGCTCGTGGATTTTCCAGCGTCGATGGCCAAAGCGAGAGTGAGAAGGCAGTGTGTGTGAGCCAGATGTTATTTTGGGCTTTGGCAGATCCACTAGGTAGGGCCCTGAAGACAGTGAAGAGAACTTTCCCTTCTCTTCCATTTACAACCCAGCCCACACACTTCACTCTCCTAACACCAACCTTTTCAATAGGTCTCACTCTCGTCTCTCTCACAGTCCACCTCTTGCTCAAGTTATCCTTCGTGCCTGTATACATCTGCAGTATGTATGACAGCCAGGTCTGAGCCAGGAACCTGTCCTTTCCCTGGCTTCCCTCTCTCTCTCTCTCTGCAGCCCCACCCCAGTGGCAAAATACTGAGGAGAAATAGAGGGAGCGTCCTGTTAAAGGAAATTGGGAGAAAGAAAGCACATCTCCCCGCAAGGAGCCTTCCCAGACTAAGGCCCACTTTTCTTCACCTCCAACTCTCTTCTGCATCACCCTCCCTAGCTCCCTTTGCTCTTCCCCCCTCCCAGCCCCAAAACCCTTATGTACATATTCCGTCATTTTATTTTTCCCTTTACTCTTCCCAGCTTCCAGCCCCAGAGTACTTGTGTACCTATCTGTCATTTTATTTATCCCTTTTCTCTTCCCAGCTCCCAGCCCCAAAGCATTTCCGTACATATCTGTCATTTTATTTATGTGTATTGATGTCTGTCTCCCCCACTCTAGACAGTGAGCTCATTGTGTGCAGGGAATGTACTGTTTATTGTTGAATAGTACTTTCCCGAGCGCTTAGTGAAATGCTCTGCACCGGGTAAGTGCTCAATAGATACAATCGAATGAATGAATGAGAGGAATTGAGGTGAGAAAGGTAATTAGCCCAAGATCAAATTGGACGGCAGTACACACCAGGGCAGGTGAATTCAGGACAGTCCTGGGTACCTTGGTAGATATAGTTTGGCAGTTTCCTAGTAGAGAAGCAGTGTGGCCTAATGGGTAGAGCATGGGCCTGAGGGTCAGGAGGACCTGGGTTCTAATCCCGGCTCTACCCCTTGTCTGTGTGTGCCCTTGGGCAAGTCGCTTCACTTCTCTGTGCCTCAGTTACCTCATCTGTAAAACGGGGATTGAGACTGTGAGCCCCATGTGGGACAGGGACTACGTCCAACTCAATTTGCTTGCATCTACCCCAGCCCTTAGTACGGGGCCTGGGACATAGAGAGTGCTTAACAAATATCACAATTAATATTATTATGTAATTAAGCTTACACAATGACCTAGGGAGCAGCCAACATCTCCCCCCGTGGTAGAGAGATTCACCTCACCCAGATTCTGCCCGAGGAAGGTTGTAGGTATGTCTGTGATAAACTCATCTCTCTGAGGTGGCTTCCTACTTCTTTGGAGATGAGGTTTTATGTCTGGAGAAGAATGGCATCCAGTCCATTCCATCTGGCTTTCGCTTGCTTCAGGTTCCGGAGCATAGACCCGGGAAAAATCGGCCCAGAGAAACTGTCTGTCCCAGTAACTAAAGGGCCAGAAATGTGATATTTTGAGGTTCACAGCCCAGGACAGTGTCTTGCTGTTGAACACACCTGTACATGATGGTGTGCGGAGGGAAAACTGGACCACTCCCGGACTTTTTTTTCCAGTGGTACCACTGAAGTACTAAGTGAAGTGAAGTGGTACTTATTACCACTGAGAAGCAGCGCGGCTCAGTGGAAAGAGCACGGGCTTGGGGGTCAGAGGTCATGAGTTTGAATCCTGGCTCTGCCACTTGTCAGCTGTGTGACTGTGGGCAAGTCACTTCACTTCTCTGTGCCTCGGTTCCCTCATCTCTAAAAGGGGGATTAACTGTGAGCCTCACGTGGGACAACCTGATTGCCCTGTATCTACCCGAGCGCTTAGAACGTTGCTCTGCACATAGTAAGCGCTTAACAAATACCAACATGATTATTATTAAGCACTTACTATGTGCCAGGCACTGAATTAAGCACTGAAATTCATTCATTCATTCAGTCGTATTTATTGAGCGCTTACTATGTGCAGAGCACTGGACTAAGCGCATGGAACGGACAATTCGGCAACAGATAGAGACGATCCCTGCCCAACAGCGGGCTCACAGTCTAAACGGGGGAGACAGACAACAAAACAAAACAAAACAAGTAGTCTGGTGTCAATATCATCAAGATAAATAGAAGCATAGATATAACACATCATTAAAAATGAATAGAGTAATAAATAATATATACCTAGATTCAGGGTACTCAGGTTGGACAGTTCCTGTCCCACATGGGACTCAAAATGTAAGTCAGAGGAAGGAGAGTTTAATCTCCATATCGCAGATGAGGGAACTGAGGCCCCGAGAAGTGATGTGACTTGCCCAAGGTCACACAGCAGACAAGTGGCGGAACTGGGATTAGAACCCAGGTCCTGTGATTCCCAGCCTCGTGCTCTTTCCAGTAGGCCGTGCTATTTCTCATTAATACTTCTCTGTGGGATTCATAATTTGGGTTGGCCAATTGCATCATCTCTCTTGCTGATCTAGTGTTTCCTGTGGTGAAACTCTTTCACTGGGGGATTCGTGATAAACCACCACTTTCCTTGCTGCATCTCTGCTCTCTGGAGCAGTAGGGGAAGGGAAGGAGACAGCCGAGAATGGCCCCCCCCTCCGACCTCCCCTTTCTCCTCCAATACGCTTTTGTTATTCTTCGACAGGCTAACGTGACACTCCTGTTCCCTCTTCCACCCCTGCAGCAGAGAAGCAGCGTGGCTCAGTGGAAAGAGCCCGGGCTTGGGAGTCCGAGGTCACGGGTTCAAATCTCGCCTCTGCCACTTGGCAGCTCTCTGACTGTGGGCAAATCACTTAACTGTGCTGTGCCTCAATTCCCTCATCTGTAAAATGGGGATTAAGATTGTGAGCCTCCCGTGGGACAACCTGATTACCCTATATCTACCACAGCGCCTCTGCCACTTGGCAGCTGTGTGACTGTGGGCAAGTCACTTAACTTCTCTGTGCCTCAGTTCCCTCATCTGTAAAATGGGGATTAAGATTGTGAGCCTCCCTTGGGACAACCTGATTACCCTATATCTATCCCGGCGCTTAGAACAGTGCTCTGCACATAGGAAGCGCTTAACAAATACCAACATTATTATTATTATTGTTATCTTCTGAATCGAGGAATCGAGGACCCTTTTCTCAACAAGATTCCAGATCGGAGAGGAGTGTTAAATGCCTTGACTTTGGCCCAGCCTGTATTGTGTGTTGTATCGTACTCTCCCAGGTGTTTAGTACCGGGCTCTGAACATAGTAAGCTCTCAATAAATACCACTGACTGATTGACAGACCAGTATTGCACTTTTGGATCCCCAGAGCTACTTTTTTGATTCCGCTTCATCACGCACAGTCCAACTGGGAGGTGCACTGCCAAACCCCTACGACAATCCAGGAACTCTCCTAAAGTAGGTTTAAGTAAACCGATCCACCGTGTTGGCAGAGGACCAAGTTTCTTCTAGGAGAGTTGGATTCACAGAAGTGTTATTTCCACCGTAGTTTCTGAAAGCAGGGACGGACGCAGTATGATGGTAAGTACATTAGCTCAGCGAGGAACTATATGAGTATTCAGGGAAAAAAATACATATTAATGTCTGTATCCCACCTTCTGTAGGCTGTAAGCTCTTTGTGGGCAGGGGATGGGTCTGTTTATAGCTGTGTTGTGCTCTCCTAAGCGCTTAGTATAGTGTTCTGCACACAGTAATAATAATAATAATAATGTTGGTATTTGTTAAGCGCTTACTATGGGCAGAGCACTGTTCTAAGCGCTGGGGTAGATACAGGGGAATGAGGTTGTCCCACGTGAGGCTCACACTCTTAATCCCCATTTTCCAGATGAGGGGACCGAGGCACAGAGAAGTGAAGTGACTTGCCCACAGTGACACAGCTGTCAAGTGGCAGAGCCGGGATTCGAACCCACGACCTCCGGCTCCCAAGCCCGGGCTCTTTCCACTGAGCCGCGCTGCTTCTCTAAGTAAGCACTCAATACATTCAATAAACTCAATAAATTCAGTAAGCACTCAGTAAATACGATTGAATGAATGAGTGACTGAGGGAGGAAGGGAGAGTTAGTCACATATAGGTTTTTTGGGTCACGTTTGCGTGCATGGATAGGATGCTACCTTCGGGAGGGTCCTCTCCAATCATTCAGTCAATCAAAGGTATTTATTGTGTGCAGAGCACTCTACTAAGCGCTTAGGAGAGTACAATGCAATGGAGTAGGGAGACACTCCCGGCCCATAAGGAGCTTACAGACTCGAGGGAGAGAAAGAGACATTAAAATAAAGTTCAAATGGATAGGTACGCGACTGCTGTGGGGATGGGGTGAAAATAAAAGGGCTTAAAGATTAGAGACCCAAGGACGTAGGCGATGCTGAAACGGGAAGCGTGCACAGGGCAAGTGAGGCCTTAAGTCAGGGAGGGCCATTTAGAGGAGATGCAGTTTTACTCAGTTTTGAAATTGGGGAGAGGGTTACTTGGTTGGATATGAAAAGGAGAATGCTATATATATATATATATAAACTGGTATACATTTATATAGGGGTTTATTATAAATGCATTCTCACATAAGTATCTACATATGAACATATACCTTTAGCTTTTATATAGACAGATCTGTACACACAAACCTGGTACACATATACACCTATTTATGGTACTAGTTAAGTGTTTACTTTGTGCTGAGCACTTGTCTACGGTAGATACAAGATAATCAGGTTGGACAGAATCCCTGTCCCGCTTGGGACTCAAAGACTGAGGAGGAGGGAGCGGGACTTAACCCCCCAATTTCCAGATGAGGTAACTGAGGCACAGAGAAATAAAGTGACCTGCTCAAGGTCACACAGCAGACAAGTAGCAGAGCCGGGTTTAGAACCCAGGTCCTCTGCCTCCCAGTCATGTGATCTTTCCTCCACCTAATGTATAAATTCAATCCTATCCAGAGGGAGGGATTCCTATATTTCATCTTGTTGATCCCAACACGGCTCTCCAGCCTATCCAGAGGCAAGAAATCTTACCCCTCTTTTACAATAATAATAATAATATTTGTTAAGCGCTTACTATGTGCCAAGCACTGTTCATTCATTCAATAGTATCTACTGAGCGCTCACTATGTGCAGAGCACTGTACTAAGCGCTTGGCATGAACAATTTGGCAAGAGAGAGAGACAATCCCTGCCCACTGACGGGCTCACAGTCTAAACGGGGGAGTATCGCCGGGGTAGATACAAGGTAATCCGGTTGGCCACAGTCCCTGTCCCATGTGGGGCTCACAGTCTTAATCCCCATTTTACAGATGAGGGAACTGAGGCGCAGAGAAGTGAAGTGACTTGCCCAAGGTCACAGCAGATAAGTGGCAGAGGGACCTGGCATTGTGAAGAGCCAATAAATATTAATCCCCCCTCCAATCCTCTCCCTCTCCAAGATGTACTGCTGAAGAGGAGAAAAATTAGATCCGCACAGACGTTAGCAAATGGGAAATGTGCCCAAACCGTGAACCGCACGTGCAGTGGAAAGAAAACTCAGCTCTCTCACTCTCTTGGACACTTGGTGCCGCGTTGGTTGCCTAACCGAGGCTCTGTCTGGCGTACGGGACTCTCCCCCAGAGGTCTGATTGGGTGTAAAATTGAAGAAACGGGAAGTCGAGCTGGAGGGGGGGGGCGGGGTGATCGCGGGTTTTCGTCCAGCAGGCCTCTCCTCTCCCCTGCAAGCCCCCCACCCTCCCCAGCCACGTAGATGGGCTCACGAAATGTACAGTTTAAACATGGTTGTTGATGTTCGACTTCGTGAGTCACCGCCAAGCACGTGGGAAGACGAGGGATATCGCGGAGCTTACATCTTCTCCAACTTCTGTTTCATACCACGGCTTCCTCTGCGATTTCGATCAATCATATCTGTTGAGCTGTATCCACTGAGATATATATGTGTACCTCTTGAAATTGTACATCTTCTACATTTTGATTTTTGACCTGCGATGAACGGTCGTTGAACCTGATGCTCCCACCCTGGAAGAGGTAAGTGAACTTGGGTCGCCACGGACTGCTGTTCCACGTTGGCGGTATCGGGGCGGGGAATGCGTCTGTTGTACTCTCCCAAGCGCTTAGTACACTGTTCTGCACACGATAAGTGCTCAACAAATACGACTGGCTGACAAGGGGGAATGGAGATTCCCTCCCATTTAGACTGTGAGCCCCATGTGGGACAGGGACTGTTTCCAACCTGATTAACTTGTATCTACCCAGGGCTTAGAACGGTGCTTGGCCCATAATAAGCGCTTAATAAACACCATAATTACCATTCAAAGGAGCAGGCTGGCCAATTAATCAATCAGTAGTATTTACCGAGTGCTTATCGGGTGCAGCTCCTCTCAGGGTCGCACCTGGAGGGTTCCCGGTCCTCTACCCGTCTCGCCTCCGGGAAGGAGAGTCAAGCAGAGGCCTACCCATTCCATTCCTAGCTTGGGCAGTGGCTAGGGACTGGAAGGCAACCTTGCTACGAGTCAAAACCCACCCGGGCCGGGCGGCAGCGGCGTGAGAGAGAGTGGAGGGCGGAGGCTCAGGTTTACTGCGCGGAAGTAGGCGATGGTAAACCACTTCCGTATTTTCACCAAGAAAACTCTATGGATACACTACCGGAACCATCGCAGCAGGAGGTGGGGCGTTCTGGGAGAGATGGGTCCGTCCCCGTCGCTGTGGGTCGGAGACGACTCGACGGCATGAGACGAGACCAGATTACGTGCAGGGTACTGTACTAAGTGCTAGGGCGAGTATAGCGCAACAGAATCAGCAGAGACGTTCCCTGTACGCTATGAGCTTACAGTCTAGAAGGTGTGTTCCTTCTCTTTCGTCTATATTTTGGGGAGGATAAGTCGGTGACTTAGCACCCTTATTAATAGTTAATAATAAGGAGAAGAATTATGGTATTTGTTTAGCGCTTACTATATGCCAGGCACTGTTATAAGCACTGGGGTAAATCAGGTTGGACCCAGTCCCTGTCGCACGAGGGGCTCCCCATCTCAATCCTCATTTTCCAGATGAGGTAACTGAGGCACGGAGAAGTTAAGTGACTTGTCCACACAGCAGACGGGTGGCGGAGCCAGGATTAGAACCCATGACCTCTGACTCCCAAGCCCGTGCTCTTGCCACTAGGCCATGCCGCTTCGTTAAAAGGCACCCTTCCTCCAGGTCAGTCATGCAAACCAAGAGCCCGGCCGCCGTCCGGAGTGGACCGGTCCACTCGTCCATCGGGCAGCCGGGCCCGAAGGGTCGGCGATGGATTTAGAAATATGACCCGGCGGGATGTCCTTCCCTGACGGTGTCCCCCAAAGTACAACATGGGTTCCTATCCTAGAGAACAGCCATCCAGTGAGGAGCAAAACTGCCTCCGGCTTGGAAGGAAACAGACCTGCTTTCTGTGACCTTTCAGTAGTCCTTGTTCTTCCTGAAAACGTTCCAGTGTGATCGACCTTGGGGCTTCTGCAAAACAGGTGGCAGAAGAAACAGATTATATTCCAGTTAAGGATGACTGGAGGAAGAGTGGCTTCTTGGATGGGAGGCTTTCTGTTTTTTTTAAAAAAATGGTATTTCCTCCGTGCTTACTATGTGCCAGGCACCGTACCAAGTGCTGGGGTAGATGCACAGTTCCCGTTCTCCATGGGGCTCACAGTCTTAATTCCCACCTTACAGATGAGGTACCCGAAGCACGGAGAAGTGAAATGACTTGTCCAAGGTCACGCAGCAGACAAATGGTGGAGCTGGCATTAGAACCCAGGTCCTTCCGAGCCCCAGGCCTGTGCTCTCTCAGCGTGGCTCGGTGGAAAGAGCGCGGGCTTTGGAGTCAGAGGTCATGGGTTCGAATCCCTGCTCTGCCGCCTGTCAGCTGTGTGACTGTGGGCAAGTCACTTCACTTCTCTGGGCCTCAGTTACCTCATCTGTAAAATGGGGATGAAGACTGTGAGCCCCACGTGGGACCACCTGATTCCCCTGTGTCTACCCCAGCGCTTAGAACAGTGCTCTGCACATAGGAAGCGCTTAACAAATACCACCTTTATTATTAGACCGCTCTGCTTCTCGAGGCTTTCCTTGGAAATCTATCTTAAAACGGACGAGCAACTCTTTGAGGTGATGAGATTTTTTTTATAGGCCCAGCCTCATCGATGACTCACTCCGGAAAAGGATGTCGGTGAAATATTAATTTCCCAGTGAAATCCCTACATTTTCAACATGAGAAACATAATTCCGTGTAATCTGATCCAAGGGGAGACTGCTCTCTTAACAACCGTGGTATTTATTAAGCGCTTACTTGCGTGCCAGGCACCTTACCTGCTAAGCGCTGGGGGGGAGAGAAGCAAATCGGGTTGGACACAGTCCCTGGCCCACGTGGGGTTCACGGTCTCAATCCCCATTTTACAGATGAGGTAACTGAGGTCCAGAGAAGCGAAGTGACTTGCCCAAGGTCACCCGGGTGGAGCGGTCATTGGAATAATAATAATAATAACCCGTGAACTTCTGAATCCCAGGCCCATGCTCCATCCACTAGGCCATGCTGCTTCCCGAACGTTGACGTCCCCCCACCCCCCGAAATAGTTATGCTCTTTAGCTACTAATGCAAATGTTGCCATTTAGAAGACGTCCTCTAATTTTGAACGTGCTAATCACCTTTCGAAGATCTCCTAAATGGTTTGTATGAGAACGGGGGTCGCCGAGGAGGTGACGATAGGGCAAGCGAGGAGGTTGGCGAGGAAGAGAAACGTAACTGTGAAGGCAGAATCCGTAGCAGATTGAGACTATTGGTCTTTGCGGTGCCAAGAGCAGATCAAGAAAACCTCACCCAAACTTAGCTGTGACTGAAGAGACTTTCCAAAGCCCGTTTCCTCTTAGAGAAAGCCCCAACCCCGTACCATCTTAAATTGCTTCACTGGGCTAGTGGCCCAGAGAGATCATTTCCACGGCTACAAGAAGCAGAGATGCACAGATGGTGGAGGAAATTGGGGTAAATCTCTTTCTGAGGTAAATCTCATCACATGCTCTAATCTATGCAAACATATGCTTAATTAGCTAGCGTGTGGGAGATGGAGACAGGCTGTATGGCAGTAATTGACTGATCGTTGCAAAAATTGGCTTTTTTCCCCCCGTCTTTCAAAAGGACCAAAAGCGGAGCCTTTCTAACGTCTACCGGTCCGTCTTTGCGAATTAAATTCCAACCAAGCCGGCGATGGAGGAAGAGGTGATGATAAACGGGGACGATCTGGAAGAAAATGGGCCCCAAGGCCCTTTTCAAAGCGCGGTGATCGTTCTTGCCTGACAAAAGTGAAGACCCCCACAGATCCATCTGATGACTGTTCTCGGAGCCGGAAGGGGGAACCAGCTGAATTTCCACCACCCAAAATGGTGGACATCTTGATTTCTACGAAACCCATCCTCTCCAGCAGGACGAGTGTTACTAGAACTGTAAATGTCTCTCGGGCCCACCTGTTGTGTGGGATTTCGTTGAGATTCAAGCCAGTTACAGCATGTTTTATTAAACAACAAATAATTTGTTGATCTGTGCCTCTCTCCAACTCCGAGCGTCTGTTTCTGGGTCGGCGGCTCTGCCAGCCTTTCCTACTCCTTTCTGGAACTTTCTATTGTCCCTAAGCACCCAGTTGCCCACCCAACCCTGCCTTTTCTCCCCTCACCCGCGCACACTTTTATCCAGTTTCCCACCCATCTGCCCATCCTTTCAGCACCGGATAGTCACCCCTCTCTAGGCCCCACAGAACAACGTACGCTTCTATAATTTATTTGTATTAATGTCTGTCTTCCCCCATAGACTGTAAGCTCCTTGTGGGCAGGGAACATATCTACCAACTCCGATGTGTTGTAATCTCCCAAGTGCTTAGTACAGTGCTCTGCAGACAGTAAGCGCTCAATAAATACCACCGATTCATCGATCGATTAGTTGGTCTACCCATCCAGGGCCTCTTCGCCCTGACTTTCTCCAATACGACCACCCACTCCTTTTTCCCAACCAGATACTCTCTTTCCCAGGTACCGGTTATTTTTGTCCGCTGGGAAGCAGCGTGGCTCTGTGGAAAGAGCCCGGGCTTCGGAGTCAGAGGTCATGGGTTCGACTCCCGGCTCTGCCACCTGTCAGCTGTGTGACTGTGGGCGAGTCACTTCACTTCCCTGGGCCTCAGTGACCTCATCTGTAAAATGGGGATTAAGCGTGAGCCTCACGTGGGACGACCTGATTACCCTGTATCTACCCCAGCGCTTGGAACGGTGCTCTGCACATAGTAAGCGCTTACCAAATACCAACGTTATCACCTCCGATCTTTAAATTCCCTTCTGCGTCTTTCTTTTCGGATGCCTCCTCTCCTCATCTTTCCTTTAATTTTCCCCTTCATTTTTTTTCACTCTTCCTTTCGTTTTTACCTCCCTGTCGCTTTCCTTTTTCCAGGCGCCCTTTCTTCCTAGGCATTTCCTCTTGACTCAATCGATCCTATCTAATGAGCACCCCCTGGGAATGACGCATTCTGCTAAATCCTTCGGAAGTACAAACGGGCAAGTGACAGGTTTCCTACTCACAGGCAGCTTTTACCGTACGGGGGGAGGAAGACGTACAAATGTTTACAAGCAGAATAATCGAAATCAATGATGGAATGCATAACTGAACACACATATATACAAGCGTGCCAAGGAGGAATGGAAGCACGTAAATATAAGACTCAGCATTTCGAAGGGTACAGTCGCAGAGCCAGTAAATCTGATCCCTTTCTTCAAGGGCCTTAGAATTTAGCGAAGGGGCCAGACGGTACAGTAGTTTTACGGTAAGAGGAAGAGCAGTTGGCCTAGAAGGGCCGATCTAGACGGTAAGCTCGTTGTGGGTAGGGAAGGTGCCTGTTTATTGTTTTATTCTACTCTCCCAAGCGCTCAGCTCGGTGCTCTACCCACGGTATGCGCCCGATAAATACGACCGAATGAATAAGTGAATCTGGAACTTGGAGGATATTATATTTCCTGATATTAATGTCTGTCTCCCCTTCTAGACGCTAAGCTTGTGGTGGACGGGAAATGTGTCTATCAACTCTATTGTACTGTAACTCTCCCAAGTGCTTAGGATAATGCTCTGCACACAGTAAGCACTCAGTAAATACGGCTCGTTGCGGGCAGGGAATGTGCGTGTTTATCGTGACACCGTACTCTCCCGGACGCTCGGTACGGTGCTCGTTGATTATGTTTGAATGAAAGAATAGCGATTGACTGATATAGGCTGGGGAAGCGAGAACTTAATCAGAGAAGGCCGCCTGGGGGTGGTGTGATTTTGGGAAGGTTCATTCAATAGTATTTATTGAGCGCTTACTATGTGCAGAGCACTGTACTAAGCGCTTGGGATGAACAAGTCGGCAACAGATAGAGACAGTCCCTGCCGTTTGACGGGCTTACAGTCTAATCGGGGGAGACGGACAGACAAGAACAATGGCACTAAACAGCGTCAAGGGGAAGAACATCTCGTAAAAACAATGGCAACTAAATAGAATCAAGGCGATGTACAATTCATTAACAAAATAAATAGGGTAACGAAAATATATACAGTTGAGCGGACGGTTTGAAGGTGGAGAAAGCTATGGACTGATGGATATGAACGGGGAGGGGGTGTTTCAGGCAGAAGGCAGGGCGTGAGCAAGCGGTTGGAGGTGGGAGAGACAAAAGCAAGGGTCAGTCGGGAGGTTAGTCTGTGGAGAACAAAGTGCAAGGTGGAGTGAAGTGGACGAAGAAAGTGCATACTTAATGGGGAGATCGTTTATTGAATGTCTTAAAGACAATGATCGGGAGTTTTTATTTGGTATAAAAGAGGAACGGGGCAAACCTTTCCTCTCCTTCTGAATTTTCTTCTTTTTCTTGTTCTGTTTTTCTAACCCAATGCCCCTGTCATCACATTTAGTTTTTGCCTTTCCTCTTGTTTTTCTTTCCTTTCTTTCATGCTTGTTTCCTTTTCCACCGTGTGTTTCTTCACCCTTTCCTCTCCTGCCATCAGCTTTTCCTCGTCTTTGGTTCCTCCTCTAGTGTCACCTTTCATTTTTTCTCTCTCTCCTTCTGCACCATCGCCCTTGAGGCGGGACCGTAGCTCTCTCTTCTAGACTGTAAGCTCGTCCTCTAGACTGTAAGCTCGTTGCGGGCAGGGAATGTGTCCGTTTATTGTTGTATTGTGCACTTCCAAGTGCTCAGTACAGTGCTCTGCACATAGTAATGAATGATTGAGTGAATGAATGAATGAATGAATGAATGAAGAGGCCTCTCATGTACCTGGTACTGAGGGAGGGTCCTAGAACCTCCTGCTGCAGAGGTACTGGGGGTCTTTAGTTTTTTCTAATGGTATCTGTGAAGCGCTTACCACGTACCAGGCACCGTACTAAGCACTGGGGTAGATGTAAGATGATCAGGTTGGACGCAGTCCCTGTCCCATACGGGGCTCACAGTCTTAATCCCCACTCTCCAGATGAGGTAACTGAGGCCCAGAAAAGTCATATAATAATAATGATGGTATTTGTCAAGCACTTACTAGGTGCAGAGCACCGTTCTAAGCGCTGGGGGAGATCCAGGGTCATCAGGTCGTCCCACGTGAGGCTCACAGTCTTCATCCCCATTTTCCAGATGAGGTCACTGAGGCACAGAGAAGTGAAGCGACTTGCCCACCGTCACACAGCTGCCAGGTGGCAGAGGCGGGATTCGAACCCGTGACCTCTGACTCCCAAGCCCGGGCTCTCTCCACTAAGCCGCGCTGCTTCCCGGTAATGACTTGCCCAAGGTCACACAACAGACAAGGGGCAGAGCTGGGTTTAGAATCCGGGTCCCACTGACTCCCAGGCCCGTGCGCTATCTATCCGCTAGACCACGGATATGTATTAAGTGCTTACTGTACGCAGAGCACTGTACTAAGCACTGGGGCAGAGTAAACTGGTGAGAATGAGGCATGGTCCCCGTCCCTCACAATCTAAAAATCATCCTCCCTCCAGCTCCACGGCGCTTACATACATATCTGCGATTTATTTATTTGTATTAATGTCTGTCTCCTCTCTCGACTGTAAGCTTATTGCAGGCAGGGACTATGTCTGCTATATTGTAATATTGTGCCCTCCCAGGCGCTTAGTACGGTGCTCTGCACACGATAAGCGTTCGATAAATACGACTGACTGACTAAAAAGTCAACTGGCAACTGCCAAATTTCCTGTTGGAGTAGCCCTCCCTTTGTTGAATAATAATAATGATAATGATTAGGGTATTTGTTAAGTGCTTGCTAGGTGCCAGCCACTGTACTAAGCACTAGTGGATACCAGCAAATCGGGTTGGACCCAGTCCGCGTCTCACGTGGGACTCACAGTCTCGATCCCCATTTTATAGATGAGGTAACTGAGGGACAGAGAAGAAAAGTGACTTGCCCAAGGTCCCACAGCAGACAAATGGCGGAGCTGGGATCAGAACCCATGACTTTCTTCTGACTCCCCGGCCTGGGCCGTATCCGCTACCCCGTGTTGCCGCTTACTGAGCATTCCTCCCTTCACTCGTATTTATCGAGCGCTTACTGTGTGCAGAGCACTGTACTAAGCGCTTGGAATGTTCAATTCGGCAACAGCTAGAGACGATCCCTGCCCAACAACGGGCTCACGGTCTAGAAGGGGGAGACAGACGACAAAACAGAACAAGTAGACTGGCATCGATAGCATCAAAATAGATAAATAGAATTCTAGAAGGCATATACACATCATTAATAAAATAAATAGAGTAATAAATATGTACAGATATACACAAGTGCTGTGGGGCGGGGAAGGGGGTAGAGCAGAGGGAGGAGGGGAGATGGGGAGGGGAGGAGGAACAGAGGAAAAGGGCAACTTCCATGCACTGATCTCCAGCCCCGTGGTTCAGGATTTTATTCAGCGTGGCTGAGTGGAAAGAGCCCGGGCTTGGGAGTCAGAGGTCATGGGTTCGAATCCCGGCTCCGTCACTCGTCAGCCGTGTGACTGTGGGCAAGTCACTTCACTTCTCGGTGCCTCAGTTCCCTCATCTGTAAAATGGGGAGGAAGACTGTGAGCCTCACTTGGGACAACCCGATCACCCTCTATCTCCCGCAGCGCTTAGAACGGTGCTCTGCACATAGTAAGCGCTTAACGAATACCAACATTATTATCATTATTATTAATCTCGACTCCGCCACTTGTCTGCTTTGTGATCTTGGTCAAGTCACTTTTCTTTCATTCATTCATTCATTCAATAGTATTTATTGAGCGCTTACTATGTGCAGAGCGCTGTACTAAGCGCTTGGAATGGACAAGCCGGCAACAGATAGAGACGGTCCCTGCCGTTTGACGGGCTTACGGTCTGATCGGGGGAGACGGGCAGACGAGAACAATGGCAATAAATTCTCTGTGCCTCAGTTCCCTCATCTGTAAAATGGGAATCGAGACCGTGAGCCCCACGTGGGACGGGGACGGCGTCCAACCCGATATGCTTGCGTCCACCCCGGGACTTAGTACAGCGCCTGGCACGTAGTACGTGCCGAAAAAATACCGTTAAAAAAATGCTATTCCAGAATGCCAGGGGAATTCTGGCCCACACTTCCCCTTCTGCCGGCCCCTAGGAAGGAAGTCTGAGACTCCTTTTATTCATTCATTCAATTGTATTTATTGAGCGCTTACTATGTGCAGAGCACCGGACTAAGCGCTTGGAATGGACAAATCGGCAACAGATAGGGACGGTCCCTGCCCTCTGACGGGCTTACGGTCCGATCGGGGGAGACGGACGGACGAGAACGATGGCAGCGAATAGAGTCGAGGGGATGAACATCCCATTAAAACAGTAGCGAATCAATAGAATCGAGGCGATGGACATCTCATTAAACAAAATAAATAGGGTGATGAAGATAGATACAGTCGAGCGGACGAGGACAGTGCGGAGGGGAAGGGAAGAGGGGGAGGAGGAGAGGGAGGGGGGGAGAAGAGGGTTTAGTTGCGGAGGGGTGAAGGGGGAAGTAGAGGGAGCAGAGGGAAAAAGGGGGGAGCTCAGTCCGGGAAGGCCTCTTGGAGGAGGCGAGCTTTAAGTAGGGATTTGAAGAGGGGAAGAGGGGAAAATTCTCCGATTTTACTCAATCAGAGAAGCGTTTCTCCAACAGGTGGACCCTGAGATAGGTTTTAGCGCTTAGAACAGTGCTCCGCACATAGTAAGCGCTGAACAAATACCGACATTATTATTATTTTAAATGTTGAGAGTGATCCAGCCGGTTTCTTCAGGCAGAGAGCAGTGCCTTGGAAGTTCTTCAGAGCGGAGCTGCCTATCTTCTCCAGGACGAGAAAAATCGGCCGTTTCCCCGCTCCCAGCCGAAATCGAACAGAGCAACGACCGCCTAAGTAACGATGATGATGAGGACGATGAGAGTATTTTCATTCGAAGGGAAGCGGCGTGGCTCAGCGGAAAGAGGCCGGGCCTGGGAGTCAGAGGGCACGGGTTCGCATCCCGGCCCTGCCGCTCGTCGGCTGGGTGACCGTGGGCGAGTCACTTCACTTCTCCGGGCCTCGGTCACCTCGTCTGGAAAAAGGGGGGGAGGACTGGGAGCCCCACGTGGGACAACCTGATGGCCCTGGATCTACCTCAGCGCTCAGACCAGGGCTCGGCACGTAGTAAGCGCTTACCGAATACCGACATTACTTACTTCGAGGCCAGATCTATCCCTCCCTCTACCCCCCCTTCACCTCTCCGCAGCTTAACCCTCTTCTCCCCCCATTTCCCTCTGCTCCTCCCCCTCTCCCGTCCCACCCCCTCAGCACCGTACTCGTCCGCTCGACTGTATATAGCTCCGTCGCCCTATTTATTTCGTTTAATGAGACTGATTCTATTTCTTTGCTATTGTTTTAATGAGCCGTCCATCCCCTCGACTCTATTCATTGCCATCGTTCTCGTCCGCCCGTCTCCCCCGATCAGACCGTGAGCCCGTCGGAGGGCAGGGACCGTCTCTATCTGTTGCCCATCTGTCCATTCCAAGCGCTTAGTACAGTAGTGAGCGCTCGATAAACACCAGTGAATGAATGAATGAATGAGTTAGTTGTACGGTGGCATTTGGAGCCCGTGCAGACGGGGATTTTTTTGTCCGTGAGGTGATGTGCTCGTGTGAGCTTCCCCATTGGTCTCGGGGTGACCTTTTGGATGCCTCTCTCGGGGAACGGCGGGAGTTCTGCAAGCTTCTCTGTGGCAACAGGAGAGCTCGGGGAGGGCAAAAGCGGGGAGGATCATGCTCGGAGTTAGGGAATCCTCAAATCCGCCAATCAAGCCGTCATGCCGCCATCAGGGTTCCTGGGGCGGGATGGAGGCGGACTAGTAAGTACGTGGCTTGTAGATGCGGGGCCGTCTAGTGGATAGAGCACGGGGCTGGGGGTCAGAAGGGCCTGGGTTCTAATCGCGGCTGTCCGCCGGGTGACCTTAGATAAGTCACTTTCGCTGTGCCTCAGTTCCCTCATCTGTAAAATGGAGATTAAGACCGTGAGCCCCACGTTGGACAGGGACAACGTCCACCCTGATTAGCTTGAATCCGAGAACAGTGCCTAGCACAAAGTAAGAACTTAACGGATACTATTATTATCATTATTCTGCTCGAAAGACAGTCTGCCCCATATTTTCCCTGCAAATTTAGGTTTGATGCTGGGGCTCAGAGTGGACCTTTATAGACGGAGAAAGGGACATTTTCCACCAAATCATCCATCGGTGGTATTTATCGAGCATTAGAGAAGCAGCGTGGCTCAGTGGAAAGAGCATGGGCTGGGGAATCAGAGGTCATGGGATCGAATCCCGGCTCTGCCACTTCTCAGCTGTGTGACTTTGGGCAAGTCACTTCACTTCTCTGTGCCCAAGTTACCTCATCTGTAAATGGGGATTAAGACTGTGAGCCTCACGTGGGACAACCTCATTCCCCTGTATCTACCCCAGCGCTTAGAACAGTGCTCTGCACCTAGTAAGCGCTTAACAAATACCAACATTATTATTTACCGCGTGCAGAGCACCGTACTAAGCGTCAGGAGCGCATACGGCGACCGAACGGATAGACGTTCATTCAATAGTATTTACTGAGCGCTTACTAGGTGCAGAGCCCTGTACTAAGCGCTTGGAATGTCCAGATCGGTAACAGACATCTTCCTCCCCACAAAGAATTTACAGTCCAGAGGGAAAATCACTTAGGAAAACACAACTTCCTCAATAGACCTGGCTAGAAGGTGGATGCTACCGATCGGTGGTATTTATTAAGGACTTCATGCGTGCAGAGCACCGCACTAGCGTGGCTCAGTGGAAAGAGCCCGGGCTTGGGAGTCAGAGGTCATGGGTTCGAATCGCGGCTCTGCCACCCGTCAGCCGTGTGACCGTGGGCAAGTCACTTCCCTTCCCTGTGCTTCAGTTCCCTCATCTGTAAAATGGGGATTAACTGTGAGCCTCACGTGGGACAACCTGATGACCTTGTATCTTCCCCCAGCGCTTAGAACAGTGCTCTGCACGTAGTAAGCGCTTAACAAATACCAACATTATTATTATAATTACTAAATACTTGGGAGAGTATCATTCATTCATTCAATAGTATTTATCGAGCGCTTACTATGTGCAGAGCACTGTACTAAGCGCTTGGAATGGACAAATCGGCAACAGGTAGGGACAGTCCCTGCCGTTTGACGGGCTTACGGTCCGATCGGGGGGAGACGGACAGACGGGAACAATGGCAATAAATAGAATCGAGGGGAAGGACATCTCATAAAAACAATGGCAACTAAATAGAATCCGGGTGATGTACATCTCATTAAACAAAATAAACAAAATAAATAGGGTGATGAAGATATAGCACATAAGGGAGTTGCTAGACACGCTCCCTTGATTTATTTATCCATTTATTTATTTGGATTCATGTCGGTCTCCCCCTCTAGACTGGGAGCTTGTGGTGTGCAGGAATGTGTCTGTTTGCGGTTATAGTGTACTCTCCAAGCGCTTAGTACAGTGCTTTGCACACAGTGAGCACTCAATAGATGCGATCGAATGAGCGAATGAACGCAAGTTCCCTGCCCTTCTGTGCCCGAGAAGTCTGCTAATTTCAGCCGAGTTTGAGGGCAGGTAGACCAGATGGTTTTAGGAGGACTCCAGTACGAATGCTTCTTAAATTTCCTCTGAAAGTGGGAACTACAGCGTGGCTCAGTGGAAAGAGCCCGGGCTTGGGAGTCCGAGGTCATGGGTTCGAATCCCGCCTCTGCCACTTGGCAGCCGCGTGACTCGGGGCAAGTCACTTCCCTTCCCTGGGCCTCAGTTCCCTCGTCTGTAAAAGGGGGATGAAGACTGTGAGCCCCCCGTGGGCCAACCTGATTTCCCTGCGTCTCCCCCAGCGCTTAGAACGGTGCCCGGCACATAGTAAGCGCTTAACGAATACCAACATCATTATTATTAAACCTCAGCGTGGCTTCGTGGAAAGAGCCCGGGCCTGGGAGTCAGAGGATGTGGGTTCTAATCCCGGCTCCGCCGCTTGTGTGACCCCGGGCAAGTCGATTCACGTCTCTGGGCCTCAGCGACCTCATCTGTAAAACGGGGATTGGGACTGCGAGCCCCACGTGGGACGACCTCCTTACCCTGTATCTACCCCAGCGCTTAGAACAGGGCATGGCACATAGTAAGTGCTTAACAAATACCACAATGATCACTATCATTTTTATTCCCCGCCTATTCCTGAAACAAACTGAAACGAACAGACCCGGAGGGGGGGGGGGGGGGGTGTTTCCGTGACAGGATCGAAGGATCCGGCCCACCCCCTCTGAATCCCGATTTTTTTGGCTGACACCTTGTCCACATCCTCCCTCTGGCCCGGAGCTGCCTTCAGACGTGGCTCAGCGGAAAGAGCCCGGGCTTGGGAGTCAGAGGTCACGGGTTCGACTCCCGGCTCCGCCACCTGTCAGCTGCGTGACTGTGGGCGAGTCGCTTCACTTCTCCGGGCCTCAGTGACCTCATCTGTAAAAATGGGGATTAACCGTGAGCCCCACGTGGGACGACCTGATCATCCCGTATCTCCCCCGGCGCTTAGAACGGTGCTCCGCACCTAGTAAGCGCTTAACAGATACCACCATCATTAGGAGTCAGAGGTCATGGGTTCCAATCCCGGCTCTGCCACTTGGCAGCCGGGTGACCGTGGGCCAGTCACTTCACTTCTCTGGGCCTCAGTTCCCTCATCTGGAAAATGGGGATTAACCAGGAGCCTCACGTGGGACGACCCGGTGACCCCGGATCTACCCCGGCGTTTAGAACGGTGCTCTGCACGTAGTAAGCGCTTAACAAATACCGACATTATTATAGACCACCACTCCCCCGACTTTCCGAGGCCCGTTCGAAACACATTTCCTCCCAAGGGGCCTTCCCCGATGAAGCCCTCATTTCCCCTCCTCCCTTTCCCTTCTGCATCTTCTCTTCGCTTGTCCCGTCTTGTCTTACGCTGTCGACTCGTCCCCGACCCAAAGTCTCCGCCCTCGACTCTCTCCCGGGCCCGGCCGCTGCCCGGCACGGGTGAGTTTTGACTTGTAGCGGATTGCCTTCCCCTCGCTAGCCACTGCCCGAGCTAGGGATGGAATAACAGTAATAATAATAATAATTCCGGCATTTGTTAAGCGCTCACTGGGTGCCGGGCACTGTACTAAGCGCTGGATACAAGCTAATCAGGTTGGACACGGTCCCTGTCCCGCATGGGACTCGGGGGTCTCAATCCCCATTTTTAGAGAAGCAGCGCGGCTCAGTGGAAAGAGCCCGGGCTTTGGAGTCGGAGGTCATGGGTTCGACTCCCGGCTCTGCCACCTGTCGGCTGTGTGACCGTGGGCGAGTCACTTCACTTCTCTGTGCCTCAGTGACCTCATCTGGAAAATGGGGATGAAGACTGGGAGCCCCACGTGGGCCGACTTGATCCTCCTGTGTCTACCCCCGGCGCTTAGAACAGTGCTCTGCACATAGTAAGCGCTTAGCAAACACCACCATTGTTATTACAGGTGACGTCAGTGAGGAAGAAAGCAGTGAAGTGACTTACCCGAGGCCACGCAGCAGACAGATGGTGCAGGCTGGATTAGAACCCGTGACCCCCAGGCCCGCGTGCTCTCCAGTAGGTCACGCTACTGCAGAGGTTCATTTTTCTGAAAAGGACGTGCCACCCGTGTCTCCCCACTCCTCGAGAACCTCCCCTGGCTGCCCAGCCGCCTCTACGTTGGCTTTAAATAATAATTATGATGGTATCCGTGAAGCGCTTACTCTGGGCCGAGCACCGTTCTAAGCGCCGAACAGATAACGACGGTATCCGTTCGGCGCGTAGGCACTATACTAAGCGCTGGGGTGGATCCGAGCACATCAAGGTGGACCCGGTCCCTGTCCCACATAATAATAATAACGTCGGTATCTGTTAAGCGCTGTGCCGAGCACTGTTCTAAGCGCTGGGGTAGATACAGGGTCATCAGGTTGTCCCCCGTGGGGCTCCCAGTCTCCATCCCCATTTTCCAGATGAGGGAACTGAGGCCCGGAGAAGTGAAGTGACTTATCCAAGATGGCACAGCAGACAGGTGGCCGAGTCGGGATGAGAACTCAAGGCCTTCTGAGCCCCCGGGCCCGAGCCCCGTCCGCTACGGGGAGGCGGCCTGGCTCAGTGGAAAGAGCCCGGGCTCGGGAGTCAGAGGTCGTGGGTTCGAATCCCGGCTCTGCCGCTTGCCAGCCGCGTGACTTTGGGCGAGTCACTTCACTTCTCTGGGCCTCAGTGACCTCATCCGTCAAATGGGGATGAAGACTGCGAGCCCCACGTGGGACACCCACGTATCCCCCCAGCGCTCAGAACAGTGCTTTGCTCCTAGTAAGCGCTTAACAGATACCACCATTTATTAATTTATTTACACCGTGCTAAAGAACAGGGGCGGTTCACCGAGTCCTACCCTACCTCGCCGATCTACTTACGCTCCGCTCCTCTAGCATCGGCTTCTCGCTGTGCCCGATCCTTTCCCCACGTCCTCCCCCTAGCTTGGAACTCATCCATTCATTCCATAGTATTTATCGAGCGCTTACTACGTGCAGAGCACTGTACTAAGCGCCCTCCGTATACACCGGACCACCGCTCTCCCCATTTTCGTTAAGATCGCACCTCCTCCGAGAGGCCTTCCCTCGTTAAACCCCCTTTCCCCCGGCTCACTCTCCCTTCCGCGTCGCGCGTGCACCCGGATCGGTGACCTTTGGGCATTTGCTCTCCTCCCCACCCTGGTCCCTACCGCCCTTACGTACGTGTCTTGAAACCATACAATATAAATGAATAATAATAATGTTGGTATTTGTTAAGCGCTTACTATGTGCCGAGCACCGTTCTAAGCGCTGGGGATACAAGGTGATCAGGTTGTCCCACGTGGGGCTCCCGGTCTTCGTCCCCATTGGACAGACGAGGGAACTGAGGCCCAGAGAAGGGAAGTGACTTGCCCACAGTCACGCGGCTGGCAAGCGGCGGAGCGGGATCGGAACCCACGACCCCTGACTCCCGAGGCCGGGCTCTTTCCACTGAGCCACGCTGCTGCTTTATTTATCATTTATTTGTTTATCGGTATCGATGTCTGTCTTCCCCTCTAGACTGTAAGCCCGTTGTGGGCGGGGAGCGCGTCCACCAGCTCCGTTGTATCGTCCTCGCCCAAGCGCTTAGGACCTTGCTCTGCGCATAAAAAGCGTTTGGTAAATACCGCTGCTGCTGATGAGAGCAGATAGGAGATAAAAGCGGCGTGGCTCGGTGGAAAGAGCCCGGGCTTGGGAGTCCGAGGTCGTGGGTTCTAATCCTGGCTCCGCCGCTTGCCAGCTGTGTGACTTCAGGCAAGTCACTTGACTTCTCTGTGCCTCAGTTACTCGTCTGTAAGATGGGGATTAAAACTATGAGCCCCACGTGGGACAACCTGATCGCCTTGTATCCCCCCCCCCGGCGCTTAGAACAGTGCTTTGCACATAGCAGGCGCTTAACAAATACCCACATTTATTTTATTTAATTCTTTATTTTATTTTTCTAAAAACCGAGAAGAGAATCTGCCCTGCATATATCACGCTACCGAGATACTCGATACTCGTTTCGAGGACCGGACTCCGGCAGGATGAAGGGGAGTTTGGTAGAGAAGCAGCGTGGCTCAGCGGAAAGAGCACGGGCTTTGGAGTCAGAGGTCATGAGTTCGAATCCCAGCTCCGCCACTCGTCAGCTGTGTGACTGTGGGCGAGTCACTTAACTTCTCCGGGCCTCGGTTACCTCATCGGTAAAATGGGGATTAAGACTGTGAGCCCCACGTGGGGCAACCTGATTCCCCTGTGTCTACCCCGGCGCTTAGAACAGTGCTCTGCACATAGTAAGCGCTTAACAAATACCAACATTATTGTTATTATTCTTCCTCTGAGGGAATTTCCCTACAACCTGAGATCGACTGGCCCAACTGCGGGCCTCTCCGGCAGCGAGTTAGAGATTGACCGCTGTCTCGAAGGACACGGGGTCCGAGTTCGAGGTCACTCCGTACCGGGCAATAGCCGAACGTGACGCCGGTTTCCATCGGCAGCACGGTCAAACGCGCTGGCCAAATCGTGCTAATTTGGCAACCGGATGCCAAGTGGAATTATAATGATGGTATTCGTTAGGCGCTTACTGCGTGCAGAGCACTGTTCTAAGCGCCGGGGAGGAGACGAGGCGATCGGGTTGTCCCACGTGGGGCTCGCAGTCTTCATCCCCATTTTGCAGAAGTTTTGTTACTCTACTGGTGGCGTGATGCTCTACTTGGGGATCAGGCCGCGGTTGAAAGGAGAGCTCTGTGCTGGATGGACCCCTGCTTTTGTCTTAATAATAATAACGCTGGTATTTGTTAAGCGCTTACTATGTGCGGAGCGCTGTTCTAAGCGCTGGAGAGGATACGAGGTGATCGGGTTGTCCCACGTGGGGTTCCCGGTCTTCATCCCCATTTTGCGGATTGGGGTAACTGAGGCCCAGAGAAGTGAAGTCACTTGCCCAAAGTCACCCAGCCGACAAGCGGCGGAGCCGGGTTTCGAACCCACCGCCTCCGCCTCCCAAACCCGGGCTCTTTCCGCCGAGCCACGCCGTTTCTCTAGAAAGACTCATTCATTCCATAGTATCTACTGAGCGCTTACTATGTGCAGAGCACCGTACTAAGCGCTTGGAAGGTACAGATCAGTAACAGATCGGTAACAGTGCTTCTCTGTTAGAGAAGCAGCGTGGCTCAGCGGAAAGAGCCCGGGCTTGGGAGTCAGAGGTCATGGGTTCGAATCCCGGCTCCGCCGCTTGTCAGCTGTGTGACTGTGGGCAAGTCACTTCACTTCTCTGGGCCTCAGTTCCCTCATCTGAGAAATGGGAATTAACTGTGAGCCTCATGTGGGACAACCTGCTTACCCTGTATCTCCCCCAGCGCTTAGAACAGTGCTCGGCCCATGGTAAGCGCTTAACAAATACCAACATTATTATTATTACAGTACCATAATAAGGAGATACGTTCCCTGCCCGCAGTGAGCTCACAGTCTAGAAGTGGGGGGGAGAGGGACGATAATATGAAAAAATAAATCACGGAGATATACGTAAGTGCCGTGGGGCTGGGGGGGACGAAGGGAGCCAGTCGGGGAAGCGCAGAAGGGAGTGGGAGAAGAGGAAAATGGGGGCTCGGTCTGGGAAGGCCTCATGGAGGAGGTGTGCCTTCGGTAAGGCTCGGAAGTATCATCAATAGTATTTACTGAGCGCTTACTATATGCAGAGCACCGGACTAAGCGCTTGGAATGGACAAATCGGCAACAGATAGGGACGGTCCCTGCCCTCTGACGGGCTTACGGTCCGATCGGGGGAGACGGACGGACGAGAACGATGGCAGCGAATAGAGTCGAGGGGATGAACATCTCATTAAAACAGTAGCGAATCAATAGAATCGAGGCGATGGACATCTCATTAAACAAAATAAATAGGGTGACGAAGATAGATACAGTCGAGCGGACGAGGACAGTGCGGAGGGGAAGGGAAGAGGGGGAGCAGCGGAGGGAGAGGGGGGAGCTCAGTCTGGGAAGGCCTCTTGGAGGAGGTGTGCCTTCAGTAAGGCTTGGAAGTATTATTCAATAGTATTGAGCGCTTACTATGTGCAAGGCACTGTACTAAGCGCTTGGAATGGCCAAATCGGCAACAGATGGAGACGGTCCCTGCCCACTGACGGGCCTACGGCCTAATGGGGGAGACGGACAAAAACAATAGCAATAAATAGAAGCGAGGGGACGGACATCTCATTAAAACAATAGCAAATCAATAGAATCAAGGTGATGTGCGTCTCGTTAACAAAGTAAATAGGGTAATAAAAATACAGAGGAGTGGACGAGCACAGTGCTGAGGGGAGGGGAAGGGAGAGGAGCAGAGGGAAAGGGGGGGAAGAGGGCTTAGCTGAGGGGAGGTGAAGGGGGGGGGGGGAAGAGGGAACTAGAATCAAGGGGATGGACACGTCATTAACAAAATAAATAGGGTAATAAAAATAAAATACAAAAAATTGTATATAAAAATATCTACCAATGAGCACAGTGCTGAGGGGAGGGGAAGGGAGAGGGGGAGGAGCAGAGGGAAAGGGGGGAGAAGAGGGCTTAGCTGAGGGGAGGTGAGATGGGGGGTAGAGAGGGAGCGGAGGGAGCTAGAATCAAGGGGATGGACACGTCATTAACAAAATAAATGGGTAATAAAAATAAAATAAAAAATTTGTATATAAAAACATCTACAAATGAGCACAGTGCCGAGGGGAGGGGGAGGGAGGGGGGGAGGAGCAGAGGGAAAGGGGGGGAAAGGGGACTTAGCTGAGGGGAGGTGAAAGGGGGGGAGCAGAGGGAGCTAGAATCAAGGGGATGGACACCTCATTAACAAAATAAAAAGGGTGATAAAAATAGATACAAATGAGCACAGTGCTGAGGGGAGGGGAGAGGGGGAGGAGCGGAGGGGAAGGGGGGAAAGAGGGCTTAGCTGAGGGGAGGCGAAGGGGGGGCAGAGAGGGAGCAGAGGGAGCAGAGGGAAAAGGGGAAGCTCCAGTGCCCTACTGAGAGCTCACCTCCTCCAGGAGGCCTTCCCAGACTCAGCCCCCCCCTTTGCCCTCTGCTCCCCCTCTTCTCTTCCCCCTTTCCCCTCCCCTCCGCTCCTTTGTATATGTTATTTCTTACCCTCTTTATTTTGTTCACGAGGTGTCCGTCCCCTTGATTCTATTTATCTCGATGATGTCGCCTTGGTTTCGTTTCGTTCTCTTCTGCTCCGCCGTCTGTCTCCCCCGTTTAATAATGATGTCGGTATTTGTTAAGCGCTTACTATGTGCGGAGCACTGTTCTAAGCGCTGGGGGGGGGATACAGGGTCATCGGGTCGATCCACGCGAGGCAAACGGTTCATCCCCATTTTACAGATGAGGTGACCGAGGCCCAGAGAGGTGAAGCGACTTGCCGGCAGCCCGGCTCTTGCATCCCCATCTGACAGACGAGGAGACCGAGGCCCGGAGAGGTGAAGCGACTTGTCGGAAGCCCGGCTCTTGGATCTCCATCTGACAGACGAGGAGACCGAGGCCCGGAGAGGTGAAGCGAGCCCAGAGAGGTGAAGCGACTTGTCGGAAGCCCAGCTCTTGGATCCCCCTTTGACAGACGAGGAGACCGAGGCCCGGAGAGGTGAAGCGACTTGTCGGAAGCCCAACTCTTGCATCCCCATCTGACAGATGAGGAGACCGAGGCCCAGAGAGGTGAAGCGACTTGTCGGAAGCCCGGCTGTTGGATCTCCATCTGACAGACGAGGAGACCGAGGCCCAGAGAGGTGAAGCGACTTGCCGGCAGCCCGGCTCTTGCATCCCCATCTGACAGATGAGGAGACCGAGGCCCAGAGAGGTGAAGCGACTTGTCGGAAGCCCGGCTGTTGGATCTCCATCTGACAGACGAGGAGACCGAGGCCCGGAGAGGTGAAGCGACTTGTCGGAAGCCCGGTTCTTGGATCCCCCTTTGACAGACGAGGAGACCGAGGCCCGGAGAGGTGAAGCGACTTGTCGGAAGTCCAACTCTTGCATCCCCATCTGACAGATGAGGAGACCGAGGCCCGGAGAGGTGAAGCGACTTGTCGGAAGCCCGGCTCTTGGATCTCCATCTGACAGACGAGGAGACCGAGGCCCGGAGAGGTGAAGCGACTTGCCGGCAGCCCGGCTCTTGCATCCCCATTTGACAGACGAGGAGACCGAGGCCCGGAGAGGTGAAGCGACTTGCCGGAAGCCCGGCTCTTGCATCCCCATTTGACAGATGAGGAGACTGAGGCCCGGAGAGGTGAAGTGACTTGCTGGCAGCCCAAGTCTTGGATCCCCCTTGGACAGATGAGGAGACCGAGGCCCAGAGAGGTGAAGCGACTTGCCGGCAGCCCGGCTCTTGCATCCCCATCTGACAGACGAGGAGACCGAGGCCCGGAGAGGTGAAGCGACTTGTCGGAAGCCCGGCTCTTGCATCCCCATTTGACAGATGAGGAGACCGAGGCCCGGAGAGGTGAAGCGAGCCCAGAGAGGTGAAGCGACTTGTCGGAAGCCCAGCTCTTGGATCCCCCTTGGACAGATGAGGAGACCGAGGCCCGGAGAAGCGAAGCGACTTGCCGGCAGCCCGGCTCTTGCATCCCCATCTGACAGACGAGGAGACCGAGGCCCGGAGAGGTGAAGCGACTTGTCGGAAGCCCGGCTCTTGCATCCCCATTTGACAGACGAGGAGACCGAGGCCCGGAGAGGTGAAGCGACTTGTCGGAAGCCCGGCTCTTGGATCCCCATTTGACAGATGAGGAGACCGAGGCCCGGAGAGGTGAAGCGACTGGCCGGAAGCCCGGCTCTTGCATCCCCATCTGACAGACGAGGAGACCGAGGCCCGGAGAGGTGAAGCGACTTGTCGGAAGCCCGGCTCTTGGATCCCCATTTGACAGATGAGGAGACCGAGGCCCAGAGAAGTGAAGTGACTTGCCCAAGGTCACGCAGCAGGCGAGTAGCGGAGCTGGGGCGGCAGAACCAGAAATCCTCTAGTTACAACCCCCGCCCTGGAATCCCCCCCGCAGTTGGAGACGCAGATGACCTGGGCAGGGATCGTCTCTCTTTAAAAAAGTTGGTATTTGTTAAGCGCTTACCATGTGCAAAACACTGTTCTAAGCGCTGGGGGAGACACTCGGTGATCAGGTTGTCCCACGTGGGGCTCGCAGTCTTCATCCCCATTTTCCAGATGGGGGAACTGAGGCCCAGAGAAGTGAAGCGTCTTGCCCACAGTCACACAGCTGGCAAGCGGCCGAGCTGGGATTCGAACCCATGACCTCCGACTCCCAAGCCCGGGCTCTTTCCACTGAGCCCCGCTGCTTCTTTATCGCCGTACTGTACTTTCCCGAGCGCTTAGTACAGTGGCCCACGCCCAGTAATAGTGGAAAGAGCCAGGGTTTGGGAGTCAGAGGACGTGGGTTCTAATCCCGACTCCGCCGCTTGTCAGCTGTGTGACTGTGGGCGAGTCACTTCACTTCTCTGGGCCTCAGTTTCCTCATCTGTCAAAGGGGGATTAAGACTGGGAGCCCCACGTGGGACAACCTCATTACCTTGTATTTCCCCCTCTCCCCCCCAGCCCGCAGCGTTTAGAACAGTGCTTGGCACATAGTAAGCCCTTAACGAATGCCACCGTCATCATCATTACGATTACTATTATTATCTTGGCTCCTCCACTTGTCTGCTGTGTGACCTCGGGCAAGCCACTTCACTTCTCTGGGCCTCAGTCCCCTCATTGACACTGATTGAGCCCCAGGTGAGGCAACCGACGACCTTGTCTTTCCCCTCAGCGCTTAGAACAGGGCTTGGCGCATAGTAAGCGCTTACCGTATGCCCTCGTTGTTACAAAATAACTGGGGTGATTAATAATAATCAGTCATTCATTCATTCAATAGTATTTATTGAGCGCTTACTATGTGCAGAGCACTGTACTAAGCGCTTGGAAGGGACAAATCGGCAACAGTTCCAGTCCCCGCCCAGTGACGGGCTTACAGTCTAATTACTAATAATAGTGATGTTGGTATTTGTTAAGCGCTTACTATGTGCAGAGCACTGTTCTAGGCGCTAGGATAGATACAGGGTCATCAGGTTGTCCCCCGTGGGGCTCCCAGTCTTCATCCCCATTTTCCAGATGAGGGAACCGAGGCCCAGAGAAGCGGTGACTTGCCCACAGTCACACAGCTGACAGGTAGGTAGCGGAGCCGGGATTCGAACCCATGACCTCTGACTCCCAAGCCTGGGCTCTTATAATAATAATAATAACGATGTCGGTGTTTGTTAAGCGCTTACTATGTGCCAAGCACTGTTCTAAGCGCTGGGGGAGATACAAGGGAATCAGGTCGTCCCACGTGAGGCTCCCAGTCAATCCCCATTTTACAGATGAGGGAACTGAGGCCCAGAGAAGTGACGTGACTCGCCCTCAGTCACCCAGCTGACAAGTGGCAGAGCCGGGATTCGAACCCATGACCTCGGACTGCCAAGCCCAGGCTCTTATAATAGTAATAATAATAATAACGTTGGTATTTGTTAAGCGCTTACTATGTGCAGAGCACCGTTCTAAGCGCTGGGGGAGAGACAGGTTGTCCCACATGGGGCTCACAGTCTTCATCCCCATTTTATAGATGAGGGAACTGAGGCCCAGAGAAGTCAAGTGACTTGCCCAAGGTCACACAGCAGACAAGGGGCGGAGCCTGGAGCTCTTAATTATTAATAATCACTACATTTAAATAATTATAATAATCATTACATTTAAATCAGAATTAATTATTAACAACCATGACAATCATGATATTTAATCAACCACAATAAACATTACATTTAAATAGTTATTAATAAGTATGGCAATTATTATATTTAATTAATCATAATTATTATATTTAGATAACAATTAATCCTTAATAATTACGATCATTACAACTATTAATAATTATGGATGCAGCGATTGGAATAATTGCAATTGATGGATTGAATGAAAAGGGGCGGGGCAAGAGCTCGGGAGCTCCGCTCCTCATTGGCCCCGCCCCGCCCCTCATTTGCATGCGTCGGCTACCTGCGCCGCCTCATTTGCATACGCGGCCCCGCCCCCCTCCTCCGGGCCTCATTTGCCTGCGCGGAGACGAGACGGGTCCCTTGGGGGGAGGAGGGGGAAATCAGAGCGAAGATGAAGAATCGTAATGGTTTTTCTTAAAGCGCTTAGTACGTGCCGGGCACTGCTCTAAACGCTCAGCCCGTGGGGGGGGCGGAGGGCGGGAGGGGAGGCGGCCGGGATTACTTTCCCTGCGCGGCAGGATACGGCGCGCGGCCGCACTCCTTCCCCCAGCGCGCGCGCTCGCCTCGGCCCCGCCCCCCGGCCCCCCTCGCTCTCCCATTGGCCGCGGCGGCCGTCGATTCCCCGCTCGAGTGGAGCGGGGAGCCAATGGCGGGGGCCGCCGAGCGGCCCCGTCCCGCCCCCGGCCGTCGCCGGGGTTGCGCGTTGACGGGCGGGCGCGCCGGCCAATGGGAGGGCGGCGGGACGGCGGCGCCGGCCAATGGGCGGGCGAGGGGGGCGGGCGGGGGTCGGTGGGTCGGGGGGGGGAGGGGCGCGGCCGCGCAGGCGCACGGGGCCGGGCGGGCAGGATCCGCACTCGCTCCCTCGGTCGGCGGGCCGCGCCTTCCCCGCTGGCGGCGGCCGCCCCCCCCCCGCCCCCCTCCCCGTGTCCGGCCTTCCTCCCCCCGGAGGGCCACCGAGCTCTCGCTTCCGCCTTCCGAGCCCACCGTTTTCCGCCCCCGCTCCATCCTCTCCCGGACGAGGAGACAAAAGGTCCGAGGGCCCCCCCCATCCCCCCCCCCCGGGGGCGTCCAGTCCTGCTGCAGCCGGAGCGTCCTCCAGGTAATGCCCCTCTCCACCCCCTTTTTTTAATTTGGTCTTTGCTCCTTTCCCATCGTGTGTGTTAGGGTGTGTGCACACACAAACACACACACACACACACACACACCCACACCCCTGGGGGCGTCCAGTCCTGCTTGGGCCGGGGCATCCTCCAGGTAGCCCCCCCCTTTTGCTTTTTTTTTTCCTCCTTTCCCATCGTGTGTGTGTGTGTTTGTGTGTTGGAGTGTGCACATACACACACACACACACACACCTGGGGGCGTCCGGTCCTGCTTGGGCCGGGGCGTCCTCCAGGTAGCCCCTCTCCACCCCCCCTCTTTCTTTTGCTTTTTTTTTTTGCTCCTTTCCCATCGTGTGTGTGTGTTTGTGTGTTAGGGGGTGCGCACACACACAAACACACATCCTTGGGGGCGTCCAGTCTTGCTTGGGCCGGGGCGTCCTCCAGGTAGCCCCTCTCCCCCCCTTTGCCTTTTTTTTTGCCCTTTTCCCATCGTGTGTGTGTTGGGGTGTGTGCACACAAACACACACACACACCCCTGGGGGCGTCCAGTCCTGCTTGGGCCGGGGCGTCCTCCAGGTAGCCCCTCTGCACCCCCCCTTTTTTGGCTTTTTTTTTTTTTGCTTTGCACCTTTCCCATCGTGTGTGTGTGTGTGTGTGTTGGGGTGTGTGCACACACGCAAACATACCCCCCTGGGGGCGTCCAGCCCTGCTTGGGCCGGGGCGTCCTCCAGGTGCCCCCCCCCCTTTTGCTTTTTCTTTTTATGCTCCTTTCCCATCGTGGGTGTGTGTGTATGTGTGTTGGGGTGTGTGCACACACACAAACGCACACCCTTGGGGGCGTCCAGTCCTGCTTGGGCCGCGCAGCCGGGGCGCCCTCCAGGTAATGCTCCTCTTCCCCCCCCCCTTTTTATTTGCTTTCTTTTTTTGCTCCTTTCCCATCGTGTGTGTGTGTTGGGGTGTGTGCACACAAACACACACACCCCACGGGGGGCGTCCAGTCCTGCTTGGGCCGAGCAGCGGAGGCGTCCTCCAAGTAATGCCCCTCTTCCCCCCCCTTATTTGCTTTGTTTTTTGCTCCTTTCCCATCGTGTGTGATTGGGGGTGTGTGTGTGTGTATATATACACACACCCCCCCCCCACACCCCTCTGGGGCGTGTACACCTCTGGGGGCGTCCAGTCCTGCTTGGGCCGCGCAACCGGAGCGTCCTCCAGGTAGCCCCTCTCCCCCCTTTTTTTGCTTTGCTTTTTTTTTTTTTTTTTACCCCTTTCCCATCGTGTGTGTTTGGGTGTGCGTGTGCACACGAGCACACACACACACACAGCCCCGGGGGGCGTCCAGTCCTGCTTGGGCCGCTCAGCTTGGGCGTCCTCCCGGTCACGCTCCTCTCTCCCCCTTTTTATTTGCTTGATTTTGTGCTCCTTTCCCATCGTGTGTGTTAGGGGGGTGTGTGTGTGTGTGCGCACACCCAAACATACACATACACCCCGGGGGGCGTCCAGTCCTGCTTGGGCCGCGCAGCGTGGGCGTCCTCCAGGTAATGCTCCTCTCCCCCCCCCCCCCCCATTTTTTTTGGTTTTCTGTTTTTGCCCCTTTGTGTGTGTGTGTGTGTGTTTGGGTATCTGTGCACACACACACACCCCTCCGGGGGCGTCCAGTCCTGCTTGAGCCGCGCAGCCGGGGCGTCCTCCCCGTCCTCTTCCCCCCCTTTTTATTTGCTTTATTTTTTGCCCCTTTCCTACCGTGTGTTTGGGCGGGTGTGTGTGCACACCCCCAAACACACACACACACACACACACACCCCGGGGGGCGTCCAGTCCTGCTTGGTCCCCCCCCCCCCAAGCTTGGGCAGCCCGGGCGTCTTCCAGGTAATGCTCCCCCCCCCCCCTTTTTTTTGCTTTTTGTTTTTGTTCCTTTCCTATCGCGTGTGTGTGTGTGTGTGTTTGGGTATCTGTGCACACACGCACCCAAACAAACACACACACCCCACGGGGGGCGTCCAGTCCTGCTTGGGCCACGGAGCCGGAGCGTCCTCCAGGTAATGCCCCTCTTTCCCCCCTTTTTTCGTGGTTGGTCTTTTTCAACTCACCATCGTGTGTGTTTGGGGGGGGGGGTGTGTGTGCGCACACACCGAAACACACACACCCCCGGGGGCGTCCAGTCCTGCTTGGGCCGCGCACCCCTTTTTTTTTTGCTTTATTTTTTGCCCCTTTCCCATCGTGGGTGTGTCTGTCTGGGGGGTGTGTGCACACCCCAACACACACACACCCCGGGGGGGCGTCCAGTCGTGCGTGAGCCGGAGTGTCGTCCAGGTAGTGCCTCCCCCCGCCCCCTTTTACTTTATTTTGTGGGTTTTTTTTGCTCCTTTCCCATCGTGTGTGTGTTTGGGGGTGTGCGCGCACACACGCACGCATAGCCCCGGGCCCGGCCCCCATGGCGGTAGCCCCCCCAGCCCGGCCACGGTCCCGAGCGCTCCCCCAGGGCCGGGCCCCGTGCTGAACGCCACGGCGGGTCACGGCGGCCCGGGCCCCCGTTTTGCAGACGAGGGGACCGAGGCGCGGAGGGCCGAAGGCACTTTGCGCCCCGGCTCGGGGGGGCGGGGGTGAAATGGTAATGATGATAATGATGTTGGTACTTGTTAAGCGCCTACTGTGTGCTAAGCGCCCGGGGGGGGGTGGGGAGATACAAGGTCACCAGGCGGTCCCAGCTGGGGCTCGCCCTCTTCATCCCCGTTTTACAGATGAGGCAACTGAGGCCCAGAGAAGAAGGATACCGGGGGTATTCGTTCAAGCGCTCAGGATGCGCAGAGCACCGTTCCACGCGCCGGGGCCGGGGGGGGGGATCCAGGGTCAACAGATTGTCCCACGGGGGGCTCGCGGTTTAAATCCCCATTTTCCAGATGAGGTCACTGAGGCGCAGAGAAGTGAATAATAATAATGTTGGTATTTGTTAAGCGCTTACTATGTGCAGAGCACTGTTCTACGCGCTGGGGTAGACACGGGAATCGGGTTGCCCCACGTGGGGCTCCCAGTCTTAATCCCCATTTAACAGATGAGGGAACTGAGGCCCAGAGAAGTGAAGTGACTTGCCCTCAGTCACACGGCTGACAAGCGGCAGAGCCGGGATTCGAACCCTTGACCTCCGACTCCAAGTGAAGTGACTTGCCCGGAGTCACCCAGCTGGCAAGCGGCGGAGCGGGGATTAGAACCCGTGACCTCCGTCTCCCAAGCCCGGGCTCTTTCCGTCGAGCCACGCGGCTTCTCCAAGTGAAGGGACTTGCCCAAAGGCTGACAGCTGACAAGTAGTCGGGGGGGACGCGGCGGGGGCGTCCAGTCCGGTGCCAGGTGTCCCATCTCCGACCCCCCGGTATGGAATTCCCAGTCGATCCCCGTCCTGGACCGTGAGCCCGTTGTTGGGCGGGGATTGTCTCTAGCTTTTGCCCAGTTGGACGGTCCAAGCGCTCAGTACAGTGCTCTGCACACGGTAAGCGCTCCGTAAAGGCGGCCGAACGAATTCCTGGTGGAATCCCATTTCTTTCCAAGCATCCTCTCTCCGCCACCCCCCTCCCCGACATCCAGTATTAGGGCTCCGGGCAGCGTGGCTCAGTGGCAAGAGCCCGGGCTTGGGAGTCAGAGGTCACGGGTTCGACTCCCGGCTCTGCCGCTTGGCAGCCGTGTGACCGTGGGCGAGTCGCTTCGCTTCTCTGGGCCTCAGTTACCTCGTCTGTAAAATGGGGTTTAACTGGGAGCCTCCTGTGGGACAACCCGATTCCCCGGTATCTCCCCCAGCGCTTAGAACAGTGCTGGGCACATAGTAAGCGCTTAACAAATACCAACATTATCATTATTATTATTTTAAGGCATCTTAGGCTACCGGGCACCGCGGCGTGTCGTATTTCCTTCCGGATAAAGCGCTTACTACAGCGCTCCGCACCCCCTAAGCGTTCGGTAAATGCGTTCGAAGGAATCCTAGTCATTGAGTCGTATATTTATCGAGCGCCTACTAGGTGCAGAGCACTGGACTAAGCGCTTGGACTCTACAGTTCGACAACAGACACAATCCCCGCCCGACAACGGCAGATAGTTTGTAACGAGGCTGGTACTTTGGAGGCGTTGGGGGGGGAGGGGAGCGACTTTTTTTTTTTTAATGGCATTTGTTAAGCGCTGACTATGTGCAAAGCACTGTTCTAGGGACTTCCTTTATTACGAGTCTGCCCACCCCCACCCCGCTTGTCATTCGGAACAAAGTTTGGTCTTCGTGGGCACCACCTTGAAAGGCACAGACTTGCAATGGTAGGACGCGGCCCGTCCTCGCGTGGAGTCGCGCGTCGGCATCGCCCGTTGCGGATCGGCAGTGTCTCTGAGCCAAAAAGAGGAAAACCCGGCTGCGACTCGCCCTTCCCCATTCGACGCCGGGAAAAGATCCGGGCCTCTCGAGGGGGTTGCACCAAAATCTTGAAAAAAGAGGGTTTTGGGGGGGGGGGGCGGGGAGGACTTTGTTTTAGATGGAATTGCTTTTTGTTTCCCTCAAGTTTCTACCACTTTATCTGTATCTTTAACGGCCTCCGGAGCAAGTGTTTGGAAATTTAAAGGGACCATCCTGAAGTCCCGTCTACCAAATGGGCTACCAGCTATTTTTCCTTTTTAAAGGTCTTGAAATAAAAAGCGTTTGAGGCCCGCTGAAAGGCGCAGATTGTCTCCAAATACCTCCGCGCCCTCCCCGCCCCCCACTTCTCCTTCCAGTTTAGCAGAAGCCTTCGCGATAAGAATGGGGGAGAGAGTCAGGGACTTAGTTCCTTGAGCCTAATGAGATTTGCCCTGTCAAAGACAGATTGCATTTTAAGTTTTCCTCCCACCTAGCCACTTTAACTCTGATAATCCTAATCTCAGCCGAATACTCGAACGCCTATCGTGCATATCCTGCAGTGAAGAGCTCTGTCCTTTTTAAAAACGGTAAACTTCGCGTACGGCTTCCTCGCTACCGCCCGAAGAGAACGGGGATTAGGGGAGGATGGAACTTTTTGAAACCTGTTCCGAAGCTTCGTGACCCTCAGAGCCCCAACTCGATTTAGGCTTCTATTTTAGCTTGAAACTTTTTGATTGCAAGATATCATTTGAGCAGAGCGTGGCTTTATTTAAACTGGATGCTATTTTTTTTTTTTTTTTTGAAGCCAGTATGGGAATTCAGAAACGATGACGGATACCAGAGTGGATGTGGCCAAAACTCCGCCGGAGTGTGTGCGGCATAGAAGTCCGGTGGCTTGTAGAAATTGGAACATAAAGTTTTTGTTCCAGGGGAAGGGCTTCCTTTTGATAGCATGTGGTGAGGCCGCCTAGTCCAGTGTAGACGTGTCTTAAAGCCGATAATAATAATTGTGGTGTTTGTTCAGGGCTTACCGGGTGCCGGGCACTGTTCTAAGCGCCGGTTTAGATACACGCAAAACGGGTTGGACACAGTCCCCGTCCCGTGTGGGACTCACCGTCTTAACCCCCATTTTACAGATGAGGAGATTGAGGCACAGACAAGTGAAGTGACTTGCCCAAACTCCCACAGCAGACCAGCGGTAGAGCTGGGATTAGAACCCGGGTCCCGCTGACGTCCCGTCCCGCGCTCCGTCCGCCAGGCGGTGCTGCTTCTGATCTTCCCCGATAGTCCGCCCGATGATCTATAAGCCTGCCGACGTTTCGTCTTTGAAACTTTTTGTCTCGTTTTGAGCTCTATCTTTTGCTTTTCAGGGAAGATTGTAGCGTTCACGAAATTCCGAGTTTCGCGGACCCTGGTTGGCCCCCGGCCCCCAACCGAAATTAACGGGCCACGTCGGTCGTAATTTTGACAGGTGATGGAATGGGATTAGATTTAGGCTTGTGGGTGTATCGTTTAGACTTATATATCTCGCCTCGCTATTGAAAGATGACACGCCTTCATCCGTGCTTGCCGCTGAGGCTCAGCGGATCCCGCTAAACTGAGCCCATCTCTGCCGTACCGCTCTTTTCTGCGATCTCTGGTGCCGTCTTCAATTCCGCTTCCTGACATCCTGACCTTCCCGGAGCCCCTGCTTAAAAAGGGAACCCGTCCCCCGATTGCTATAAACCGAATTGTTCCGTCGGCTCCCCGGAGCGTGCTCTCAACCCATCAGGAGCCTTTGAGAGCCCACCGTGTCCCGAATGCTCGACCGAGTGATTAGGGGACGGCGAGAGTCAGACCCGACCCTCGTCTTCAGGCCTTTGCCTTTGAAGAGAGCTTTCCGTCCAACTTTGGAGGCAGAAACCGCACAAGTCACGTAACTTGATTCTGCTTTATCTCCCAGATGTGTGTTTTCCTGTTCAGGCTCAATCATTCCTTCACTGTCGTATTTATTGAGCGCCTTCTGTGTGCAGAGCACTGTACTGAGCGCTTGGAAAGGACAGTTCGGCAGCAGAGTCAATCCCTGCCCAACAACCCGCTGGCAGTCTAGAAGGGGGCCGGGGGGAGGAGGGTCATGTTAACTCGGAGGCGATACGTTGCCTGGAATATCACTTTTTTTTGTTGTTTGTATATTCTGAAATAGGCAGAAATCTGTGAGGATGTTGGATTCGGGATTCGCGAAAAGTTTTGAAGTACGATTAAGCAGTTGAGAGGCGCTGCGTATGTTATGCGCCGTGAGTAAAGGCCCGTAGGAGTGGTCTCCTGCTTTGCAAGTGGGAAGCTTTGTAGTTTAAATCCCTTAAAATGATCAAAAAGTTCATGCGGAAGTGTAACCTGAATAGGCGGTTACTGACATGGCTGATTTTTAAAAATGGCGTTTCTCAACATCTTAACTCCTATCATGAATTTCTGAAAAAAAAAAAAAGAAAGGCTAAGGTTAGTTGCGTATGAAGCTGATCAGAAACTCTCATTCGATTTATTTGTAATCCCTTTCGGTTTTCACCTTTTAGGTTTGACTAGCTAGGGGAGAAACTACTCCCTTTGGCCACTCTTTGTAAGATGCTTTTGAAAAGTTTTTACGTCGCAACACAAAATATAGTACATTCTGGCAGATGACAATTTAGCTGCATTCCTAGGACAAAAAAAAAGTTGTCTTTCTCTCCTTTCTCCTTTTCTCCTTGCCCCCACTGTTGTTTGGTTGTAAAAGCACAGATATGAAGGCAAGTTTAAAAGCTCTTATCGGTAGCCTAATTTATGTTTGCTCTAAATATTCTTTAAGCAGGTTTAGAGCTTGGCTAGAGAGAAACAGAATGCTACTCCAAACGATTTCTTCTTGAGGTCTGTGAGCGTGCCTTCGCCAAAGGTAGATTGTAGAGGGAGGAAGCGCAAGATGGACTCTTGGAGTTACTTCTAAGTAGCAGTTCCTGGAAACAGTTCAGTGATAAGGAAGGCAGCATTCTCGTTAAAAGCCTGCTTGATATTTCTGTGGATTCGATCCCTCCTATGATGGCTATCGGTCCTTTTTGAAATCCTTGAAATCCTCACTTTTCCGGGGCCGGGGAACTCCGTTTTTTTTGGTTTACAGTGTACGTTTTGCTCCGTTCTTCCTGTCACCGTTTGCAATCATTTAAGTGTGGATTTCTAGAAAGTTTCTTGTAGTTTAGGATTCTGATCGTAAGCTCCCGGCGGGCTGGGGGGCCTCCCTATCGGGTCTGTTTGTATTAATACTCTCCCAAGCGCTTAGTACAGTATTCTGCACACCGTAGGCACTCAGTAAGTACCACCGATGGTTTCCTCTTGGCTACGTCCCCTACACTGTCCAATGAAGAGTTTACAAAGTATGTGGGTGGTGGAGAGCGCTGAGATACTGATCTAGCGTTCAGATATTCTTCTTTCTCCAGGACCCAGAAGTGCACTTGGAAATACGTTTCTGAACTTCTGAAATTGTATTAACCATTTTAAATTCAGAATTGCAGAGGATGGGCAGAAATCCCTAGGATTTCAGGAGAGCTCTTCGTAGGGTGTAGGAGACTTGGAATTTAAACTTCCCATAAGAGCTCGTAACTTATCTAATCAAGTATTACTGGATTTATCTTAATTGCTTCCAAATTAGGAAATTAAATACCCCAATTTCTCCCTCTCTGATATTTTCATCTCAAATTGTCTACCGTTGATGGAGTGATTGACTTGCGTCCTCCCCCACCTCCCTCACGCGCCCTCCCCCCCCCCCCAACGCATTCCCCATGTGTTGTAGCTGGACAGGAAGGACGAAGGGTAGTAATTTAGGGCACCCTTTTACCAGATAGAAAATCAGAGGTGTAAAGTATCTCTGGGATTAGAACATACAATTGGGAGGGAAGGAAGTGGTGATTTTCCAGGGATTAGTTTAAAGTACTCCCAGGTGTGTGGAGGATGGGAGGTTGTGGGGCGGGGGTGGGGGGTGGAGGGCACAGTTATGAGTGAATGGCTAGAGGAGAAATAGAAGCATGGCGGGACTAACTAGCTAACCCATTGAGAAACTGTTATTTTTGGACCGCTGCTCTCATGTGGACATTCTGGGGAAACTTTTGCGGGCTGGTAAATTCTGAGAATTTATAAAGTCATGATGGAAAAGCTTTCTGCATTCCTGTTGCAAGCAAACAGAAAGAATTTTATATCAGACTGGCCTTTCCCTCCCAGAAGGGAGAGGGAATGAGGGATGTGGGCCCAGTGGGTGTGTCTTGTTTGGGCTCTAATGTCACCTCCGAGTTAGGGGCAGCATTGGCCCAAGCGGGAAGGGGCTGGGAGTCAGACCCGGTGGGTTCCAGGCACAGCTCTGCCCCTGGCCTGCTGGGATTTGTGGCAACTCACTTAATCGCTACAGTTTCCTCATCTAATAATAATAAAATTGTGGTACTTAAGCACTTACCGAGTGCCAAGATCTGGGGTGGATGCAAGCGAACCAGGTTGGAGCCAGTCCCCTTCCCACATGGGGCTCACGGTCTCAATCCCCATTTCATAGATGAGTAACCGAGGCCCAGAGAAGTGCAGTGACTCTCCCTAGGTCACGCAGACGCCAGTGGCGGAGCCGGGATTAGAACCCACGACCTCCTGACTCCCGGGCCACGCTACGCCGAGCCGCCTCTCTCGTTCCAGGGGAAAGAACACCTTTCTGGGACTCTGGAGGTCTGAGTTCAGATCCTGATTCTGTGGGTCAGAGCCCTGCCGGCGGCGGTCAGGGATTCTGAGTGAAGAGCCACACAGGGCATCCGCAGGTGGACGGGCCCGTCGTTAAAATAGCTGACCGACGTGGGCTGCCTAGACGTGAGCGACTACCGGGGCCTTCCACCGTACCGTGGCTCCGCCGCGCCGTGGTCCCTAAATGGATGGGGCACCTGAAACCACCTGTGTGGGCACTTGACTGCCGCGCCCCTGCTCTCCGGCTGCCGTTCGTGCCCCCACGGGAACGCGCCTGGCAGGGAAGAGACTGTTAACGGTGCCATGTCAGCTCCTGGCGAGCTAATACGTTCTGCAGTCGCCGGACCAAGGCTCACCTGTTGTTCTCGATGGGAGGCTCCACCCTCAGAATGCAATTCCTTTCAGGTTCTGAGCCCCAGGTGGGATGGGGACCGTCGGATCTGGCGATGATCCCGTCTGTTCCACGGTACTAGTTCCTTTCAGACTCGCAGTATTGATCCGGTGTCACCGGAGAAGGATTATCGGAGGATTATCCACCCCGCTGCGCTGGTTTGGGATTCACAGGAAAGCCTTTGAGGTGTCCTTGGGAGAGAGTATGGTTGGGGGGGGCGGCGGGGGGTGGGGAGAGAGGCGGCGGAGTGGAGAAGGGAGGTGAAGCAGGATTATTAGTTTTGCAAGCCCAGGTTTTCAAGCGGCTAACCTCTGAACCGTATTGGAGGCTTTAGCAGATGTGAGGTAATATAACTCAGGATAAGGTCAAGTTTTGAAATGTTCTAGGTCCTCTGCCCCGGGCAGTTTCTGGGGAAACCTGTAAAGATGAATAAAAACAACTCTTCCTTATAAAATGGAAGACGGTGGGGAAGACAGCTTGATTTGTATATGGAGTTTCACTCTTATGGAAAACTTGCCTCTCAACGGGTGCCCGAACTCATAATCGGCCGCTCTCATCGAGCACCTACAGGGTGCAGAGCCCCGTACCGTGTACTTGGTGACATGCAACGGAAATAAATGACGTGGTCCCTGCCCTCAAAGCTTGTTAACCAGAAGGTGAAACTGGAATGGAGAATGAACCCAGGATATTTTTTAAACTTCTCTGTATTTTTGGGATCACCTAAAGGGTTCAGCATATAGTTGGCAGGCCTTATTTCTGGGTTTACCTGGAGACCCAAGCTACTTCCCCACAAAATGCTCCATTTTTGTCCATGGATAATTCATTGCACTGCAAATCTACTTTGAAGGCTAAAAGATTATAATGATTGGGGGCACATGTCAAATCAGAGAGCCCTACTGATTTTTCTCTCCCGAGTCCTCAAGAGACCTATTCTGCAGAGCTGAGTTTGGGTGGTTGTTTTGTTTTTTTTTAAAAATTCTGGTTTAATCTATGCTATTAAGTGGCTCTTGGGTCTAAATGTCTTCCTTTCTTCCTAGTTAAAATTCACATCTTGATGTAGCAATCACATTTTTGCTTAGAAAGCAGGAGAGGTTAGGGTCATCGGAATAATCGGGGGTACTGGCAGATTTATCACCAATCGTGAACAAAAACTTTGCTCTTAGTTTACAACCTGGTAGCGGTGGGCTGAACTCCTGATGGGGGGAGAAACCTCCCTCTACCATATCCCCAATCGTATATCTGCAACTGTGGTTGCACGCAGTGCTTGGGAGAGTACAGTAGAAAGGTCAGTCAGTCAGTGGTAGTTTTGGAGCACTTACTGTGTGCAGAGCACTGTACTAAGCTCTTGGGAGAGTACGCTATTATAGATGTGCTGTTCACATACCCACTCTCAAGAGAAGCGGTCGGGCCTAATGCAAAGACCACTCGTCCGGCAAGAAGACCTGAATTACAATCCTGTTTTGGCTACGTGCCTGCTGTGTGACCTTGGGCAAGTCCCTTCGTTTCCCATGGGCCTCAGTTTCCTCATCTGTAAAATGGGGGTTCAGTACCTGGTCGTCTTATTTAGACCGTGAGCCCAGTGTGGAACGGGAACTGGCCGACTCGATTATCGTGCATCTCCCTCGACACTTGATATAGCGCTTGGTACCTAGTAAGCCTTCAACGAAGGCCACAATTAATAGCGTTGTAGTCTAGATGGATATTAATGCAAGTACGGAAAGTTGAGTGAACCAAGTAACGGAGTAGAAGAAGCGTGGTGGGTCTGGAGGTTGGATGAGTATCCACGCGTTTAAGGGATATAGACCCAAGCGCATGGACGGTGCAGGAAGGCGGGGCGAAGAGCGTAGGGAAATGAGAGGTTAGTCAGGGAAGCCTTCTCGGAGGGGGTAAGATTTTAGCAGGGCTTTGAAGATGGAGAGAGGCGGTCTTTGAGATATTAAGGGGGATGGAGTTCCAGACCAGCGGAAAAATGTGAGCAAGGGAATGACAGAGACACGAGGCCTAGGTATTTTGAGTAGGTTGGTGTTAAAGAGGCAAAGTGTGCGCGTTGGCTAGATAAGTGAGGAGGGGGAAGAGCTGATTGAAAACCTTAAAAGCCAATAGTTTCTGTTTGACGGGGAGGTGGATGGGCAACCGTTGGCGGTTTCCGAGTGGGAAATGTGCTCAGAGGTTGTTTTTTAACCTAGCAAAATATGGACTGGAGGCAGCGAAGTCAGAACGTAGATGATCAGAGCCCCTTCAAGCTAGTGCTACGGGTCACTGAGCCAGCCCCGAGAAAGATGAGTTTAGGTTCAGCCTAGGTAGAAGAGAAAGTTGAGGACTGGGGGTGATCTGTCAGGGAGAGAGAGAGAAAGAGAAAAACAGAGGAATAGGAAAGAGGTAAAAATTAAGTAAAGTTCATCAAAAAATAACAGTGACGGGGCGAAGAAAGCCGGAGAAAGTATGCAACTCCAAGAGCAGAGAAAATCCTCAATCTGCAGATTTCTTTTGTGGATTTTAGCTGGCCATCTGGTAAAATTCTCAACAGTTCTTGGAGTTTTCTTTGATCATCAGACGAAGTTGTAATGCTATTCAGCACACTCTGAATGGTGAGAGAAAATACAGAGGTGGGAATTAAATTAAAGTCTGGGCGGCGGGAACGCGGGAGCCAGCTGCCGGTAGCAGGGACCTCGCTGACCAGAAGGAAAGGGGCGGTTACCACGGTGCTTTCCGTTCATTCCGTCGTATTTATTGAGCGCTTACTGTGTGCAG
The DNA here is from genome assembly GCF_004115215.2 of Ornithorhynchus anatinus. Classification (NCBI taxonomy): domain Eukaryota; kingdom Metazoa; phylum Chordata; class Mammalia; order Monotremata; family Ornithorhynchidae; genus Ornithorhynchus; species Ornithorhynchus anatinus. The sequence goes on along the minus strand of NC_041730.1, from coordinate 63,315,839 downwards.
GGCGCTCTACCGAGTGCTTTTGTCAGCGGTGACGGAGGGGTCCGAGAACGCGCGGGAGTGGCTTTTATCCTCAGCGCACACGGTGAATGCCGGGAGCAGGGACCCTCGGTGGCAGGAGGGAAGGCGGCGACAGGTGAATCCTAGAGCGTGTGGGAGCCGCTCCGGGCCTGGTGCCTTCGGGGCAGGATGAGAGCGGAGACTCCGGGTGGCAGGAGGGGAGGTGGAGGTTACCACGATGCTCAGCCGCACTTACCGGTCGAGTTGGCTTTTGTCTGTCGGCCAGTTTCATTCTTTGGAGGGAGCGTTCTTTCCCCGGGAGGAGAAGTTCCCGGAAGACAAAACGAATATTCCACCGATGGCAGTGTTGTCAGTACGAGGGGTCAGTTGAACTTGTTGAGTGTCAACCCAGTGTGTTCTGAGCCTTCCCCCCACCGCGAGAGATCATTTTCACTTCATTCTTTTAATTTGGATCATCGCACGTGTTTGCACAGCTCACCAGAAAGGTTAAACACCTCCAGTCAGAGGTTACACAGAAAATTACAAGATCCTCTAGTGCTTTTCCATTCGATCGCATGAGTCTCCACGACTGTCCGGTCAGAAAGCCCGCCCGGATGTTTTTTGCTTTTTTAAACCGGGCTGTAATCTCAATCCTTGTGTTTTCGACGAACACAATTCAGGGTTTTTTTCCTAGGTGGTTCTCCCCAAATTCAACTTATTAACCCATCTACTGTGAATTTGCTAATGGATTATACAAAAAAGATCAACCCAGACTTTCCGTAGGCCTCCGAAAGGAATATACTGTTTGGGTAGTTTATAATTTTAAAGATTTACTCTTTTCAAGATGCTCACTCTTTTCAGTGAATAACATAATATTGTCATCAGCTCGTTCCCTGAACGACTAAGATCTGGTTGCACAGTATAAGTGAAGAAATCGTCATTTCACAAGAACTAGAACTTGTGGGAGAATGGTTTTGTATAGACATTGTAGTGAGTGTTAAAGAATCCAGAATCAGTTTTTAACATGTTTAAATTTGGTAAGTTTTTTTGTTTTTGTGTTTGGCAGACATCCTGGGCCCACCAATATTGGCGTAATTGCTGTCACCACAAAAACAAATGCCTAAATGTACTTTTCCTCAGTGTGGCTTAGTGGAAAGAGCACGGGTTTGGAAGTAGAGGACGCAGGTTCTAATCCCGCCTCCGCCACTTGTCTGCTGTGTGACCTTGGGCAAGTCACTTCACTTCTCTGTGCCTCAGTTACTTCATCTGTAAAATGGGGATTAAGACTGTGAGCCCCACATGGGACAATCCGATTACCTTGTATCTACCCCAGCGCTTATTACGGTGCGTGGCACATAGTAAGTGCATAACAAATACTGTAATTATTATTATTATCTGCTAATGATATTCCAAATTTCTGTTTGAGTTTTAGTAACTACTCTAATTCCAATTTTAGGATTAAAATAATGTTGAATGAAACTTTGGCTTCTCAGCTGACAGATAAAGCTTCCAGCTACCGGTACAGAAGTTTCTTCTTTTGCTAATAGGAATAGTATGCTTATCGTCATAACTTCGTTTTTTGGATATGCATAAAAATTTTTTTTAAATCTCTGAAATTTTGAACACTGAAAAATCCTGTGTTTAACCTACTGGAATTCGAGCGTGCTTTCTCCGGCAAAACACTTCAACGGTTCAAGGAAGTATTTTGATTGCATTACGGTAATTTTCAAAAGTTATCAGCGGTATTGAAAAAGTATGATAAGAGTAATCCTCCCCTGCCCTCAAGGAGTTTGCAATCTAAGGGGAGAAGATAAACACAGATAATGGGAGCAGGTAAAAGATCGACGGTGATTAGAGGCCTGGTAGAAGCGACTTCGGGTGATGTACTTACATCCTTGAATGTAAAGGAGTGGAGCCACCTGCACGCTTTGTCCATGAAAATATGGGAATGCACTTCCACTGGCCTGACCACCTAGGTTGACTACCCTCAATAAATATCATCGATGGAAAGACATGTCTGCCACCGGCAGGACCTGCACTTGAGTTGGGCCTGCGGAAGTGGTGATTTTTGTGTCTGCTTATCGTTATAGTGGACTCCCCCAAACGCTTAGTAACTTGAGTCGTGCCTGCGGAAGTGGCGATTTCTGTGCCCGTTTATTGCTAGAGTGTACTCTCCCAAACGCTTAATACAGCGCTTTGCGCATCGTAAGCGCTCTATAAAGATGATTGAATGAGTGAACGGATTTTTACTGTCTTCTGCATCCTCTCGCTCCACTTGCATGTTCCCAGTGGCTCACACTGGGGCAAACAGGTACAGTGTGTGGTCACACATCAGCTGGAGCAGACAGTGAAGGTGTGTGGCTCAGTGGAAGGAGCCTGGGCTTGGGGGTCAGAGGTCATGGGTTCTAATCCCGGCTCCGCCGCTTGCCAGCTGTGTGACTTTGAGCAAGTCACTTCACTTCTCTGTGCCGCAGTGACCTCATCTGTCAAATGGGGATTAAGACTGTGAGCCCCACGTGGGACAACCTGATTACCCTGTATCCTCTCCAGCACTTAGAACAGTGCTTTGCACATAGTAAATGCTTAACAAATGCCATTATCATTATTATTACCCTCATCCACCGTTGGTAGAGGGTAAGCCACCCTTGACTGTGCTACTCGACATGACTTAGGCCTCCTCTTACCCTTCTTTATGAACACAAAACAACTCACTATTGTCCGTTGCCCAGCTAGGCAGATCAGAGGCAGAAAATGGCAGGGGTCGGGGAACAGGGCATATTGCAGGCAAGGGAGGTCATCCGAGGGAGCAATGCAGCCTTTCCCGACCTCTCACACTTGGCAGATTTGGAATACTTGATCCCGGCAATGGTTTGACTGTGGAATCACTGCCCCATCAGCGACTCCTTGGGGAAAAAAAGACACAGCTAGATTCTCTCTTCATGAGCCCTCCTTTATCAGACTGTCCAGCTTCAATCAGCGGTGAGATACCATATCCCACCACCCACGCACACGTACACCTAGCCAGTCCAGATGCCATACTTTCCTCTAGACTCACTCTCGCTACGGGCAGGGAACCTGTCTGTTGTTGCGTGGTATCGTACTCTCCCAAGCCCTTAGTACAGTGCTGTGCGTGTAGTAAGCGCTAAATACCTTAGTTTGGGTGAATTCTCATTGGTTCCCAAGACTCCAGTCAAGTGGTTCCAGTACAGAAGTGGCGCTTGTAGATAGTGAAGGATCCTGTTCCATTTGAGAAATGGCTTATCCATCCTACTATCAATCGGCGATATCTGTCGAGTGCTTACCGTGTGAAGAGCGCTGTCCTCCGTGCTTGGTTGTCCAGTACAACTGAGTTGGTAGACACATTCCCTGCTGACGATAAGCTCACGGTCCCGGGCAGGACGCAGACATCGTGGATTATTTATGGCTCTGTTCATAAGTGCTGTTGGGCTGCGGGTGGGGTGAATCCCGAAGGGTGCAGATCCAAGTACATGATGCGGAAAGGAGAGGGAGTTGGGAAAAAGAGGGCTTAATCAGGAAAGGCGTTTTGGAGATGTGACCATAATAATGGTGTGTGTGACTGTGGGCAAGTCACTTCTCTGTGCCTCAGTTACCTCATCTGTAAAATGGGGATTAACAGTGAGCCTCACGTGGGACAACCTGATTACCCTGTATCTCCCCCAGCGCTTAGAACAGTGCTCTGCACATAGGCGCTTAACAAATGCCAGCATTAATAAGGCTTTTGAAGGTGGGGAGAGTGGGTGGTCTGGCATAATGTGGAGGGGGAGAAAGCTCAAGGCCAGAGGGAAGACCTGGAAAAGGGATTGGTAGTAAAATAGGTGAGGTCGGGGCACAGGGAGCAACTGTCTTTGGTTGTCTAAATCCAGTTTGTACGTATTTTGAGTGAGACTAACTTGCGTTGTACCGAATATTGGCAGTTAAGAAATTTCATAGGGCCGGGGCAGTTGAAGATGGCGAAAGCGTTGGCAAAGCAAAACCCATCTAAGGTAGGTGCGTGGCACTTCCCATTGCGCCATGTTACGAGTCAGGTAAGTACAGTTGAAGCCCTTCAGCCTTCTTAAATTTCCAGCGTGAATATTACATTTTTGAAGGGTTTCGAAGGTCGGCACTGCAGACTTAAGTGGCGTAGAGGTGTTAGAAATAAGTTCACACCCACACTGCTGCAAGTAGTGAAACCCCTGCGCTACCCAACTGCAGAGAGGCCTGAACCTCTTTTTCAAAATGAAGAGACTCAAGCTGCATATCTAAGTGGCTCTTGAAGAAACCTAAAGCATTTTGGATGTTATCTAATAAATAATTCTGTGAGTTACTTAAGGAACGAGTATCAAGGTGACAGCTGAGGTGCGGTGACTTAAGGGAAATGTCCAAGGTCATGTAGGAGACTGAAAGTCATTGAATCTAGGTCTGCGTATTCCACTTCTGCATAAAGTACACCGAATTGTACTTTCCGAGCGCTCGGTACAGTGCTCTGCACACAGTAAGCGCTCAATAAATAAGATTGAATGAATGAATGGAGTGGGGGAGGGGGTGTGCGTGTGTTTGTGTGCACACGCGCGCACATTAAGCAGTCTTTCAACTGTTGACTTTACAGTGATATCCCTTCATCCTTTGGAGGAAAGATGATTACTGTGGAAGATAGGTATTACATGTGTGAGTGCAAATCCCCGTACTAAGCTCTTGGGAGAGTTATGACGATGGAATCGTCTGCCGAACAGAGGACAGACCCCGATTCTGAGGCCATGGGACCAAGAAGTTGTATGGAGGAATTGATTATAGCGAGAGTAGTTTGCCCAGCAGCCCTCTAAGTCCTGTCATCCCTGCCAGTTTGGTTGTTGCCGGGAATGCGGTGACTGGTGTCCGGACAGGCAGGGGTGCTGCACCGTTGTAGGGTGTGGGCCGGTTTTTTGCGGGAGGGACGCGCAGCAGAGTGCTTTAAACCAGTCGCGGACTCTGCTGCTTAGGTTTGCTAGCTGGGCCTTGCCTCTTTGCTGTAATTAGACTGTAAGCCCGTCAATGGGGACTGTCTCTGTCTGTTGCCGATTTGTACATTCCAAGCGCTCAGTACAGTGCTCTGCCCATAGTAAGCGCTCAATAAATACTGTTGAATGAATGAATGAACACCCTGTGCCGCCCCTCCCGCTGTAACTCGATCTCATCTATCTTGCCACTGACCTCTTGCCGCCTTCCTGCCTCTGGCCTGGAATGCCCTCCCTCCCTCCCTCATATCCTCCAGATGGTTACTTACTCTCCCCCCCAGGTCCCTTCAAAGCCTGATTGAAGGCCCATCTCCTCCAAGAGGCCTTCCCTGACTGAGCCCACCTTTTCTCTTCTCCCACTCCCTTCTGCGTCATCCTCTCTCCCTTTATTCACCCCCCAGCCCCACAGCACTTAGGTACATATCTTTAATTTATATTAATGTCTTTCTCCCCCTCTAGACTGTAAGCTCGTTGTGGGGCGGGAATATGTCTATCGTTGTACTTTCCCAAGTGCCTAGCACAGTGCTGTGCACATAGCGCTCAATCAATACGACTGACAGAAACCACCCCGATGACATAGGTGTAACAGGCAAAACCAGAATTAGAACCTAGATCTCTCGTTGGTTTTTGTTGGTTTCCCCCCGGAGCAGTAGTCTCTTCACCGAAGCAGCAGCAGGACTTGGGAACGTCTAACACAGTTATTCATTCAGTCATATTTATTGAGCGCTCACTGTGTGCAGGGCACTGTGCTAAGCGCCTAATTACTACCTTCCAGACACTTATAATCTACTAGGGTGGAGGGACAAAAACTACGAGTGCTGGAAGCAAGAAATGCGTAACAAAGAAAGTACTCTCTTAGGACAAATTTACTCATGGCTAGAAGTACTGAGGGTAGGAATAAGATGTATGTGTTCAGGGTGGTGACAGGCTAACTGATTCGTTAGGGAAATAATCTGGGAAAAGCTTCCCGCAGGATCAGGAGGGGCTTCGATGATGGAGAGAGCTGTGGTCTGGTGGATTCTGTGGGAGGAGGGAGTTAGAACCCAGGAGAGGAGTGACTGAGGGGTTTAGAGGTGGAAGAGGGAGGTTCGGTTAGGTGAGCCAGGGAGTAGCAAATGATGAAAGTTGGAAAGTAGTATGTGAAGAGAACCAATATGTAAAGTAGGGAGCTGGCGAAGAGCCTCTTCCTTACCTGTCCGGTTCCAACTCAAGTGTGTCCTTGAATGAGAGGATGATAATTCCGGTCAGGGCTTTAGAGGCAGGACCGAGATCGGGGAAAGCGCACCGGTCCCTGTAAGAGTGACCTCCTACAAGTGCATACCAGCCCCCTAGGCCCTTATGGATCTTGCAACCAAATTTTAAAAAAATAATGCTTAAATACACCGTAGTAGGCCTGCGAACTCCAGAGACATCTGGAGACTAGTCGCCCCTGCCCTTGCAGCTTTCTGAGCTGGATTTTCAGGCGCCCTCATCCCAGATCTCCGTCTGCCCTGACAGAGATTCAGGATGGAACAACTACAGACTGACAGCTTTCTGGCTGTCTGCTCTTTGAAGCCCTGTCCCACAGCCCCTATCGCTCCTGAAATCCCTTCCCCATTTTGCTCCCACACTCAAAATGTCAGGTTGGCCCCGGAGGTATGACGACTACCCTCCTCCAATGCTTGTTCTCTCTCTTGTCCGAGAGAAGGGGAGAGCTGTGTCCCCTTGGAGGAGCGGGCCAGGATTCCCTTTAAACTTGCTGCTGCTAGTAAGGTGCTCCAGGTGCTGGCACTTTTTTTTTTTAAAAAAAATGTTATTTGTTAAGCATTTACTGTGGGCCAACCACTGTACTGAGCGCTGGGGTAGATGCAGGCTAATGAGGTTGGACACAGTCTCTGTCTCAAACAGGGCTTACAGATGAGGTAACTGAAGGACAGAGAAGTGAAGTGACTTTCCCGAGGTCACCCAGCAGACAAAAGGCAGAGCTGGGATTAGAACCCAGGTCCTTCTGTCTCCCAGACCCGTGCTCTATCCATTGCACTGTTTTCGTGTTAGGTTTATGGGACTTTCTGAAGTCCTCCTGGCTGTACCTCATTTTTAGTATAGGGTGTTATATTCGACAGAAGCACCAATCTTCACCCTGTCAAACAATGAAAGAATAGGAAGAATAGGCTCTCTGTCAGCAGATGCGTTCCTGAGAACGTTAATCACAAACCTAGCATTTGCCAACTATTGTTTTAATGGGGAATTCCAACCTCTTTCACCAAAGCTTTTGGCCCAATAGGTTTGTGGAGTTAATGCACTTTTTTGATGGCCGTACTGTTGAGCGTTAGGGATGTTTTATGCTAAATGCAACCTCTTTTTGGCTCTGCTCTCTCTCTGCCCCAAAGTCTTGGTTTCAAATGTGGGAACCAGCTTTTTTGAGGAACGGCTCGAGTACATCCCTATCTTCAGGTATATGGGACACGCTGTAATTTTGAAACTGTTCTATTTTATATTACCATGGTTTTCTTTGTGCAGCTACTTTGGCTGCTGAATTTCCTAATTTCCCGAAATTTGTAGGAGGCTTTTAGTATCAAGTATGTGTCTGTATTGAAACTTTAAGTCTCTTTCAGAAAACTGGACAGAAGTGAAGCATAAAGTACAATCTAAATTGGAAACTTCAAGCACATAACTTGATGTAGGGCCTAACGCTTGTTTTGAAATATGTTACCCCTTTATATATATATATATATATATATATATATATATATATATATGTTACACATTGCAAAGTGACTAGTGACTCTGGACTGATTGTAACCCCAGAGAAACCAGAGGTGATAAACTAGCCAGAAACGGGAAATGTTAACCAGAGACAAATTCTTCTATCAGCCATAGAGAGCTGAAGGCCATCACTGAGTTTTGCTATCTGTTGATGCTCTCTGTTCCATGGTCAATCAAGATGGTCAGCATCCTGGGTGATAGGGTAGTGTCAAAGTCTAGCCCAACTAACTGAAGCGTTACTCTACGGTGCAGGAATTGCAGTTCCTCTAAGCTGTCAGTCACATTTGGCATTATGAGACGTTTCATCAGCTCCGTTGAGCCACGTCTTAATAGTAGACTGACCTAGATATGAAAAAAGTTGAGGTTTTAGGATTTAACTTGGCCGGGTTGGGGAGAATACACGGAAATAGCATACTCAACTGTTACGTGATTAGCTGAAATGGAGCCACTGCAAAGAACTGATAGAAAAATGCTTTAAGAATACACAGAAGCTTGGTTTCAAGTTTTATGACGTAACTGAATGGTCAGAACCGGCAGTGTCAGAAAGACCCGGGGCCCAGAAACCAAAGTGTGCACCCTTTGCAGCAGAAATCAAGTCACAGACGGCACCGATCACTACAAATAGCGCTGCCTCTGACAACCGAAGGAAATTTGCCCTTAGTGCTAAGCACCAGGGTATATAGGAAGCAATCATGTTAAACACAATCCTTATCCCTCAGGGCCTCATAGTCTAAGAGGTGGGGACAAGGATTCAAAATAAATTGGTTTTGTCAAGATAATTTCACTGTGGGGAATTATTCATGCATATTTGGGGCCTAAGTTGGTAGCTCATTTGTTTTCATTTTTCTAATAGTATATGTTAATGTTCCTTTGGGCGTTGATATAATGTCAGTAGTGTTTGACTCAATTACCAATTCCTAATGCTTTGATTACTCAAATGAGTTACACTTTTCTGTGTTGCTTGCACTTTTGGAGTACATCGAGCCTACTTCATCTTATGAATACTGCCTCAGCGCTTCTAGAGTTTCAAAAATTATGGTTTACAAAACTGAGGTAAAGTTCTGGGTTCTGAAGGTGTAAAAAAAACCAAACATGGAAATGTTACAAAGACTGGGAGTGCAGAGGTTTCAGCAGATTTGGTGAATTGCAAAAAACTCGGCACGCTCGAGACTCACGGTCTTCCCAAGAAGAGGTCTTCTTAGACTTGATTAAATCTTATCAGTTATTTAATGGAAAGCTGGAGTGTCTATAATATATAGGAATTGTTTTGGTGTATTATTCATAATGGGTTGTGCTGGACCCTTCTTCCCATTGGTCACCAGATGTTTGAAAGTGATTTAGACTAAAAAGAAATTAGTAGTAAGTCGATGCCGCTGTTAGTATGTCCCCCAATACACTGAATTAGGATTGAGTGGTACTGTGTTGGTTGTGTCGGGGGGAGGTTGTTTCTTTCATCGAAAATGGCTCCAAGTGAAGTCCCTTTTCAGTGGTTGCCTGGCCCGGTGAACCTCCTTTTTTCCCCTTTCCTTCCTCCCCCCTACTCAATTTTTCTTTTTTTAAAGAATCTTGCATCAAACCAATCCTGCTGCCTGGTAAACAGTGTAATGGAGACTTGCTCGTATTGGAGGTGGTAATTTGTTTTCCTCTTTGAGCAGGGTGGTTGTGAACCTCACGTATGACTTCTCGCGGGTGCCTTCGTTCTACAGTGACTTCTAGTTTAGCTGTCTTGGTTATCTGGAGGCCACTTGGGATTCAGTAATTGGCGAAAGCGACATGGTCTAGCGGAAAGAACGTGTCCTGGCAGTCAGAGGATGGTTTGCTGTGTGACCATGGGCAAGTCACTCGCCCCCACGGCTTCAGCTACCGCCTCTATTAGGATGATTCCCAAATCTTCATCTCTAGCCCTTCTCTCTCTCCCTCTCTGCGGACATGCATTTCCTCCTGCTTTCAAGGTATCTCTACTTGGATATTCCACGGTCGCCTCGAACTTAACATGTGCAAATCACAACTGCTTGTCTTCCCATTGATACTGAAGTGCTGAACACACAGAAGGTGCTCAAGTACTTTAGATTTTATAATAGCCATTGGAAACCTGGGTCAACCGCTGGTATTTATTGAGCGTTTACTATGTGCAGAGCACTGTTCCTAGCACTTGGGAGAGTATAGTACAGCAGAATGAGGTAGGTTCGCTGCTAACGGGCTTACGGGGAGTGACAGACATTAATCTGAATAAATAAAGACTTGGATCATATCGGATAACACACTGTCCAGCCTTTGACTCAATTCTGGACTGCTGTCTGTGCTTCCCATATGGAAGATGGTGTTTGTGATCATGAAATACTGTTGGGCATTCATGCCATGCCAACATAGGCCATTGTGCTTTATTTGCCAGTCTCGTGCGGCTTGATAACTCTTCCTTCTGTGGACATGGCTTCCAATTCAAGTGTTAAGATTGCCCACTGTAATTAGTTTGTCCGACGTTGAAACTCCTTGAGTTTATATGACATTTTCAATGAAGGAATTTTTTCATTAGAGTTTAGTCACTGGGGGACGTGTACCTCTAGGCTTGTGGCAGAGCGATTCTGCTTCAGGATTGGGTATAGCGTCCTCAGAAGACCGCTTCTGCATCTAGGCAGTTATCGGTGGCGTCCAACCAGACAGTTGTTTTGTGAAGAGGGAAGGCCTCTTCTAAAGAAGGTGTATCCAGTGCCTAATTCTGTGAGCTGCTCTTCATCTGGTAGTCTGGTCTTACTGCTGTAATACTGTCTTCTGGCCAGTTCTTGTGCTGTCAGAATTGTTCGTTTAGCCCAGCGGCTGTTTTTATGCAGGGGGCTCAGATAAAAGTCTGCGTCTACTGCAGCAAGAGAACCCTGAAGCATCCCAGGACTCGGATGGTTTGCCAGGGAGGGTGGCGGGGCGGCTCGTATAGTAGAGAACACACACAACAGATAGGGAGATGCCCAGTGGAAGCGATCCAGTTGGTCCGTATATGAGTGCTTACCGTGTGCAGAGCACTGTATTAAGCATTTGGGAGGGTACAATATAAGAGCCGACAAATGAACTTATAATCTAGAAGAGGAGACAGCCATTAAAATAAATGATGGATATGTAAATAAGGGAATGGAGGGTACAAATCCAAGTTCAACAGCAACACAGAATAGGGGAAATGAGAGTTAAGTTGTGGAAACCCTCTTGTGAGATGTGAAGGGGGAGGGAATTCCAGTCTGGAGGCAGGACAAAGGCAAGGGGTAAGCGGCGAGATAGATGAGGTTGAGGTACAGTGAGTAGGTTGGTGAAGATGGATGGGCAGCTGAAGGAGGATCTTAAGGAGTGGGGAAACGTGGACTGAATGGTGGTGTTTTTTAATGATCTGGACAGCAGAATGAAGTCTGGACTGGAGTGGGGAGAGACAGGAGGCTGATGTAGTAGTCAGCGTGGAGTAGGATAAGTGCTTGTATTGTTCCGTTGGAGAGGACAGGATGGATTTTGGCAGTGTTGTGAAGGTAGAACCGACAG